>NW_018743516.1:0-524320 GCF_001683475.1 Chenopodium quinoa | reverse complement strand
TATAGCACGGCCGCCGTGCAGCGCGGGTTCCGGATAGTTTTTCGTGTTTTTTAAACACGATTTCACTCACACTCTCTCATTATTCTCCAACTCTCCTACCCTTTTTCTCTCTAAACTAACCCAAACCCCCAACCTCCTCCCTCAATTCCTCAAATCAAACCCTAATTCCCCATACTCTTCTTTCAAGATCTCGGCACCCTCCTTGCATTGGAGCATTTTTCAAGTGATTGGACGCAAAATTCGGCCCTCTTTGAGCTCGCCACAACTCCACTTCGTGGAGTCCTCGGTGAATTTGTTCTTAAACTCATTGATTTTCGCAATTTTTGTCCAATTTCATTCGTTTTATTGAATATTTGTTGTTGAATTGTGCTTTATTGTTGCAAGTTTGGGTGAACTAGTAGTGTTAGGGTAGTACATTGCATGCTAGGATAGTTTCTTGCTTGTTAATTGGTATATTGTGCTTAATTTCTTGAATCAAACATGCCTAGAACAAAGACATCGACTAGGAGACCGGGTCGGGACGATGCATCCTCATCCATGGTTCCACCCACGGTGGACACCATGGGTATTGTTTTTAATAACCCGTCCTTTTTGGACAAACTTGTAGGATTATCCCACCGACCGATCCGGCCTACCAAGTTCTACGACCCTTTAGCCACTAGGGCTCTAGGGATCGAAAGCGACATGGTTCAACTATTTTCATTTACCAATTTTGATTCTTTCCTTACCATGCATGCTCTCACTTACAAGAGGCTTACCCTCGAATTTTTGTCTTCTTTGTACGTGCATCGGGATGAGAATAACTTACCCCGGTACTTGTCCTTTCAACTAATGAACTCGGGCACCATTCAAATGTCGGTGGCCCAAGTTAATGCCGCCTTTGGGTGGACATCCGACCTGAAATATGGTCCTAAGGATGGCCACTCAAAACACTACAACTCTGGGTTGTTTTGGCGGCAAATCACGGGGAAAATGGATAGAGATCCCCGTAGGGATAAGGCGACTTCCATCGTCAATCCCGCCTTTCGGTTGTCCCACAGGACCTTCTCCTCTACTATCTTTCCTAGAGGAGATAGTTCGGGTGTAGTCTCCATTAGGGAGTTACAGTTTATTTGGCACCTCACCCGTGGGTCGGGCGTCTAGACATGGGAGCGTGGTTACTAGACCACCTCGACGGTGTAGCCCGGGGTAGGGGTGATATTACTATCGGTGGCATGATCACCATTCTTGCGCAATATAATGGGATTGATTTTTCTGAATTGCAGGCTATCCCAAGCACTACGAGGCTTGATATGCGCACCTTGAGAGCCATGCAGTGGCTTGAAGGGACATCCCAGCCGGATTGCTATTTGTGGCTCGTAGCAGGCAATCCATACGCCTACTTGCCCGATCCGGAGAGGACGGTGGTTTACAACAAAGACAACTGGATCTTCGACCCCGACTTCGCCTAGCACGAGGACGGAGGCACGGAGTATGTAGACCGCAATCCCCAGCCTCACCAGGGGGATGAGCAGGCCCACGGGGGCCAAGGAGGTGACGATGCTGATGATGATGATGATGACGACGAGGGTGGTCCGGATGCGGCCCAGCAGATCCCGGCGCAAGACTTCGCCTGGCTCCGCCAAGGAATGGAAGATTTGAAGCTCGAGGTAGCGGATTTGCGCCGGTCGAACGAGGATATGACCTCCGCCTTCAGAGACCTGAAGAGGAGTGTTGATGATATGGCCTCCCGTTTCCCTTATGGCCCGGGCGGGCCTAGCTCGTGATCCCTTTCCCTTTCCCTTTAGTTACCTCCCTCTCCTTACTATTGTAAGTCCTTGATGTGTTAACATTGAGGACAATGTTTGATTCTAGCTTGGGGGGGTCTTACTTGTATTTAGGGATTTGGATTTTTGGTAGTTTAGTTTTTATTTGCTTTCGAAAAAAAAAAGAAAAACAAAAACAAAAACAAAAAGATTTACTGCTTTCCTAGACTAACCTTAACTTGTTTGCTAGTATGTCTTTCCTTTTTACTGATTGGGAACATTCGAGACGCGGCATGAGTTTGAAGAACGATGCTATGGCCGTTAATTGGAGCTCCCGGGAAGCAAATTTGGTGAGATCTTTTCTTTTTTTTTGTGTGCTTAGGATAGTTTAGTTTAGGAAGAAGTTGAATGGTTCGAGGATGTTTGATCGGTTCTAAGGAACCTGGGATCGTTGATGTTGATATCATTCGATCACTTGTTTGTCGATTGGGATTATTATGTGATTTTCATGCCTCTTTATGAGCCATTTAGCTTGTTTAGATTACTTAGTTGTTTATATATGTGTGCAATATAGGAAAAGCTTCTGTTATGAGAATGTGTAGTCTAGTTTATATGATTTGCCTCATAGTCTTTTCCTATATTTTTGGATCGTGATAAACTTGTCTAATTGCATAAACTTTTGGAATAATGCTCATATTTGGATTCGAAACGTGAATGAATGTGTGTGGAATATCTATTTCTACTTAAGCCAGTAATGAATGCACAGTTTGAGTCTATTGTTGATCAATGTAGACGAGTCTAGGCGAAGGTAGTTGGTTAGAACACTTTTGTCATGTGAAACTCTATGCCTTTGGGCTGTGGTAAGATGGAGTCGCTTCCCATTTGTGGATTTGATCCCCTTAATTGGTAGTTTCTTTGTTTTTTAGATCCCGTGAGGTTTATTTGTTCTAGCCTTCATCATTCTTGTTGAGTGGCATATTTGGATCCTTGATTACGCATTTTTCGATCTTTGTGTTGACTAGTAGCTCCCGAGACCGACTTGACACTTTTAAGGGAGGAAGAGGGCACCTTTTTCATTTTTCTTATTTTGTTCCTTTTGTTTTGTTACAAATTAATTTTCTTTTTACATCATCTTACTTGCTAACCATGTTGAGCCTTTAATTCCATTCTTGGTTACCCATGTTACAAACCCGATGGCCGATGTTTTACCAACCCTTAGTTGTGAAGCGTTTACCTCGCAAGGTTTGTTTGAGTTTATTGTGTATAAATCAAGAATAATGATCGATAGTTGGTTTGAGCAAGTTTGAAAGTGAGCTTAATTGTAAAGATGTAATATGGAAATTTGTTTTTGAAAAAAAAAAAAGAAAAAAAAAAAGGAAAAGAAAATCAAAATAAAAAAAAGGAGAAAAGCCGTCCGAATTGTGAAAAAGGCAAGGACACATAAATAAAGTTTTGAAGTTTGAAAGAGGTCATTTGAGTGTGTATTATATGGATAATTCGGGATGTGTAAGAATGTGAATCAATGAGATTGTGGAAAGTGAATTACATCTTTTGAACTATTGTTTTTGAGAATTGTGATTCTTGCGCTTCATTTAGGAATTAACCCCACTTTTTTAAATTGTTTTCACCTACCTGACCCATTGCCAATACATTACAACCCTTTTAAGACCCTTAGACTTTAGAGGTGTTCGGTTCTCAAACGGTGGAGGGAGATACCTTTCAACCCTATGGAAAGATTATGCGTAATCGAGATGTCGGGATACCTTTGTTATTTCCTCAAAATATCACTTGTACCGGTTCCTTCGAGGAATCACGAGGGGCCAATTAGGGTGGTGATCTGAAGCAAAAGGGGAGGACGTGGCCGGTTTGGTTGGGTTTAGAGGGAAGCATGACTTCTTTGTTCTCTATGCTTGGTTTAGGTTTTGTTTGCATTTTGATCAACGATACCTTGGATTGTGTGTCTCGTTGCTTGTTTGAGTGAGTTTTCATTCCGTGCATGGTTGTTCTAAGTAGGATCCATTGACTTCATTCCGTGCTAAATTGGATTTATATGTAATGGCAATAGTTTATTTGATCCTGTGTGTGTGTGTATCCCTTGGTTTTTGCTCGAGGGCTAGCAAAAGCGTAGCTTGGGGGGTTTTGACAAGCGCACTTTAGGGCGCGCTTTAGAGCATATTTTAGGATGATTTTGGATGTATTTGGGGCCGCTTTGGCCGATTATTACCTTGTTATGCTTACGTTCCCCATATTACGTGCTTCACGGGTTTTCGGTTTGTTTTTGATGTGTTTTCAGGTAATATCAACCGAGTTTAATCGGATCCCGAGCCCTTGATGCGTAACCTAGCTAGCCTTGACCGGAGTCCGAGGAGTTAAGGAAGTTCAAGTGCCGTGCATTGATTACATAGCACAGGCAGCACGGTCGTGTTACCATAGGCACACCCGTGCTGGCCTATAAGCAAGCAACCCCAGGCAAGGTAGCACGGCTGTGCAAGCCAATAGCACGGCCGTGTCAGTATCCACGCACCCGCACGGCCGTGCAGGCCATTAGCACGGCCGTGCCAGATGTTGCCCGTGCCCGTGTCAGCTTCAGTATGAGCCCCGTGCTAGAGAATATTCAGCACGGCCGTGTCATTTTTAGCACGGCCGTGCCAGGAAGCTGCACGGTCGTGCCATATATAGCACGGCCGTGCCAACTTGAAGAAGAAACCCGGTTTACTTACTGACAAGCTAGCACGGCCGTGCCAAATACAGCACGGCCGTGCTGATCCAGGGTTAACTACGCGCTTGACTTCTCCGAATTAGAAGACGTATATAAGGCCCGACTTTAAGAGGATTCAGAGACAGTTTTAGAGATAGTTTTTGAGAGCCTTTGTAGAGAGTTATTGGAGAACGTTCTTAGTATTAGAGATTCATTAGTTTTCTTAGAGAATTTCCTAGAGATTTTAGTTTTCTTGGATTGATTTGAAGCAAGATTTGCGAAGGTTCTTTGTATTATTCATTGACGACGGATATCAAAGTTCTGAACTTTTCCATTGATTCGCATCAATACAATTGGTATTATTCATTCTTGTTTATTAATCAAGCTTTATTATTCCTTAATCAGAATTCATGTTTATATCTATTATGCTTTTGGAATTCATTATTGCTTTGATTATGAATATGTGTGAGTAGTCTCCTAGCTAGGGTTTCGGGATGAAACCCGGCCTAGGTAATCTATGTAATTGAGGATTGATTTTGATAAACGGATTGTGATTAAATTGATTATATGCGATTGCATGTTAATTCATTATAATAGGAGTAGCTAACCTAGAATCTTGAATTTGATTGCATGATATCCTTGATTTGAACAAGAGATTGTGAATTGAGTATTTCATTATTGAATGTGGTTTGATTATGTATCGAGTAATGTTAAGTGCATGAGAAATCCAAGCTTAGTATTGCCCGTTGTCTTCCTATCACATGATATTGATCAGACATATAGTCTTTGCATATCCCGTTTGTCTCTGTGATTCCTTGTTGCGTAGTTACCGATGGTTTGGTGAATTCCCGTTCTCCCTAGTGTCTTAGTTTATTGATTTATTCCATCTTATTAGTATTATTTTAGAACACCATTTTCCATTGATTTTGAACTAGCTTAGGTTTAAGATTGATTTGCAATTACTCTCGTTCCTCGTGGACCGAACCTTTATTTGCCATTGTACTTGGTTATAGGGTGTTCGTATAAGTATTGTTTGATTGAGAGTTAGATTGTAGCGACCGATTTAAACCTTGTCAGCAGTGCAATACCATTTTTAGTTTTTCTTTTCCAACTTGTATACATTCTTTTTTCTATCTGTATACATAGTCTTGGAAATAAAATGAGTTCTCAGTAGCAGTTTTCAAATTTTTCAGAGTTAAATTGAGAACTCATTTTATTTCTAAGGCACATTCAATCATTTATTACATATACTTTCTCTCTCATCAGAGAAACACGTGAGCTTGGAATCCAAGCAGATCCCCACCTAAATTTCCGTACTCTTTATTCTCCTTCAAGTTACTAACTTGATCTTTGGAGGCGGAGCTCCACCACCCGGAGTCTCTGTTGTTTGTGCAGGTGCAGCTCAACCAGACCAATCTTTATGACGTAACTCTCCTGAGGGACAAAAAACACCCAAAATAGGAATCATTAGAGGGAGTAACATAATTAGGTGTTAAGTGTAATTATTATAAGATGTTAAACATAGTTTTAAAAAAAAAGTAAGGTGTAGGGAATATTTCAAGCAACCCACACTTAAGCTCCATTGTGGTCATAAACTTAAGCATGGTGGCGTTCAAAGGGAAGGAAGCTAGAGCAAAAGAGTCGCCAACAAGTTTTAGGAACCTGTAAACCATTCAGGATCGCAGAGATCGCTAACTCCATAGTGGTCCTGAACCATAATTGGATATTCGGGGATGAAGGTACAAATCCAACCAAAAAGAGATTGAACCAGCCCTAAATAGGCCTCTACTTTGTTCTTCTCATATTCATATGTGCTTTCCAATTAACATACAATCTGTAAGGAGGGTGATCCCATCGTAAGGGGTACTCTCCTTAAATGCCCTTGGCCACTTAAAAGCCTAGGACTTTACACTTGTTAGGGTGTAGTAGGATTTGAATTCCTGACTATTTGGGGGACCTTGAATTAGAATTGATTCTATCATCACACATTTTTGTAAGAAACAAGTAGGATTCGCCAATGAGTTTAAGGAAAACTCATAAACCTCGTTCATGCCTTTCTTCCATGTGGAGTTCATGGAATAATTAGCACGAATCATAAGTTTACCCATGCCCAAATTGGTCTATAAACCATAAATGAGTTCAGGAGTGAGGATACTAAGATAACGTTCCTTTTAGAGGGGAATTGTCATTCTATCCCTAGTACGGCCTCTACTAGCTCTTCCTTTTTTACAATTTCATCACCAAACAATATATGCAACGTAATACCTAAAACTATGTTAGTTGATTTTATTTACAAGCATTAATTCACGTAGGAATTACATCGTAATGTCGTTATTCTTATTTAATTAAATTCGTGAAAAGGACAAGAAAATAAACAAGATTCGCCTTGACTTAAGTGATCAACCAACAATTATTTAATTCAATTCTAATCTTTATTTAACGCAAGATACTATGTGGAATTGATTAATTAATCATTTTAAAGGTGATCAAACAACACTAATTAATAAATTAAAGTCCTTTTAAACAACAAAATAAAGGTGATTTAACTAAGTTCTTGGGAATTTACCACTTCTCTTTGCTAGATCTCCGTTTAGAACACTTGTTGGGGAACCTTACCTTAGTAACAAAGTACCAAAATGGTGACTGTTTAGGAAAAGAGGGATAGGTTGCACAAGTTCACAAGTTATTTCGCCAGAGTTTTAGGTTAATTTCTGTCTGTTTAAGCCTCGGTTTAAGCTCGTATTTATAGGGAATGATTATGTTTAGGTTTTCGAGCATTCTGTCGCATCAGGTGTCGCGCGCAACAGATAGAGTTGCGCGCGGCATCCCTGCGCAATTATAGAGTTGTGTTGTTATGTGCAGCGCAACTAATTGTCTTGCCCGCGTCTTTATGGAAAGATTCGATTTTATATTTTCCGTATAATTCTGAATAATTCTGAATCTTCCGCAGCGCATCTCTGAAAGTTGCGCGCTGGGTGTCGTGCGAAACCGAATTAGTTGCGCGTCGTAGCCTAGCGCGACTTTGTGAGATGCGCGCGGCTTTTTCTACGGCAGCACCTAGTTTTAACCTAGGCGCTCCTAAATCCGTCATTATTAGGGTTGAAGCACGGGCTTAAGCCTAATTATGATCGGGTTTAGTTAATTGGACCTTTATTTTGGCTTTTTTCTTTAATTTGGGCCAGTCTTTTGTGTTTTGTGGCTTAACAAGTTATTCATAAGCATTCTTCATTTTGACCCAACACGAAGATGGTTTTATTTATCGTCATTGCACTTCCTGCCGGGACATGTCGGGACAGGAGGCCAAAAGTAGATGTCCACTGTTAGCCCCCACTTTGATCGAGTCTAGAATCGACGATGATCAAAGTAGTCAAGGAAATAAATTCGAGACTCATTCTAAGAAGTTCTCTAAGGATAAAGAATCTTTTAGTAATGTTTAAGGATGTCGAAACAACCCTTGGTTCGTTAAGTGTTTGAAAAAAGTAGCTATTAAGGCTAGAAAAAGTCCTTCCTAGTCTTAACGCGTTAAAGAATCTAGATTGATCCTTTGCGATTCTAGAACGCTTTTACAAGTAAAAATGTTCTGGGTAATGTTAGGTCCTTAGAAGAGATCGGTTTAAAAAGGATAAAAGGGGAGGATTTCCTCTCAATCGTGTAATCATTGGTCTAAAGTCCCTCGATATGTCATTGAAACTTTAGCCTGACTTTAAAAAAGTAAAAGATGAAAGAGGGTTTTTCGATATTCGAGCCGAAACAGTCCGGTATTCGAGCCGAAATTCCACAAGATAGAAATACATGTGTCAGGACTGGAGGCATATATCCAAATTCGGTGAGAGGGAAGAAAGTCAGCAACTCTATCATCAGTTGTCCACAAGATGAGTACACGTGTCTCAAGACTGGGGGCACGTGACTACATGGGCGCGACATCGTCTCGTCGCTTCTTTATACAGGGGGTGGATTCGACACCCTAACTGTCCGGTAAGTTAGTAAGCGCACTAACTACCGTATCCATTCAAGAAGCGCATGTCGACTCGTTGAGCTAACGCCTACAGTAATTCTCTACCTTTTAGTCCCGAGAGGTAGATCTTGCAAAGCTTGGGCTGAGTGAAATTTTACGCAACACCTACGCAATTTTGCGCCGTACGATACACCATTTGCATTTTAATGTTGCATGAAAACGCCTTCCTTTTTGCTTCAAACATGAAAAAAGAAGAAAACCTGGACATTTGTAACGTCAGTACAGTAAAATGACAAACCTATCTATGGGTGTTTTTACGTAAAGCACCACGACGGAACGTCTTAAGGCACTTTTATCAAAAACGTTCAAAACGTATGCTTGGGGAAGGCACAAAGCACGGTGTGCATGCAATATGATGCAAAAAACTAAAAAAAAAAAAAAACAAACTACAATATGCAAAGCAATTAAAAAGATTTTGATAATTTGCATGCCATTACGTCTAATAACGAGCAAAAACCGTTCAAAAAATGATCAAACGGATCAAAATCAAAAATCCCGGTCTTTTAGTGACCAGTAACCGCGCGCAACTCAGAAAATCCACTGGCCAGGCGCGCGCATCTATCTGAGTTCCGCTGGTATGTCACGCACAACTTATTAAGTTGCACGCGACAGTTATGTCAGTAAAGTGAAAAATCGCACACGTGATTTTCACTTCACCCTTTCTCCTTCCTTCGCCATTTTCGACTCTTTCTCTATCAAGGAAGCTCAGTTTTTTGTGATTTTTGAAGCTAAAGGAAGCAATTTTCGTCCCCAATTCATATTTGCCGTAATCCAATGTAAGTTTTTTGCTAAATTTTGTTCTTTTTCGGCTGAAATTCGAACGATTTTCGAATCGTTAAACCCCAAATTTCAAATTTGGGGGTTTTTGATTCAATTTATTTTTCTTGAAATTGTTTGCTCTATGTTGTTATGCTATGTTTAAGGAGTGTTTTGCAACAAATTTCATGAAAAATGGTTAATTATTAAACCTTGTATGAGCATTTCTTTGTTCAAGTTCGTTCTTTGCAATTCTACTCGAATTTGGCTTGATTCTCTGTTATTTTGTTTGCCCATTTTGGTTATACTTGTTAATTATGCAACAATTGTAGTATTGGAACTAGATATGCTTCCATAATTATTATTTTGAAAATTTTGAATTCGAAAAAATTGGCGCGAAGTGTATACTTAGCCTATTTTTGCCATATTCGAACTCCAAAATTGTTTGGTAGACGATAATTATGTTTATATTACTGTTATTCGTCTAGAATTAGTTGATTCTTTGAGATTTTGGAATATAATCCCTTGAATGCTTAGTTGAAACTGGTATAGGATGGCTTTTATGGGTGTTAAAAGCTCCCATTTACTGAGTTTAATTGTAGGTATCGTAGCCCCCAAGTATGGGTGGCGTTCGATTTTTGTGTTTTTCCCTATCAGTATCCGTTATGCTGCCGAAATGGGTCTAGAATACGTATATTAGTTTAGTTTAGGAAATAAAATAAACTAATTAAAGAAGTTTTATCCATCATAGCATTGACTCGCCTCCGTTCGTCGATGTTGAGGAGGTTCTCGTTGGTCCGGACGATGCGGTTCGCCCTCGAAAGAGGGTGACTCGTGCTCGAGAAGAGTTTTGAGAGAGACGCGTCGCGGCCGATCGACGTCGCTAGGAGGTGGAAATTTGGGAGGCTCCTCCCAACTGGGAACCTAGGGTCCTTAAGTGGGACCTAGGCCACCGCGTTTCGATATGAGGGTGGCGCGGCATCGTGAGTTTTAAACCATAACCGTTTTTTTATTCTTTTATTTACAGTGAGCCTAGCATGCGTTTGTACGGCTCTGGTGACCTGCGAGCCCGTTTCGAGAGTTTGCCCGAGGTGGCAAAGGAGATTTTAGTACTTTCCAGGATTGATTCCCAGCTAGCGGCTCTTCGGGATTTATCGAGCCAGTCTGCATCGTCAGCTTTCCTCCGTGGATTGCTTGAGTTTTGGTGGGATTCTACCAACACTTTCCACTTTCCATGGGGAGAGATGACGGTTACCCCTTTTGATTTCTCTATGATTACGGGTTTTCCTTTCGGAGGCAAGCTTGTAGTTATAGAGTTCGTTAAGGGGTAAGACGAGAGAGTACGCGACCTTGTGGGGGACCGTCTTGCGTCGGCCCTTCACGTGTACGCGCAATCTTGTCCATACTCGGTTCTTGCCAACGAGTTGTCGGTTGACGAGCTTGACCGGCAGTGTACACCTGAGCAGCTGGCTCGGATATACATTGCCCACGTTCTTTCTGTCACCATCTTGAGTGATCAAGGAGAGCATTTCGCCATTGGGTTACTTATTTGCTTCAGCGATTTGGGGAAAGTAGGTGACCTGAGTTGGGCGGAGTTGTCGTATGCCCGTATGCTTACGGCTATGGGCAAGGCGACCCGGGTCATGGATTCCGCGACAGCTACTGAGGTGCCTCGGATCTCTCTTACTTGGCATGGTTGTATCCTTGAGGTACGTGTTTTAAGCTTTTTTCGGTTATTGCTTTCGTTTTTTCCTTTAGGCTTATCTTTACTCGATTTTACGCTTGGGGATACTCGTACCTGCCTTTCTTAGCCCCCAAGATGCTTGGGGCTACTCGTTTTCCTATTGTCCATCAATTGGTCGCGATTAAGAGGAGATGAGCTAATTTTGCTGGCAACTTTCACCAGAGGATTCTTTCGGCGACTCGTGTGTCGGTGAGTATTCCAACTACATGTTCTCTTTTCATTTTTTGATTTTATTCATTTTCTAATGATTTTTCATGTGGTTGTGCTTTATAGATCGATCTCCGTCCTTGGAAATTGATCGTTGGAGTCCCTGAGGCTATCTGGTCTAGCATGGTTCATTGCCGTTTCCACAGCCTCTATACGGGACTCTCGGTGTTCCAGAGGACCGACGCTTGGTTTTTAGGCGAGCGTGTTCTCTGGCAGCTTTCGTCCGAGGAGCCTTTGGTTCCTGCGGATCCCCCGATCCGGAAGCTGCCTTCGAACCTGCTGTCTACCGAGCATCGAGGTCAGGCGATCCTTAGTTATCCAGAGGAGCAGCTGGTGCTGCTGGATGCTTCTTATCCGTCTTTTATAGCATCTAGGTTGACTCCTTTTTCGGTCTTTGTTCCGGTTAGTACTCTAACTCTTTTTTTTCGTGTTTCTATTTATTTTTCGGAGTTTTGACCCTTTTATTGTTTTTTGCCACATGTACTTTTAGTGGGTCGAGCTAGGTGGTTGGGCGCCTCCTACAGGGGAGATCACGTATATCGATGTTGTCGGATCGGTAATTCATGAGACCCTTCCAGCGGCCGAGGATGACGAGGGGATACCGTTCGTACTTGAGACGGTTGAGTAGGTAAGTCTTTCATGTATATGTACTTAAATAATTCTATTTATTTTTTTGTTTCATATACATTTGTTTACTAACTGTCCTTGTATTCTTGGAACTGGTTCCGCGGGAGACCGTGAACGGCATGGTGAGGACTTTACGTTCTTTCCGAGCTGCTTATCGAAGAGCCCTCGTAACTTTGTCATGCTGTGATCATCGGATGATCGCGGTAAGTTCTATTTTTTTTTCTTTGCGACGAAGTTATTACATTTCATGTATTAATCTTCGTTTTGGATTTTGCAGGATGTGCAGCAACCGTCTAGTAGTCGCCGAGCACCCTGATTCCTCTTGTACACATTTTACTATATTTTTTAGGAAACCGATGTATACTTATTTTTTTTGTATATTTGACACATTTGTATATATATGTCATCATTATTATTTTTTTTTGTTTCCATGTATACATTAATACGAAAAGTTTTCGAGGGAGGGAAAGCGTTCCCGACTTACCCCCTCAAAAAAATAAACAAATTCGAAAAAAGAAGGCAAAAGGAAGGAAAAAGAGAAAAGAAAATAAGAAAATAAAGAAGAAGTAGGAAAATAATGAGGAAAAAAGAAAATAAAAAGAAAATAAGAAAATAATAAAAGAAAATAAGAAAATAAGAAAGTAGGCAAGAAAAGGGACACAAAGTGTTATAAGGAAAGCGTATGATTCATCTTAAGATCTCGTGAAGATTTCATCATTATATGAGCCAAAATACGGAAATAAACCCAACTTACATGCCGCGTCAGGGGAGACGCGTGCTACTGCAAGAGTTGCGCGCGGATGTCGCGCGCAACTCATGAGTTACGGGCGGCACCTGTTAGTGAATTTTTCTTTAAGCCGAATTTGCCGAAAATTTTCCCCTCTAGGGTCTATTTAAACGTGGTTTATTGTAGGCTTTTGATCATCTCGCATTCATTTGCTTAGTAACATAAGAAATTAAAAAGAATTAATCTCTCTAAATTCTTATTCTCTCTCTCTTTTTTTTTAACAATGTATGAAGACCTTTGAACAACGTTTGAAGCAATGGGTCTCTTCTCTTTCAACCGAGGACAAACTAGCTTTAAAATTTACCACTTAGACCCTTTATTGAATTATATGCAATTAGTGGTTAACTTTGATTTTCTTCATACCGCGGTCAACCATTGAGACTCTAACCACCATCTTTTCTTGTTTAGAGGGGATGAAATTTTCCCCCTTCCTGGTGAGTTCAAGGCCTTGCTAGGTTTCCCTACAAACACTCTCCCTGTGACTTATTCGCCTACCTTGTCGGATCCCAAACCTATATTCCAAAGATTTTTTGGCTTTTCCGACAATGATATGACCAGCATAGGAACTGAAGAAGGCGTGAACTTAATTCAATTTATTAAACACTTCGTCGCCCCTCACGACAACATGACTAAACAACGCTTTAAAATTCGTGCTTTATGTTATTCTCTTGTTGTTACTTGTTTACTTAGGATAGGCAAAGAATACGAAGATTATTCGATGGTGTCCATAGTAGAGAAAATAGAGGGATGTCATTCACCCGCCCCTTTGGTTTTAGCAGAAAACGTTTTGTGCTTGAATCACCTTAGAGGAGATCCTAACGAAAACGGTTTCACGGGAAATCCACTCCTATTACACGTACGTTTTTTTTTCTTTTTTTTGGCGTTTATCAGCGCAAGTCAAGAAGTTGCGCTGGAATGACCAGCGTAATCTTCTTCGTTGCGCGCGGAGGGTGCACGCAACTGGTTTAGTTGCGCGCGCCTCCTGCTTGTGTAAAAAATCACAAACTATTTTTTTTTTTCCTTTTTTTTCAGATTTGGCTCATGGAGCGTTTGCGAATTGTTGATCAGCCTCAAAACCTTGAGGCTAATGGAGTAAAGACATTCCCTGGACGTCGAATCCTTTATAAGCATAAGAACGAAGAGGAATGGATTTCCTTTTTCTGTCATGGGGTTCCTAACATACGGTTTATGATTCCTTGGTGGAACATAAATAGTATGATTGAGAATAGTCTCAATTGCCCTTACATTAGGCTTTTAGGCCTATCTAGTACTACCTATATTTTTCCTTGTAGGGTGATGAGACAACACGGGATGAGGAAATTTATTCCCCCGCAAGATTGTGATGCCCCTAAAGATGTGACTTTTAAACCTGAAAGGATTGCTCGTTGGATGGAATATTGGTCAAGTATTCCTAAGTGGGTAATACAAAATCCTCCCGCGAGTATCACATTATCTTCCTTTTACAAGGCTTGGATGAATGCGGTGGATAAGGGTGAATAAAACAAGGATCGATCTCAACTTCAAGCCGCCACTGCTCGCAATCCACCTAAGCCTTTGATGCATTCAACCACTATTACTCCTCCTAGTGGCCAAAATAAAGGAGTGAGAAGAAAATTAGACTTCTCATCCCCTAAGGCTCGTTCGAAGGAAACGAACAGAAAAGCTCCCTCCAAACCTGCACAACAAGGTGTGAAGATCAAAGAACCTTCAACAAATACTCGTAAGAAAGCTCCAATAGTCAAAGGGAAAGGAAAACAGGTTGCAAAGGCCCCAATCCCTAAATTGAAAAACAATGTTTAGGTGAAGAAGAAGAGTGTAAGGGAAAGCTCCAAGGTTTCTGAAAATGTTGTGATGGAAACTACTCCTCCATCCCCTATGACAATCGAGGACATAGTAAAACCTTAGAGTGTTACACAATTTTATTTTATTTTTTTTTTATTATTTTTTTTTTAATAAAGTGTAATCACTACTATTTTTTTTTCGTTTACTATCTAGTTCAATAATGTCTGTCTTTTGAATTTTGAATGAAATAAAATAAGCTTTATATTTTTATATTTTGATACGACCGAATCATAGAGATTGCCTACGTATTCGCATTACGAAATCAGGTCTTTGCGTAGTTCTAATTTTTTTTTTTTATTATGTATTTTTTTTTTCTTTAATCTCTTAGATAGAAATTAAATGAAAAAAATTAATCAAACCTTGTTTAAAAGAATTAAATCAAAGTATAATTTTATTTTCCGAGTATATGTTATATTTAAGAAACACCCTCTTTTTACCTTAAGCAGAAATCGCAACTTCATTCAAACGCAAAAATTCGGGTTCGTAGTTCGTCATCAGGTGGCGCAGGCAACGTCTGTAGTTGCGCGAGCCTGCCGCGCGCAACTATCCCAGTTGCGCGCGACACCTTTGCTAGAATGTCTCGAAATTTTTTTTTAAAAAAATCGTATTATTACCCCCCCCCCCCCAAGTGTGAAGATTTTTTCGTTATGTTCAATAAAATTTGAACACTTAGAACGGTTTATTATTTCTAAATTACCCCCTCCCAAGTGTTATGTATTTTACCGTGTTATTCGGTAAAATGCATAATACTTAGAATCTTTTAATTGAATGCTTATTAAAAATGGTTGTATGAGTGAACGAGGTTCATCCGGATTTCATATGTAATATTTCTTAAGGCAATCAATGTTTATTAATTGGCGAATTTCATCTCCTCCAATATCCATTAATCTGACGGCTCCTCCTGATAGGATTTCAATTACGCGGTTGTAGACATCCAAATGTTTCTCCCCAAAACCAAACCTAGTGATGAATACCTTTCATGTCATTTGATTATCGAACAAGGCGAAAGTGTGAAAAGTCTAGTGATGAGGATGTTTTTATTAAAATATCTCTTCTTTCTATTTTTGAAAATATTTCTTTTCTTACCTTATTTATGAAAAATGTGCATTCCAATTTAGTTTGGTCTATGATATGGGTCCAACAATGGTATAGTTGGATAGGGATTGAAAAGACGTTTCCAACGATATATAATAAGCCCAATTTAGATGAATAATGAGGAGGTTATGGCCAAAATACTAAACTGGGCTCGAACCGGATCTTACCTACGGCCCAATGATCATGTGGAGGGTCCAAAGGTCTAATACTATTTCTAAAACTAATTAGGATTAATTATAAGCTTCTATAAGTTTCTAAAAGATCTTAATTATCCTTTTTGAAAAGATAAGATTAAAGAATTTGAGTTAAATAAAAACTTTTCTTTTTTTAAAACTTTCCTTTTTCTTAAATCCTAATTCTATTTGA
Organism: Chenopodium quinoa; assembly: GCF_001683475.1. Lineage (NCBI taxonomy): Eukaryota > Viridiplantae > Streptophyta > Magnoliopsida > Caryophyllales > Amaranthaceae > Chenopodium > Chenopodium quinoa. The sequence continues at coordinate 508,438 of NW_018743516.1, read as the reverse complement.
ATTTAAAGATGTTCAAAGACAGTCAGATTTTATTTTCGTTCCTGTATACACCCATTTGTGTCTCCCCAAAACCAAACCCGGTGATGAGTACCTTTCACGTTGAATCATAATCGAATGAAGTGAAAGTGTGGAAAGTTTAGTGTTGTGGTTAGTTTTAATTTCTTTTCTCTTCTCTCTATTTTTAAAACTTATTTTAAGAAAAAACATCCAATCTAGTTTGGTTGGTCCATGATATGGGTCCAATAGTAGTGTAGTTGGATGGGGCTTGACAACAACTTTCCAACGATATATTATAAGCCCAATTCCGGTGAATATTGAGGAAGTTATGGCCAATTTACCAAATTGGGCCCGGTTTATACCTTATATGCGGCCCAATGATCTAGGGGAGGGTCTAATATGATTTATCATTCCTAGTGCAATTAGGAATGAAAAAGAAAAATCGAACTATAGCCGTTGTTGTTGTGTGGTCAACCGAATCCCGCCTTAAGTGGTGGTGAAACACTTGTAAATCAGATCTTGATTTATTTGGTGAATGATATCTAAAGTACTTCAATTCTTTGGCGACTTGATGAAGTAGATTGTAATAATTTTAGGTGATAAAAATAGAAAAAAGAGATGATTCCAATGTGGGTTTTAGACAGAGAGAAGGAGCAAAGGAAATAAAACCTTCAACAAGTAAAACGACAGGCCTTTTGCATCTCACTCTCTTTTTCCCACCACAGTAGTGGACCCTAGTACATTTAAGAGACCCGTTTAATTTACCAACGGGTCTCTTATCTATTAGACTTATTTTCTTCTACACATAAGAGACCCGTTACCTCTAATATTAGATCTTTTACATCAAGCATACCTATTATTGAGATAACGAGTCTTTTATTAGGGGTCACTTTTCTAGATTTTGTAGTAGTGTTATTTATAAAGAAAATCAGCCAAAAGATAAAATATCAAAAACAGAGTTCTGATGCAAATAAAATTGGATTAGCGCGAACGCTAGCTATTGGCGCCAGACGCCAACATTAGCGCCAGACGCTACAGCTGGCGTTTGACGCTGATTTAGATATTCACGCGTTTTCTTAAAATCAGATAAAAATTGTCGTACAGGAGGATAAAATCGTATTTCCCTCAAAAAATGTTCTTTGATTTTTGTTCTAGAAGGTTCTTCTAGAAGATTCTTTTCATTCCTAATTCAATTAGCATTGATAAATTGACTTTTGTTTACTTTTCAGAGTTTTAATTAAAATCAAAGAACATTTTTTTGAGGGAAATACGATTTTATCCTCCTGTACGACAATTTTTATCTTATTTTAAGAAAACGAGTGAATATCTAAATCAGCGCCACACGCTAGCTGTAGCGCCTGGCGCCAATAGCCAGCGTTCGCGCTAATCCAATTTTATTTGCATCAGAACTCTGTTTTTGATATTTTATCTTTTGGCTGATTTTCTTTATAAATAACACTACTACAAAATCTAGAAAAGTGACCCCTAATAAAAGACCCGTTATCTCAATAATAGGTATGCTTGATGTAAAAGATCTAATATTAGAGGTAACGGGTCTCTTATGTGTAGAAGAAAATAAGTCTAATAGATAAGAGACCCGTTGGTAAATTAAACGGGTCTCTTAAATGTACTAGGGTCCACTACTGTGGTGGGAAAAAGAGAGTGAGATGCAAAAGGCCTGTCGTTTTACTTGTTGAAGGTTTTATTTCCTTTGCTCCTTCTCTCTGTCTAAAACCCACATTGGAATCATCTCTTTTTTCTATTTTTATCACCTAAAATTATTACAATCTACTTCATCAAGTCGCCAAAGAATTGAAGTACTTTAGATATCATTCACCAAATAAATCAAGATCTGATTTACAAGTGTTTCACCACCACTTAAGGCGGGATTCGGTTGACCACACAGCAACAACGGCTATAGTTCGATTTTTCTTTTTCTTTTTACGGCATAGTTCGATTTTCTTCTTCAATTATTCAAAGGTTAAGTTTTTTTTTTGGTCAATTGCTAATTTGTAAACTGAATTCATATCTAATTTGTTGTTAATTGCGATTTTGTTGTTTTGAGTTAGATATTAGATTAGCTTCTGAATTGTGAAGAGTAATTTGGATGGATTAGATCTAGGGTTTCATTTTTTTTTATATAAAAAAAATTTGCTGAATTAATTAAACATTTAATTTTTTTTTTCGCTAATAACTATCCGTTTATTTGTTATTTTTTTTTAACTTCATTTGGTTTAATTATTTGACACAGGAAGTTTCAATAAGACGGGAAAAACTAATGGCCCTAAAATTTGATGAATGAAGGGAGTAAGTGATTATGCATTTTAATCTGCTTTTTTGTCAAATTATCCTCATATTTATTGTACAATTCCTTTTAATAGCGTGAAAATTTGGTTGATATAATTGTTAAGGAGGCAAGGCTACGCTGGTGGTCTAAGCTTGCGGAAGCGGTGGATTCGTACTATGGTTTGCAGGTGCCCCGAATCATGGTTGGGTGATTGATTAAGCAGAGGTCACACCTTTTCCATTTCCATATACTTCGTATATCATTTACATATATAATTGTGGGCTGCGGCCTGCCTGGTTGTAGTGTTTAATTAATTGTGCATCACTTATTTTATTCATTAATTATTGGGTTTATTTTCAATGATATTGATTCTTTTTTTCTTTCTTTTTTGTTTGTCAGATGTGCATATGCTAAACAGAAATCTCACTTGGAAATAGTACTCAAGCTCCATATTGATGCAACTATATTTGTAATTTTTAGTGAAGTTAAATAATTTTATTTTTATTATTATGATTCAATCTAATTTATGTTGATTTTGATTGTATATCATGAATTCTATTTAGTCCAATGTTATTCCGCCAATTTGAATTCAACATAAAAATACAAATTTCAAATGCGAATTGTACGTATGAAATGTAATTTATTTTTTTTAATTTTCAAAAATACAACAAAGAGACCCATTATCTAACGTAACAGGTTTCACTGATACCACCAAAGAGACCCCCTATCTTAGATGACGGGTCTGTTTACCTTCTAAAATATCAATTCCATACCTTACCTAACAAATCCCTTATCTCTAACAACAGGTCTTGTTGTTCTACTAAACAGACCCTCCCATTAGAAGGGTCTCTCTATCAAAGAGACCCCTGAGATAGAGACCCGTCCAAATGAGGTCTCTTATGCATATTTTAACGGGTCTTTTTGCCCATTTTTGTAGTAGTGATAACATCGTAAAAACTCCGTTTTTAATCACCTACTATCACTAATTCTGTCTCTCACCAACTCTCATCAAGTTTTTCTTGATTACTTTCTCTTTTTTTTTTTTCTAAACTAGCCTTTTCTCAAATACAAAATTCCGCATTCATTAGACCTAGATATACCTAACACATTCGAAGTTGCCTTCGCCCTAGACGTGAAAGGTTTAATTTCTGAGGGTTTGGTCCCAAATCTCTATTTCAATCATTTAATTTAATTGTTTTTTTATTATTTTCCTTGAAGTTACTAACGTGTGTATTTTGTTATTAGAAAGAGGACAAGGCATCAAAGTAAATATTTTGATGGTTTTTATTGATATTATGATGTTATTATGATATTCCTAGTATCGTGTTTAGGGTAAAGAATAAGTTCCTTAAATTAATTATGATTCCTGCGATGCCTTTTATTCTCTTCCTAATATTCATAATAGTATCATGTTAGGGTTAAAGTTTTGATTTTTATTACTTAATGACATGCTAGGGTTTGTTATTAATCTTGTTAGTATCATGCCTAGGATCTTGCTATTATTATGCTTTAGCGTTATTATGATTATTTTTATAAATTTTTTTATTATTATTATTATGATGATTATGATTATGATTTTTATTTATGATGATTATTATTATTTTGCTTGATATTTATTTTTATTGCTTGATCACGCTTTTATGCATGTTTAAAGGGAATTTGTACTTGTAATCACGCTTAATAAGATAATTAATAATCTTGTTTAGGGTTAATTTGATTATAATTCAAGTGATTGTCAATAATAGTTTTGTTTGTGCATTAAATTCAACCAACATAGATAAACAGGTTTAGGGTTAATCCTATTGCTTGTATGTTAGTTAGAAAGAGCACATGAATACGATCTGAATAAAGTAGATGCCTATTATTAGGGCAGGTTCAACCTCTTTTAAGTTGGATTTGTACCTTCATCCCCGAATCCTATTTGGTTCAAGACCTTATGGAGTTGACGATCTCTTGGATCGTTAAGGAGTGTAATGTTCACCTCGTGAACAATTTACAAGTTCCTTAAAAAAAACTTGTTGGCGACTCTTTTGCTCTATCTTCTTTCCCTTTGGACACCACCGTACTTTAGTGTATGATCACAGTGGGGTTCAAGCTAGGGGATTAACGCTTGAAATATTCTTTACAGTTGTTTGGCGACTCCACTAGGGAGGATTTCTATTTTAATTCCTGAATTTTTTTCGGCAATGATTTAGAATGAGTGGATGAGACTCGAAACGTTCTAAGTATTTCATGTGCGTAATTTTGATTAACATTATTGTCATATGCATAAAACATATTCATTGGAAAGACCATCCGTAATGAGTTAAAACATAGGATTTTACACTTAGGAAATTTGAGAAATATCTTTTACAACTAGGACCGAAATAACACTGCGCGAAACTGGAAAATTTTATCGAGCACAGAAAGCTGTTGAGGTATGTAGGAATTAGCGTCAGCGAACAGAAGCTGGCGCCAGACATTTAACCGTAGCGCCAGACGACAGCCATGTCGCCAGGCGCTACAACTAAATCCTGGCGCCAACCTTTGTTTGCTGGCGCCAAATTCTTCCAATACCGAGCCAGAAATATGCGTTCTAATTTCGACCAGTTTTTCGCATTGTTTGCTCGATCCTACTTCCTGATTGAGTTTTTCTCACTTTTCTGAAACCCATATGTGTTCTACATATGGACATAACCCTCCGGGAATTCATGCTCCATCTACCTGATTGAACGCTCTGAGCAACAAAGGGTCCATCCGAGAATGTTGAATTCACCAAACCATGGAAGCAAGTTTTTCTAAAACTCGCGGTGTCCCATCCACTCGCGCCAACCCTTCATGGTTAGGCTTCCGCGCGGTGCATCTGGACAATTAATCATGCACCCTCTATTGACTAAACCATATCCCGAACTTTAGAGAACTAGAGCCATGGTTAGGTTGCAAACTCATTGTATCATATTGTGCCTACTTGCCTAATTGTGCATTATTTGTTGTGCATACTCTATGTGTTTTTCCTAACTGTTTGTTTGACGTGTGTTGTGATTTAATAAATTAATGACTTAAAAAAAACTTTGCCTAATTAATTAATTGATTAATTTATTTGAGTAAATAAAATCTAATTTTTTTTTTCAGAGTTGACCTAGTACGACTTTAGGCATACCCTTGTTGATTAATAACACCGAAAACAGTCTCAGATTGAAGTTCCAGCATTGGCGCCAAAATATGAGCTGTAGCGCCACTCTGTGGAGTGTGGCGCCTGGTGACAATACAGCTCTGTCGTCTGGTGCTACACTACACAGTGCGACGCCAGTCCTGTCGTTTTGATGACAGTTCGGATTATTGATTGAGTCATCACCTAGTGTCTAATTAACCAGTTTGCTAAATAATTCGGTTAATTTTTACTGTCAATCATACCTTGTTAAGTCATTAATTAAATCTAGACACTAAGTCACATAGTCTAGCCACATGGTCATAACACGAGTCTTAACGTACCACCTACACTCACTAGTCTTAGCACACGCTTTGTGTATATGTCACCTTGACCATGTCTTAGGTTCATGCATGAGTCGGTCTTTTCCGTCATTTGAGTTGGGGGTACATTATATTCCTAATTCTTCATATCCCTCCATCTACATCATTTTTCTTCACATTCTATTCCAATCTTTCTTCACTTCCTCCATCCATTGCATGTTGAATAAAGTTTGAGTCAAATAATTAACAATGAATATCCCCAAATTCGTTTTCCACAGTACATGGTCGAGGAGAGAAGGGCGATTAATCAAGGATAACACCTTTGTTCAGGTCTCGCTTTTTGATAAACCGATTTGTCAAAAGAGGAAGGCTAAAAAGATAATAGCAAGTCAAGAAGAGGTCAATGAACTTAGGAATCAATTGAATGACGTGACTGAGGTGTTAAAGGCTTTAACCCTCAAAATTGATGACCCTGTGAAGCAACAACAAATGAACCTCATGCAAGAAAGTTTGAGAAAGCTATCTAATGACTATAAATTTCAGGGCATGAGTTCACAAGGGGTCTCGCTGGACAAGGAATTTCTTCCGCATAAGTTCAACGCCACTGACATCCCTAAATTCAAAACAACAGATAACCCTTACTTTCATCTAAGAGCCTTTGAAACTATAATGAACATTAAGGGTATCGAGAAGAAGGTTTTCTCCTCTCTATTCTCACTATCTCTTGAGACCGTTTGCCAGCAATGGTTCTTTCTCTCGAGAAAGAAATAACCTCCACCTGGGAGTCCATAGAAAACGCTTTCATAGACAGATATAAGTGCAACATCCAAGACGAAACAGACCACATACAACTTGAGATGTTAAAACAAAAAGAAAACGAAGGGTTCACTTCTTTCTCCAACAAATGGAGGGAAACTTCTGCTAATATGGTCAAAACTCCCACTGAAAAGGAATATGTGAGGATGTTTATCAATAATCTCCAAGGGAAGTATTCAAAGCACTTAAAATACCAACACAACTTGAATACTTTCAAGGCTGTGTATAATATAGGCATTGACATTGAAGATGACCTTCTGAAGGACAATAGTGCGAGAGCAAAGAAGAACGACCATCCTTCTTCTTCCTCTCCCATTAATGAGGTACATGCCACGAACACCTCTAACTCACGAATCCAAAGGTCAAAAAGGGTGTCCACTCCACTTGGTATGAGTTATGAAACAGCTTTCGAGAAGCTACACCATAAAGGACTAGTCATGCCCATAAGGCCTATCAAAGATCCAGTTCCAGAAGCCAGGCCACCCAAGTGGGACCCTAATAAGCACTGTAAATATCACCAAGGAAAGGTCACGACACTAAGGAGTGTTGGAAACTCAAAGAAGCTTTTTTAAGATCTGATCGATAACAGTGAAACCTCCGAAATTCTAGCCATCGAAGAAGATCAAACATCCTTCGATCCATCACTTCTGATCACACCTGTAGGAGAGCCCATGATCGAGACAGCTTATATAACCTCCCTCAATGAAGTGGCCATGATTGAGGAGGATAAAAGTCTTTTCTTAGATAATACCAGGGAAGACTCGTCAAATCTGAAAGAGGACGCTCGAAAACTGCAAGATGTAATTGCCATGCTCTTGAATGTGGTAGAAGGACTAGAAAATTGGGTGATGATCATCGAACAAAATTCTCGCCAAGGGTTCAATGAAGAACTCGATTCTCCTAAGCCATGGGAAAAACGAACCACTGAAGAGTACACACCAATAGGAATGACTTACAATGAAGCTTTTGACTGTCTTCATGATCAAGGGCATATTCACCCCATTCGTCCCAGTCAAGACCCTCCATCTGAAAAACTCTTTCCCAATTGGGATCCAAATTCCTATTGTCGATACCATAGAGGTCGCGGTCACACTACCGAAAAGTTTCTCGCCCTCAAGGATAGTGTTCAAGACTTCATTGATTCAAATCTCCTTAATGTTCCTCTGTGCGACAAGAAGGCCAAGATTAGTAATGATAGTAACAGTGGCTGTAAAGGGAAGAAGAACGACTATCCTTCTTCTTCCGAAAACACCTACTCTAGTAACAGTATTGGTACTTTCGACCTTAATGAGATCTTAGCCATAGATAATCGAGGATTTAGAAAGTAACAAAAAAGGTATTTTACCCATATTGGAATTAGCTACGATGATGCTTTCGATCGACTCCATGCCAAGGGAATCATTACTCCTATTGGACCTCTTCAAGATCCCCCACTTGAGAAGAGAGTGCCTAGTTAGAATCTAAATGTGCGCTGCAAGTACCGTCAAGGTAGGGGTCATGCTACTGAGAGCTATTGGAAGCTAAAGGAGGCTATCCAACATTTGATCGATAATAAAAATCTTCCCATACCTCCCCAAGAAGAGCGAGTGATGATAAAGCAAATAATACAAGACATAAGGCGAGCTTCAATCGACGAGATTTCATGACATCCTTTTTCTTTTTCTTTATTTATTCTTTCCCCAATAAGTCTAGCATAGGCACCTTTCTTCTCCCTTATATTAATTTTGTAGATTCTTTCTTTTTCTCTTTTTAATAAAATGAGCATTTATTCTCTTACATATGATCATTTCATTATATTGCATCAAAAAAAAAAATCCATGTCGAACTAAACACAAGGTATACCAATGATTTGAGGCACCCCTTGTAGCCACAACATATTGCCTTTCACCTTTCTAATTTACAATCCTTTCTTCATAAACCACTTTGAGCCTCGTCTAATGATAGACCTTTCATTTTTCAATCCATAATCTACCTAACCTTGGGATGGGACAGTGTGCAACTTATGCAATTCTAAAAAGCTTGAGTAGAAAGCAATAGCAAAAGAGAAAAAAACAAAACAAAATAAATAAAAGTGTACAAAAGGGTAAGTGTTCCAATGTCTTTGACATAAACATGTCTTTGATATGAACATGTCTCAGATTGCGTCTCTTATCGAGTGTTCGGTACCGTGCCTGAGAAGCATGAATGCCAAGTGAGTGATATACCACATGATCGGGATTGCCCACACTTATTAAAATAAAATAAATGCTAAAGCCAAAAAAATTAAGCAAAAAAAGAGAGCTAAAAAAGAATAGAAACTCAAGCATAAAAATATAATTATTTAATAGCAAGGTTGCACACCTTGGGGGCTTATCTAGGGTCTTGAGCTTTTTTATCCCTTTCTTCTATAACCTTTAGCCTAACCACGTTACAACCCTTAAAAAGACCTTTTTTAGGTATACACACACTTGTGCGAGGTTCGGCTAGAGCTACGTTCGGCCTAATTCCTAATGGATACGTAGGCAACCTCACATTGAGGTGCGGCTGTAATAAAAATGCATTCATATTCAAATTCACATTCACACACCATGATCATATCAAGGGATCTCCTATGCTCATCCCTATTTACTTAGAGCTAGACTTGGGGGCTTGATCCCTACATCATTAGCTTACTTAGCCTAAGAGTCACCACCATTTGACTCTTTTCAATATATTTTCCCACTCACTTAGCCCTTGCGGCCTAAATTTAGTGTCACTTTCACACACATTACAGATACATGACAAAATATACTTCCCTTAGGAACCCTTTGTCATGAAATCTTAACACAACGTTGAAGCATGCCTTGTCATATCAACATCACTCATCAATCATAATTGTCATTGCATCACGATGTATGAAGTGCTTAGCCTCCGTGCCTAAGTTACCCAAATACTTTCATCATGGAGTCAACAGTTGAGATAGCCTAGGATGGCTTAATTCTTGCACCTTGAGAGATAGTATCAAACAACATTTGGCTAAGCTCATTCAACATGCACCTTCAAAAACTTCGCTTCTTTCTGTTTTACGTCTTTCTTTTTCGGGGTAAGTCGGTACCCTCCACAAAAATGACGGAAAATTTTTGCTTTTTTTGCATTTTCGAGTCGCACAATCACATTACAATGCACACACGAGTCATGTACACATTGAGTTATATCGTGTCATATCACTTTGATTTGAGTCTAACACATGTGTCAAAAACACTTTGAGTAGAGTCAATCTCGAGTCAATCACAGTGAGTCAAGTTTATGCCTTGAGTTGTGTCAAGCCATAAGTCAAGCAATTCTAAACCTTAGGTCAACCCTAAGATGATTAAAGAGATTAGCAAAGTTCTATAGTAAAAAATAAATACAGGTGCAGCAGAATAGGGAAGACCCTACCCCAGTGCCAAGACGAAAACTTCTAGCGTCTGGCAATAGCTTTTAGCGCCTGGCGCTAGTTCCCAGTGTCTGGCGACAGAGTCAATTCTTGGCGCTAGAGATATTTCAGCAGCGATAGAGCTCGAAGCCTCTCAGAAAGGTGATTTCGACCTCATACAGCAATTTTGGGTTCCTTGGTACGCCAGTTAGCCCCTACAAGCAATTTCACATGATTAAGTAGTCGGTTTGATTACAGTCGCAATAAGTGATCGACCTGACGAAAGATCGTCTCACTTAGCTTAAAGCGCCTAAGCGTTGGCTTATCACGAATATAATGGTTCACAAGCAACAAACTGCCGACGTATTGGCATACCGGAAGCAAAGTTCAAGCGAGCTTTAGAGATCGGCAAGCGTTAGTCTTCAGAAATCTTCTTCAGAATATTATCGCAACAAACAATCAAGTATCGAAGCTCTTTTGTTCAGAGACCCGTGGACATATTATTTAAGCTCTATTGTTCAGAGACGCGTGGACATATTATTTAAGCTCTTTTGATCCAGAGACGCGTCAGCATATCATCAAAGCTCTTTGCTCTAAAGACGCGTGGGCATATCAATCAAAAGCTCTTTGTTCAGAGACGCGTGGCCATATCATCAAAGCTCTTTGCTCCAGAGACGCGTGGGCATATCATTCAAGCTCTTTTGTCTAGAGACGCGTAGGCATATCATTCAAGCTCTTTTGTTCAGAGACGCGTGGACATATTATTCAAGCTCTATTGTTCAGAGACGCGTGGACATATTATTCAAGCTCTATTGTTCAGAGACGCGTGGACATATTATTTAAGCTCTTTTGTTCAGAGACGCGTGGGCATATCATTCAAGCTCTTTTTCTCAGAGACGCGTGGGCATCCTATTATCAAGCTCTTTGGTCAGAGACGCGTGGACCTATCATCAAGCTCTTTTGTTCAGAGGCGCGTGAACATATCCAAAAAAAAAGAAGCTCTTTGTTCAAAGACGAGTGAACATCGAAACAGCAAGATGGCGTTCCATAGCTTGTGGAGAGTTGTCACAAACAACTGAAGGTGATTTCAAGCGAAGTTGTCTTCGATCATGTTCCCTTAGACATGGAAGATGGTCATAAAGCGAAAGAAGATTGTTTCAAGCGAAGCAATCTTCGATAGTGTTCCCTTGGACGTGGAATATTATCAAAACAACTGAGGATTGTTTCAAGCGAAACAATCTTCGATAGTGTTCCCTTGGACGTGGAATATTATCAAAGCAGAAGAGGATTGTTTCAAGCGAAGCAATCTTTGATGGTATTCCCTTGGACGTGGAATATTATCAAAGCAGAAGAGGATCGTTTCAAGCGGAGCAGTCTTCAATATTGGAAGCATTTACAAGCGTAGCGGTTTTCAAGAGGGATGGCATTCTCTTGGCAGGAGGTCATCAAAACAACAGTAGGTCATCAAAACAACAGTAGTAGCAGCAAATTGGTTACCTTCAGAGAGGTATGCTCGATAGTGCAAGATACGCATTTCTTAACTCTTTTATCTGTTTAACTAACGCTAGTTCGCAGGTATCGGTGTTGCAAGAGTGACTTAGAATCGCAGAACGTTCTGAATCATTCTCCGTCCCTATCGATACTTTGACTTTTGTTTTCGAAACTTGCGTTTCTCTAAACTTAGTCAAAGTGGGGGCTTCTGTAGACACCCATTTGTGTCTCCCCAAAACCAAACCCAGTGTTGAGTACCTTTCACGTTGAATCATAATCGAATGAATTGAAAGTGTGGAAAGTTTAGTGTTGCGGATAGTTTTAATTTCTTTTCTCTTCTCTCTATTTTTAAAAACTTATTTTAAGAAAAAACATCCAATCCAGTTTGGTTGTTCCATGATATGGGTCCAATAGTAGTGTAGTTGGCTGGGTCTTGACAAGAGCTTTCCAACGATATATTATAAGCCCAATTCCGATGAATATTGAGGAAGTTATGGCCAAATTCCTGAACTGGCCCCGGTTTGAGCCTTATATGCGGCCCAATGATCTAGAGGAGGGCCTAATATAGATTTATCATTCCTAATGCAATTAGGAATGGTTTTAGTCTTCTAGATTCTTCTAGAAGGTTCTTTTCATTCCTAATTCAATTAGCATTGATAAATTGACTTGTGTTGACTTTTTAGATTTTTAATCAGAATAAAAGAATGTTTTAGAGGAAAATACGATTTTGTCCTCTTGTACGGCAATTTCTATCTGATTTTAAGAAAACACGTGAATTTATGAATCAGCGTCAAACGCCAGCTGTAGCGCCTGGCGCTAGCATTGGCGCTTGGCGCTAATGTTGGCGTCTGGCGCCAATAGCCAGCGTTGGCGCTAATCCAATTTTATTTGGGTCAGAACTCTGTTTTTGATATTTTATCTTTTGGCTGATTTTCTTTATAAATAACGTCGAAAAAACTCTGTTTTCAATCACCTACGATCACCAATTCTCTCTCTCACCAACTCTCATCAAGTTTTTCTTGATTACTTTCTCTCATTTTTTTCTAAACTAGCCTTTTCTTAAATACAAAATTCCGCATTCATTAGAACTGGATACACCCAGCATATTCAAAGTTGCCTTCGCCCAAGACGTGAAAGGTTTAATTTCTAAGGGTTTGGTCCCAAATCTTTATTTCAATCATTTAATTTAATTGTTTTTTTATTATTTTCCTTGAAGTTACTAACATGTGTATTTTGTTATTAGAAAGAGGACGAGGCATCAAAGTAAGTATTTTGATGGTTTTTATTGATATTATGATGTTATTATGATATTCCTATTATCGTGTTTAGGGTAAAGAATAAGTTCCTTAAATTAATTATGATTCCTGCGATGCCTTTTATTCTCTTCCTAATTTTCATAATAGTATCATGTTAGGGTTAAAGCTTTGATTTTTATTGCTTAGTGACATGCTAGGGTTTGTTATTAATCTTGTTAGTATCATGCCTAGTGTTTCGGGGTTTTCTGATGTCCTGCGGGAGAGTTACAGTTCCGAGACTGGAACCGGACGCCTGTACCTGCAAAATAACGGAGACTCCTGAGAGCTCCGCCTCCAACGGTCAAGTTAGTACCTGATTAAGGAGTAATTAATACGGAAATTAAAGTAATAAGATCTCTCTAGGTGAGAGTGTTTAATGTTGGTAATCTGCGTTGTTAGCGAGATTAGCCGGTTATTAGTGTTCCGTAATGTTTCTGTTCTGTTCCGTTCTTCAGGTGAGATTAGTTGCTTGATCAATTGCTCTCTCAATTCCTTGATCCCCTTTAATGAGGATTAATTAAGTATTTATAGTCTTGAGAAGCGTGCCACTCTTTAGGTTTAGGGTAAACCTAGGGCTGACCGGGCCTCTAGACAGGATTGGGCCTTGTTGGCCGGTTTTCCCATTTGGCATGGGTGGACACGTGGCGTGCCTCGATTGGTCCGTAGAGGACGTATCTGTGATGGACACGTGGCAGGCTCCTATTGGCCTACGTGAAGGACACGTGGCGGAACCTGGTTGGTCCACTTGTCAGACGGTGATTGGTGGATAAAAATCCCCTAATCATTTGCCCCTCACAGGTGGCACGTGACTGGTCACGTGTCGCCTGTGACAGGTGTCGCACGGTGACAGGCGACGGCCTGCTACAGGTGTCACCTTGCAAACGGCCGAGAGATTTTCCCGCCCAAATTTTGAATTTGGAAGCGACCCTTCGCCTTCTCACTTTGCCTATATAAGGAAGTGCTGACTTCGGTCATTTTCACATTTGAGAACTTTGCGAGAACATTCGGACCCCTGAACTTGCTCTGACATTTCGGACCTTTTCTGCCTACCGCCTGTTCTGACAAGCCGACTGCACCGGATTTCCAGAACTTCATCAACCGTCACTCGTTCAGGTAACTCAGTTCTCTTACTCTTAATTTTCTTTTTGTTTTTTGAAATGGCACCACGGAAGCACACGACACGACCTAAGTTAGTGATCAGCCGGTCACCGGGACGGCTGAATCTAGGACTAGGAGTGCCGCCTGCCCTTTTCTGGACCCATCTTTGCCCTTTATACAAAGTCCGACTGTATCTGTGTCTATGCAGAACGTGATGGCCAGAACAAAAAAGACTGTTATGATCTCAAACTCGGACGGCTCCTCCCAAAGGGTGCTCATTAGTGAAACATCTGACCAGGCGCCAGATCTAGAAGTGAAACGAGGCGGCTGCCAAGCCGACAGTTCTGAGAGAGGGATCAAGGTGATCCCTTCCCATTTTACCGTTGATATGTCTAATTTTCCTCCTGCTCCTTCTAAGGGAGAGGAGGCGGGCCCCTCTGGGAGAGGGGAGGAGTCGTCCTCTTCGGACTCGTCAGAGGACGAGTCCGAGTCCAGCTCTTCTGGCCACAGTTCTCCAGGCTCAGAAGAAAGAAACAGCCGCCTACAAGAGGCGAGGCTTTCTCATGCAGTTGAGAAGGGGGACAATTGGGCAGAGCCGTCCGCCTCTTACAGAGAGGAAAACGCCCCCTACTACTGCATGGTACCCCGGGGCCGGATCGCAACCATGCAAGACAAAGTGGAGAGCTTTATTGCTAACCACAGAATGGGCCCGGAATTTTTACTGTTCGTGCCGGATCCAGAAGACACTGTCGTCTGGCCGGCTGGTACCAGCTATGATGACGGCTGCTTTGGCTGCTATGTGGCGGCTATCAAAGCTGGACTGCGCTTCCCATTACATCCGGCTGTTCAGCGGATTTTAGATGGGTATGATTTGGGGTTATGGCAGTTAGCCCCCAACTCTTGGGTAAACGTACTCGGCTATGTGGCCGGGTGCGAAATGTACGGGGTGGAGCCAAGCTTTGAGGCTTTCGCCCACATGAACTATCTCAGCCGGACCCCTAAGTTGGGAGGTACCGGCTGGTATCAATTAACAAGCCATAGGGGCTACCTCATGACGAGAGGTAAGGCGAACAAATGGAAGGATTGGCGGAACACCTTCCTTATCATTGAGGGTTCAGACACGGAGCTGAACCAACGTTTTAACAAGTGGAATAGGGATCCGCCTCTTCTCACAGGCCGCCGCAGCATGCCGCCTGTTCCCCCAAAGGCTAAAAAAGAGATCCTAGACAAAGGGCTCTTCAAAGTAGAGACTAGGGTGAACTCTACTTCAGGGGTACGAGAGCAAGTACCCCTAAACTGCGTCCCGAGCTTCAAGTGGCTCTATGACGAGTACTTTTTGGCCGCCTGTGGCCTCAGCAGTCGGTGCTCTAGAGGTAGCCGGCCTGTCAAATACTCTGTTTTTTCACGCTTTGTTTACTTGGGATCTTTACTAACTTTGCTGTTCATTTTTTGCAGCTGACGCCATGAGTAAAATAACAGCATCCAAGACTGCGGCGGGCATGTTGCGGGCCTCTCTCATGCAACAGTCTTGTGCCGACTCCCCCAACAAGGGGGCACCCTTGGTAGGCTTCGAAAACTCTTCCTCTTTTAGGAGTTGTCTTATGCATATACTAACTCTTTTTATTTTCAGTCGGGCACTCCAAGAGCTTCTTCCTCGCAACAGCCGGACCCCAAGGCCCGGAGGGCGACTGTTGCAAGCTCTCCTGGGTCTTCCAGGAAAACAGTGGCGGCTGAGAAGCAGCCGGCCACTTCTTCTAAAACCCCGGCGGGGCCGCCTAGAAGTATGGACAATTACTTGTAAAAACTTTCACTTGCTTCCTTCTTGACTAGGTCTAACTTGCTTTTTACGCTTGATGCAGCCAGCCCTCAGGGGCTTGACTTGGTTGAGGTAGCCAAGTCCATGATCAAAGTAGTTCCTCCATCTGAAAGGGAGGCGGTCAGGGGTGCCGGCACCCTTGACCTTGATGGGATTGCAGGGGTCCTTGCTGAGGTATACTTTTTTGAGTATTTGAATTCCAGGACGCCTGTTATCTTTTTTGTTTGGAAACTGACGCCTGTTTTCTTTTTGTACTTAGGCCCTGCTCCGAGTTAACAGCCTTCGCAAGCCGCTTGATCGGAAAAACAAAGAGGTAAAGGCTGCAAAAGCTATGGCCGCCTCCAACTGTGATAAGGCTATGTTTCAAATTGCCCAAAATGAAGTACTGACCATTGATATTCTTTATTATCAGGCGCAGGCTACCGCCGCTGTTCGGGCTCAGTTAGAGGCGGCCCAGAAGAAGAATGACGAGCTGGAGGCGACCATCACAAATCTTAAGGCCGAGCTGAAACCTCTTCGCCAAAAAATGCACTCTTACGAAGCCATGGAGAAATCCTTGGCCAACGTAAAAGAACGCCTGGTGAGCCAAGAGAAGAGTCTTACCCAAGAGCTCTCGGAAAAGGTCGAGCAAGAGAAGAAAGAGCTCGTCCGGGAGATGGTGGAAGACTCCGCTCAAATCCAGCGCATGACCTGGGGCCGCCTGTTCCCCAATGCCGACTTTGTCTCATGGGAAAGAACGTACCGCCAGTGTTCGGAAACATATAATCAAGAGATCCTGGCGGCTGCTGAAGAAGAGGCGTTGGGAGATGCGTTGGAGGAGGAGGAAGAGCCGGTTGTGGCGCTTGTGCCACTTGGGGGTAAGGCATCAAAAGAGGATGCAGCTAAAGCCGAGTCCAGCAAGAAGAGTGCTGACCAGGCGGCAGCTGCTAATACTGAACTGCCCCCTTCTTAAGCTTAATGTATTTTTTCCACGGCCTGCGTGCCGTTTGCTTTGTATTTACCCGGCCAGGGGGCCGGGGCTTTGAATATTTTGCTGGTCTTTAATGACCGACTTATTTTTAATCAAATTTTTGTTTTGATTCAAATTTGTCTAAGTATTCCATATCTAATATCCCATTGTTCACTAGACCGACTGTTGTACATGGCCGAACGTTGCAGACAGGTACAAATAGTAAGTACGCCGCCTATGCCCCTGGACGACTGGTTGTCTGTTTCCAGGATAGACGATCAGTCGGCCATTTATTCAATCGGTATTCGAACTATTTATTCAATCGGTCTGACCAAGTAAATAGTATTACCTAGTCGCCAAGGAATTAAGTAAGTAGGATAACAAGCGGCGGGTACCGGTTGTTTCCCTTTATTGCCAATGTTGGCTTTTAACTCGTAATTTGTTAACCTAGCAAGAGTAGTGGTTGAGAGTCCCTGTTTGTTAAAAACAGGCGGACGACTCATACCTTTTAGGCTCCATACTAAGTTTGAGTGACTATTAAGTTAACATAGGAGTTACTTAGTCTTCGTCACACTCTAGATTGAGTAGTAGAGGTACCAGGCGGCGGAGGGCGGCTGATCCTCTTGATTTGCCAATGTTTGTTGGCTATTAACTCAATAGGTTACCTAGTAGGAATAGGGGTTTGAGTGCCCTTGTTTGTTAAAAACAGGCGGACGACTCAAACCTTTTAGGTTCCATACCAAATTTGAAGGAGTGACTATGAGTTAACATTGGAGCTACTCAGTCGCCGTCACTTTTGTTTGAGAAGTAGAGGTACCAGGCGGCGTAGGCCGGCTAGACCCCTTGATTCGCCAATGTTTGTTGGCTATTAACTCAATAGGTACCCCCTGCATTTATCCCAAGTAATACAGGCGGTCATCTGACTCAGATGTCAACTGCTACCACTGGTTTGGTTAGTGATAGAGTTATCCTTGTCTCAAAAACGGCTACGTGGTTGCCCTTGGGGACAGTCGTATAGGTGCCGTGTAATTAGTTTATAGAACAATGTTCCACCCAAAAGGGAGCTGCTCTCTGCGACGAATTTCATCCGGAGGGATGCCATCGGACGCCTGCTATGATGTTGGGACAGGTCGTATTAGTTTTGTAGATTTGATCAGTTGGCTTGGCGCCTGGTCTGATCATTCGGCCGGAGCCTTGGTAAGTTCTTGGTGAACGTAGGTGCTAAGTAAAAGAAGGGTAGCCGCCTGTTAGGCACAGGGTCGGCCAGGCCCTAATCTTTTTAGCTAAGTATTGTGAGTAAAATACTCAATGGAGAGTAGCCGACTGTAAAGGTACAGACGACATGCCCCTCTGAAGATAGAGTGAAAAACTCAATGGAGAGTAGCCGACTGTAAAGGTTCAGACGGCATGCCCCTCTGAAGATAGAGCGAAAAACTCAATGGAGAGTAGCCGACTGTAAAGGTACAGACGGCATGCCCCTCTGAAGATAGAGTGAAAAAAACTCAATGGAGAGTATCCGACTGTAAAGGTACAGACGGCATGCCCCTCGTAATACAAAATTGAATAGTAAGTGCAAACTTTATTAAGTAGCTCTTTACTTTACATCATTCAGAAGAAATATTTTTTAAGGTTATCTACATTCCAAGTTCGAGGCAACGGTTGTCCGTCTGGTGTTTCCAGACGGTAGGTACCGTCCCTGACTTCCTCATAGATTCGGTAGGGTCCTTCCCAGTTGGGAGTTAGTTTGCCAGACTCATTAGCCCTACCAACTACTTCCATTTTTCTAAGTACAAAGTCCCCTACTTTGAGTGGACGCCTGTGTACTTTTTTGTTGTATGATCTAGTCATTCTCAGGCGATAAATCTCATGGCGCAAAACAGCATTGCCCCTCTTTTCAGGAAGTGAGTCTAATGCCAGACGCATGGCTTCCCAGTTTGCCTCTTCGTCATATAGCATTACTCGAAGAGTCGGCTCGTAGTGTTCTATTGGAAGAACAGCTTCCGCACCATAAGTTAGGAGGAATGGAGTTTCTCCAGTCGCCCCTTTTTCAGTCGTCCTAATGGCCCAGAGAACATGTGGTAGTTCGTCCGCCCATAGGCCGCCTGCTCGTTCAATCTTTTTCTTGAGACCGTCTGAGATGATTTTATTAAAGGCTTCTACCTGGCCGTTTGCTTGTGGACGGCCGACAGATGCAAAGTAGTGTGCAATTCCTTGGTCTCCCAACCAGCTTTTGAGAACAGGCGTCTCAAATTGGGGACCATTATCAAAAACCATAGACATGGGAACCCCGAACCGAGTGATGACGTTTTTCCAAATGAATGAAATTACATCTTTCGTCTTGATTCCCTTTACAGCCTCCGCCTCTACCCATTTAGTGAAGTAGTCAACGGCAACAAGTATGTACCTTCTGCCGCCTGTAGCAGGCGTATATGGACCCAGAATGTCCATGCCCCACTTAGCAAACGGTAGTGGGCTGTGAATGGTAGTGAGGTCAGTAGCCGGACGGTGAATTAATTTGCCAAACCTTTGGCACTTGTCACATTTTTTCACCATCTCCATTGCATCTGCTTCCAAAGTAGGCCAAAAGTAGCCCTGCCGCCTTGCCCTTTGAGCAAGCATCCTACAACCTATATGAGAAGCACAGTAACCAGAGTGAAGATCATCTAGTATCTCTCGTCCCTTTTCAGGAGTAACACACTTTAAGAAGGGTTGAAGGTACCCCCTCTTGTGAAGTTCTCCCTTAATCATTTCAAAACAGGTGGCTCGTTTTTTCAGTGCTGCCGCCTGTTGAGGATCATCCGGCAGTGTACCGTTTGTCAGATATGCCCTGATTGAATCCATCCAGGTTGAGCTTCTGTCTAGGATTCCAATAGGGTTTTCCTCGATGCTTCTCTTCTCCATTACTTCCCAAAAAACAGTTCGAGGAGTATCGGAGGAGGCGGATGATGCTAATTTTGACAGTGCATCCGCCTGGTTGTTTTCTGATCTCGGCACTTGGATCAGATGGAAATCCTCAAGGGAGCCGACTGCTTGTCGGACCGCCTGTAAATACTTGATCATGGCCGGATGGGTTGCTTCGTATTCGCCATTGTACTGACTCACTATCAATTGTGAATCAGAACAGGCGTCTATTTTTCTTGCCCCTGCCGCCTTGCACATGCGGATCCCGGCTAGTAAAGCTTCATATTCTGCCTCATTGTTTGAAGCCTGAAAACTGAAGCGTAGAGCATACTCGAACCTGTCGCCCTCTGGAGATTGACATACGACGCCTGCTCCACAACCATTTGAAGTAGAGCTTCCGTCCACATATACCTTCCATACTTGGTCTGGAACTTGAGAGTCAGGAGGACGAGTCATCTCTACAATAAAGTCAGCAAAGGCTTGCCCCTTCACTGCTTTTCTAGGCTCGAAAGTAACTTCGAGGCTCTGTATTTCTATGGCCCATTTGATCATTCGTCCTGACGACTCCATGATGGTAAGGGGCCGCTTGATTGGTTGGTCTGTATACACGACGACTGCATGTGCCAGAAAGTAGGGCTTCAATTTTTTAACAGCCATGAAGAGTGCAAGACCAAATTTCTCCACTAGGGGATACCTCAACTCGACATTTTTCAGTACGTGACTGACAAAGTAGACCGGGAGCTGACAGCCGTCCCTTTCAGCAAGGAGAACAGCGCTTAACGCATGATCAGAGACGGCCAAGTACATGTAGAGATCCTCTTTGGGCAAAGGGCTGACCAGCCTCGGCAAGGAATGCAAATGAACTTTTAATTTCTGGAAGGCGGCCTCAGCATCCGGCCCCCATTCAAACCTTGCCTTTTTCTTAATTGCCTGGAAAAAGTATAGGCATTTGTCGCCTGATCGGCTTAGGAATCTCCCCAAGGCCGCCAGACAACCTGTTAACTTCTGAACCTCTCGGATGGTACGAGGCGACTGCATGTCAATGACCGCCTGCACCTTCTCAGGGTTCGCCTCTATTCCTCTCTGATTGATAAGGAATCCGAGAAATTTCCCAGACTCAACTCCAAATACACATTTCTTGGGATTGAGCATGACATGGTGCCGCCTGAGTGTGGCGAAAGTTTCTCGGAGGTCCGTCAGATGATCTTTCTGAAGTTTAGTCTTAACAATCATATCATCAATATATGCCTCGACGTTTCTCCCAATCTGATCAAAGAACACAGTGTTTATCATTCGTTGGAAGGTAGCCGGGGCATTCTTAAGACCAAACGACATGACCGTGTAACAGTATAACCCCTGATCAGTGACGAAGGCCGTCTTCTCCTGATCTTTCTTCCATAAGGGAATTTGATGGAAACCAGAATAGGCGTCCATGAAACTCATCAAGGCATGGCCGGCTGTTGAGTCGACCAGGTTATCAATTTTAGGCAGAGGGTAACTGTCTTTGGGGCACGCCTTGTTTAAGTCTGTGTAGTCTACACACATTCACCAGGTGCCATTCGGCTTTTTAACAAGCACCACATTTGCAACCCAGTCTGGGAAGTAACATTGCCGAATGAACCCTGCATCAAGTAATTTTTTAACTTCGGCGGCTGCCGTCTGACTTCTTTCTTCGCCATGGATCCGCTTCTTTTGCCGTACCGGCTTCCTTTTCGGATCCACAGCGAGTTTATGTACTGCCAGATCAGGACTAATGCCTGGCATTTCATGGACTTCAAATGCAAAGATGTCCTTGTATTCTTTCAATAGGTTGTGAAAGTCGTCACCAAGGTTTCTCAGAGCAGTCGTCCCAACTTTGACTGTTCGGTCAGGACGTGAGTCGTCTAAGATCAGGTCCGCATGCTCACCAGCCGACTGAGGGCAGAACTCATCCGGCCGCTCCTCTGCCAATGATTGCTATTTTCTTGCTTTTCTTGCGGACTCTGTCTGGGACGCCTTTCTCTTTTTGTCGCCTGTTTCTTGAACAGGCGCACTCTCCTTGACATTGTCAAGGTCTGTTTTTTCTCCACTTGACCCAGTGGCCATAACAGTGGGCTTGACATCCGAGAGATAGCACTCTCGGGCCATCCTCTGATCTCCCCTTAGGGAGCCGACTGTTCCATTATCCCTCTCAAACTTGAGCAGCATAAGAGACGGGATTATAACAGCCTTGGAATTATTCAGGGTTGGTCGACCCAGAATCATGTTGTAGGCCGAGAGTTCCTCTACTACTAGGAACCGAACTACCATGTGTCGTCCTTCCCCTTTTTTTCCCAGGCGAATGGGTAAATCTACTCGTCCCAGTGGGTGGACGACTCCTCCTCCAAACCCTATTAAAGGGTGGGAGGCCGGATGTATGCAGTCCGTCTGATATTTCAGTTTTGACAGACATTTGCTGCTGATGAGATCTGAGGAGCTCCCGGTATCTATGAGGATTCGGCCAACTCTCTGGTTGGCCACTTTACATTCAATAACGAGAGGGTCGTCATGCGGCCCCCTTACCCCTCCTAGATCCTCTTCAGTGATGACAATCTCAGGAAATGTATATTTGGACGGCCGTTCTTGGTGAACGGAATTTACATCTAACCGCCTTATATTATCTTTGTTGCCCCTAATAGTGGGGCCGCCTCCTGAGAAGCCGCCTGCAATGGTGTAGACGACTGCATCATCTGTATCGGAACTGTCGGCCTGTTGATTCTTTTTGGCCGACTGCTTTTTTGAGGAAGTGTTCCCCGTAGATTTCTTGACATAAGTGTCAAGATCACCTTGCTCAGCCAAGCGGTCCAGGTACCGCATGAGACTGATGCAGTCATTGGTGTGATGACCAACGTCATCATGATAAGCACAGATTTTATCTTGGTTCCGGTTGTTTGCAGAACCCTTCATGGGGACCGGCTTCTCAATTGAGAACCGTCCCTTTATTTCTTTTAGGATAAACTGGTTATCCTTGTTAAACACATACTTTGGGGAGTATGGTTTGAATTCTTTTTTCTTTTTCTGGGCCGGCTGTTTAGAGGAATCAGCCGCCCAGACCTCTTTTCTTTTCTCATCTTTGTTAGACGACTGTTTCTGTCGTCCTTCTCTTTTGTCGAACCTTTTCCCATCCGACTGTTTTATCGTACACAAATCAGTCGCCTGTATATAGGCTTCTGCTTCAATCAAGGCCTCTTGAAGAGTCGCCACCCTTTTTCGAACCAAATCAAATTTGAAGTTAGACCCGTCTTTGAGACCTCTAAAAAAGTCAGTATAAGCTACCTCATCTGGTAACCCTTGAATCTGTATTCTCATCAGGTTGAACCGCCTGATGTAAGAACGAAGCCCCTCCTTCTCGCCCTGCTGAATTGTTCCCAAATCAAGGGTCGTTTTCTTCGCAGGGATGTTCATGGCGAAGTTGGAGGCAAATAAGTAAGCAAGCGTCCTGAAGCTGTTTACACAACCAGTCGGCAGGTTGCCGAACCATTGCTGTGCGATTCCCTTGAGAGTCGCTGGGAAACACTTGCACCAAGTGGGATCATCCAACCCTTGAAGGTACATCAGGTTGGTGAATGCCATCAGATGGTCTTCTGGGTTAGTAGTGCCGTCATAGGCGCCTACTAGTACATTTTTTACTTTGGCCGGCTGAGCGGCTTCAGTAATTTCCTTGGAGAAGGCCGACGGCTGTTCACCAAGTCTAAGCAACCGTAGCTGCCAGTCCATAGGTTGGACGTTTTTTGCTGCAGGTCCACCAAATGGAGGTGGCTGCATAAAATACTGTTGTTGCGGCACAAATGGTAAGTTTGGTACCGCCTGGGCACTATGAAAGCCGAACTGACGGGAGGTGCCGCCTGACTGACTCTCATGGTACGACTGAGTATGCCTCATCGAGGCATTTCGCAAACTGTCTTGAAAATTTGAAGTAGAAGCCGACTCTGACAATCGGTCACTCTTCTTCTGCTCTAGCAGTAGCCGAGCATCTGTGAACGTTTGCTTTGACCCGTCCGCCTGAATATGACGAACCGGTTTCCTATTTCCTGTAGGATAACAGAATTTTGTGAAATCAAGGGCAGGTGGCTCCCGCTTCCTAGATTTAGGATGAGGAGTCACCTCTCGCCCTTGAACTGGCTTCCTCTTCTGTGAAGTGGAAGGTTTCTTGGCCGACTGCTCCTTGACTGAAGCAGGCGGCTTCTTGTTGATCAACTCTTGGATCTCTCCCTTGAAGTCCCTCATGAAGGTCATGAGTTCGTTCCTTGTGATGGGAGCAGACCCATCAGTCGGCTGTTGCCGAGCAGGCGGTGCGCCTGCTGGCTCGCTTCCTGTTTGAAGATGCTCCCGTTCCCTCCTTTCGGTATGACGGGTACGTCGGGCCTTAGGGTCCCGTCTGGAGCTGTATGAGTTTCAACTTCAAATTCACTTTCGGTGTCATGGTCCGACTGAACTTGAGGGTCGTTTAGGGGACGCCTCTCTTCAGGAGTCGGTACAGACTTGGATGCCATCTCTGAAGTACTCTCCCCACAGACGGCGCCAAATGTTTCGGGGTTTTCTGATGTCCTGCGGGAGAGTTACAGTTCCGAGACTGGAACTGGACGTCTGTACCTGCAAAATAACGGAGACTCCTAAGAGCTTCGCCTCCAACGGTCAAGTTAGTACCTGATTAAGGAGTAATTAATACGGAAATTAAAGTAATAAGATCTCTCTAGGTGAGAGTGTTTAATGTTGGTAATCTACGTTGTTAGCGAGATTAGCCGGTTATTAGTGTTCCGTAATGTTTCTGTTCTGTTCCGTTCTTCAGGTGAGATTAGTTGCTTGATCAATTGCTCTCTCAATTCCTTGATCCCCTTTAATGAGGATTAATTAAGTATTTATAGTCTTGAGAAGCGTGCCACTCTTTAGGTTTAGGGTAAACCTAGGGCTGACCGGGCCTCTAGACAGGATTGGGCCTTGTTGGCCGGTTTTCCCATTTGGAATGGGTGGACACGTGGCGTGCCTCGATTGGTCCGTAGAGGACGTATCTGTGATGGACACGTGGCAGGCTCCTATTGGCCTACGTGAAGGACACGTGGCGGAACCTGGTTGGTCCACTTGTCAGACGGTGATTGGTGGATAAAAATCCCCTAATCACCTAGGATCTTGCTATTATTATGCTTTAGCGTTATTATGATTATTTTTATAATTGTTATTATTATTATTATTATTATTATTATTATGATTATGATTTTTATTTATGATGATTATTATTATTTTGCTTGATATTTATTTTTATTGCTTGATCACGCCTTTATGCATGTTTAAAGGAAATTTGTACTTGTAATCACGCTTAATAAGATCATTAATAATCTTGTTTAGGGTTAATTTTATTATAATTCAAGTGATTGTCAATAATAGTATTATTTGTGCATTAAATTAAACCACCATAGATAAACAGGTTTAGGTTTAATCCTATTGCTTGTATGTTAGTCAGAAAGCGCACATGAATACGATCTGAATAAAGTAGAGGCCTATTATTAGGGCAGGTTCAATCTCTTTTAGGTTGGATTTGTACCTTAATCCCCGAATCCTATTTGGTTCAAGACCTAATGGAGTTGACGATCTCTTGGATCGTTATATGATCACAGTGGGGTTCAAGCTAGGGGATTAACGCTTGAAATACTCCCTACAGTTCCTCATAATCTTTATTCAAATTTTATATGGTTGGATAGATCTTGAAATTATATGTCCAATGATATATTATAATATTAAATCCGAGCTATAACATAAAAGATATGAATGAGATACAAAACTCTATCCAAAACTGACACCGTCCTACTATTTCGGCCATATCTTTTTATCTACAAAATATTTTAATTTGATTCTAATTGGGTTGGAATGTATATTTCAATAGCTTTCTAACGACATATTATATTTCTTATTTGGACTTCTAGATCAAAAGATATGATAAAAACAAAAATCGCAAAAACTGTTGTCCATCGAGTTCTATTTCAATTCGAATTCGGATTCTTTTCTTATTCTTCGACTCTCTTTTTTCTCTATAAATAGAGGTCATAGCTTCCCTTTTTCAATCATCAACTCTCATCAAGAATTTCTTGATTCTCTCTCTCTTTCTAAGCCTAGCCTTTTACAAACACAATTCCTCATAAATTAGCACTAGACACACCTAGCATAATTCGAAGTTGCCTTTGCCCTAGGCGTGAAAGGTTTGATATTTATGAGGGTTTGGTCCCAAATATTTCTTTTAATTATTTAATTTAATTATTTGATTTATTATTTTTCTTGAAGTTACTAACGCGTGTATTTTGTTATTAGAAAGAGATACGAGGCATCCAAGTAAGTGCTTTAATTGATTTATTGATATTATGATATAGAAATCATGCTTAGATTGTTATTATGATTCCTAGTGTCATGTTAGGGCGTTTTGATCTTCCTAGTATTATGTTTAGGGAAAAGGTTATAATATCAAATATGACAATTGTGATTTCTGCGATGCTTCCTATTTTCTCTTCTAATATCATGTTAGTATCATGTTAGGGTTAAAGTTTTGATTTTTATTGTTTAGTGACATGCTAGGGTTTGTTATTAATCTTGTTAGTATCATGCCTAGGATCTTGCTATTATTATGCTTTAACATGATTATTTTATGATGACGATTATAATTGTTATTATAATTAATAATTGTTATGATTATTATGTTGCTTGAGATATATTTATTATTATTGCTTGATCACACCTTTTATGCATGTTTAAAGGAAATTTGTACTTGTTATCACGCTTAATAAGATAATTAATAATCTTATTTAGGGTTAATTTGATTATAATTCAAGTGATCGCCAATAATAGTTTTATTTGTGCATTAATATTCATCCAACATAGATTAAACAGGTTTAGGGTTAATCCTATTGATTGCATGTTAGTCAGAAAGCGCACATGAATATGATTATAATAAAGTAGAGGCCTTTTATTAGGCAGGTTCAATCTCTTTTAGGTTGGATTTGTACCTTCATCCTTGAATTACCAGTCATGGTTCCAGACCATTGGAGTTAATGATCTCTTGGATCGTTAAGGGGTGTAACCTTCACCCTGTGAATGGTTTACAAGTTCCTAAAACTTGTTGGCGACTCTTTTGCTCTAGCTTCATTCCTTTTGGACGCCACCATGCTTAAGTGTATGATCACAGTGGGGTTCAAGCTAGGGGTAATGCTTGAAATATTACCAACAGCGGTAGGGACCTATCCAATTAGGTTTTAATTTCCCTCTTGGATCGGTTGGTGGACCCCTACGGGCGAATGTGGCTCCATGACTCACTTCGTACCATCATCCCCGATCCTCCTTTCGTGGTTCCGAACCATATGGAGTTAGTAATCTCATGGATTATGAATGAGGTGTAACCTTCACGAGTCAATCGTTGTTGCCTTCGTTGTCCCTTTATCGTGGTTGCCTTTTTATGATCCGTGAACGGTTTACAAGTTCCTTAAAAACTTGTTGGCGGCTCCCTACTTTCCTTGTCCCTAATCGTATATGTCAATTTCCACTTCCTATGAGTGCCAAGCATATTCACAACATGCTTTTTACGTTGGCGCACTTCAAACGATGCTTAAAGATGGATCGAAGCATGTTTGATCTTCTTCGATGGCTAGAATCTTAGAAGTTTCATTGTTATCGATCAGATCTTGAATAGCTTCTTTGAGTTTCCAACACTCCTCGGTGTCGTGACCCTTTCCTTGATGATATTTGTAGTGCTTATAAGGATCCCACTTAGGTGGCCTGGCTTCTGGAACTGGATCTTTGATAGGACCTATGGGCATGACTAGTCCTTTGTGGTGTAACTTCTCGAAAGCTGTTTCATAACTCATACCAAGTGGAGTGAACACCCTTTTTGATCTTTGCATTCGTGGTTTAGAGGCATTCGTGGCATATACCTCATTAATGGGAGAGGAAGAAGAAGGATGGTCGCTCTTCTTTCTTCTCGCACCATTATCTTTCAGAAGGTCATCTTCAATGTCAATGCCTATATTATAGACAGCTTTGAAAGTATTTAAATTGTGTTGGTACTTTAAGTGCTTTGAATACTTCTCTTGGAGATTCTTGATAAACATCCTCACAGATTCTTTTTCGGTAGGAGCCTTGAACATATTAGCAGAAGTTTCCCTCCATTTATTAAATAAAGACGTGAACCCTTCGTTTTCTTTTTGTTTTAACATCTCAAGTTGTCTGTGGTCTGTTTCGTCTTGGATGTTGCACTTATATTTATCTATGAAAGCGTTTGTTATCGACTCCCAAGAAGAGATCTTTTCTTTCTCGAGAGAAAAGAACCATTGTTGACAAACGGTTTTGAGAGATAGTGGGAACAGAGAGGGGAAAACCTTCTTATCGATACCCTTAATACTCATTATAGTTTCAAAAGCTCTTAGATGGAAGTAAGGGTTATCAGTTGCCATGAATTTTGGGATGTCAGTGGCGTTGAACTTATGTGGAAGAAGTTCCTTGTCCAGCGAGACCCCTTGTGAACTCATGCCTTGAAATTTATAGTCATTATATAGTTTGCTCAAACTTTCTTGCATGAGGTTCATTTGTTGTTACTTCACGGGATCATTGATCTTGAGTGTGAGTAGCTTTAGTGTTTCAATCACGGTAACCAATTGGTTCCTAATCTCATTGACTTCTTCTTGAGTTGCCATTATCTTTTTAGCCTTCCTCTTTTGAGGAATCAGTTTATCAAAAAGTGAGACCTGAATAAAGAGGTTGTCCTTGATTAATTGCCCTTCTCTCCTCGGCCAAGCACTGTGGAAAAGGAAATTGGGGATATTTATTGTTAATTATTTTACTCAAACTTTATTCAACATGCAATGGAAGGAGGAAGTGAAGAAAGATTGGAATAGAATAGGAAGGAAAATGATGTAGATGGAGGGGTATGGAAAATTAGGAATCGAATGTACCCCCCAACTCAAATGACGAAAAAGACCGACTCATGCATGAACCTAAGACATGGTCATGGTGACGTATACTCAAAGTGTGTGCCAAGACTAGTGATTCTAGGTGACATGTTAAGACTCGTGTCATGACCATGTGGCTAGACCATGTGACTAGACTCAATTGATGACTCGACAAGGTGCTATTGACATCGAAAATTAATCGAATTAATTAGTAAACTGGTTAATTAGACACTAGATGATGACTCGATCAATAATCCGAACTGTCGGCCAAACGACAGGACTGGCGCCGCACTGTGTAGCTTGGCGCCAGACGACAGAGATGTCGCCAGGTGCCACACTCCACAGGGTGGCGCTACAGCTTAGATTTTGGCGCCAATGGTGGAGCTTCAATCTGAGACCGTTTTCGGTGTTATTAATCAACTGAGGTATGCCTAAAGTCGTACTAGGTCAATTTTGATTAAAATATTAGACTTTATTTACTCAAATTAATTAATTAATTAATTAATTAGGCAAAATTCTTTAAGTCATTAATTTATTTAATCTCAACACAAGTCAAACAAATGGTTAAGAAAAACATAGAATATATGCACAACAAATAATGCACAATTAGTCAAGTAGGCACAATATGATGCAATGAGTTTGCAACCTAACCATGGATCTATTTCTCTAAAGTTCGGGATACGGTTTAGTCAATAGAGGGTCCATGTTAATTGTCCGGATGCAGCGCACGGAAGCCTAACCGTTAAGGGTTGGCGCGAGTGGATGGGACACTGCGAGCTTTAGAAAAAAACTCGCTTCCATGGTTTGGTGAATTCAACATTCTCGGATGTACCCTTTGTTGCACAGAGCGTTCAATCAGGTAGATGGAGCATGAATTCCTAAAGGGTTATGTCCATATGTAGAACACATATGGGTTTTAGAAAAGTGAGAAAAAATTCAATCAGAAAGTAGGATCGAGCAAACAATACGAAAAACCGGTCGAAATTAGAACGTATATTTCAGGCTCGGTATTGTGGGAAGTTGGCGCCAGCAAACAGAGACTGGCGCCACATTTTAGCTGTAGCGCCTGGCGCCAATGCTGGCGTCTGGCGCTACAATTAAAATTATGGCGCCAATGCTCTGGCCCCTGGCGCTACTTCCCACATGCCTCAACAGCTTTCTGTGCACGATAAAATTTTACAGTTTCGCGCGGTGTTATTTCGGTCCTAGTTGTGAAAGATATTTCTCAAATTTCCTACCCGTAAAATCCTATGTTTTTAACTCATTACGGATGGTCTTTCCAATGAGATCTTTTTTATGCATATGACAATAATGTTGATCAAAATTACGCACATGAAATACTTAGAATGTTTCGAGTCTCATCCACTCATTCTAAATCATTGCCGAAACAAATTCAGGAATTAAAATAGAAATCCTCCCCAGTGGAGTCGCCAAAAACTATGGGGAATAAATTTCAAGCGTTAACCCCCTAGCTTGAACCCTACTGTGATCATACACTAAAACACGGTGGCGTCCAAAAGGAAAGAAGATAGAGCAAAAGAGTCGCCAACAAGTTTTAGGAACTTGTAAACCGTTCACAGGGTGAAGGTTACACCCCTTAACGATCCAAGAGATCGTCAACTCCATAAGGTCTTGAACCAAATAAGGGTTCGGGGATGATGGTACAAATCCAACCTAAAAGAGATTGAACCTGCCCTAATAATAGGCCTCTACTTTATTCTGATCGTATTCATGTGCGCGTTTTGATTAACATACAATCAATAGGATTAACCCTAAACATGTTTATCTATGTTTGTTGAATTTAATGCACAAATAAACCTATTATTGGCGATCACTTGAAATTATAATCAAATTAATCCTAACAAGATTATTAATTATCTTATTAAGCGCAATTATAACTACCAATTCCCTTTAAACATGCATAAAAGGCGTGATCAAGCAATAAATAAATATAATCAAGCAACATAATAAATAATCAAAATAATAATTATAATAATCATCATCATAAAATTATAATCATAAATTATAATTAAAATAATAATAATGTTCGTAATCATGTTAAAGCATAATAATAATAGCAAGATCCTAGACATGATACTAACAAGATTAATAACAAACCCTAGCATCTCACTAAGCAATAAAAATCAAAGCTTTAACCCTAACATGATATTAACAATCATAAATATTAGGAAGAACATAGGAAGCATCATACTAATCATATTTGATATTAAAATTACCCTAGACATGATACTAGGAATATCATAATAACAATTTAAACATGATTTCTACATCATAACTTCAATAAAAACCAATAAAGCATTTACTTTGATGCCTCGTACCTCTTTCTAATAGCAAAATACACACGTTAGTAACTTCAAGAAAAATAATAAACAAACAATTAAATTAAATAATTGAAATAGAGATTTGGGACCAAACCCTCAGAAATTAAACCTTTCACGTTTAGGGCGAAGGCAACTTCGAATATGGCTAGGTGTGTCTAGATCTAATGAATGCGGAATTCTGTATGTAAAAGCTAGTTTAGAAAAGAGAGAGAGAGAAAGTAATCAAGAAAATCTTGATGAGAGTTGGTGAATATTAGAGAGAATAAGAATTGATGAGAATTGATTAAAACTGGTTTTAGATGATGAAAGATGAAAACTGATTGTAAGTGAAAACTGGTTGTAGGTGAATGTAATTGAAAACTGGTCGTAGGTGAATGAAAACGGAGTTTTTACGACGTTATTTATAGAGAAAATCAGCCAAAAAAATAAAAAATCCAAAACAGAGCATTGGCGCACCGGAAAACATATTAGCGCCAACGCGGGCTTATTGGCGCCAGGCGCCAACATTAGTGTCAGGCGCCAATGCTAGCGCCAGGCGCCAATGCCTGGCATTAGGCGCTAACCCTGTTTTTGACGCGTTTTCTAAAATCAGATAAATTTTGCCGTACAGGAGGATAAAATCATATCTTTTCCTCAAAATGTTCTTTGATTTTAATTAAAACTTTGAAAAGTCAACAAAAGTCAATTTATCAATGCTAATTGAATTAGGAATGAAAAGAACCTTCTAGAAGAATCTAGAAGACTAAAACCATTCCTAATTGCATTAGGAATGATAAATCATATTAGGCCCTCCCCTAGATCGTTGGGCCGCATATAAGGTTCAAACCGAGCCCAGTTTAGTAAATTGGTCATAACTTCCTCAGTATTCATCGGAATTGGGCTTATAATATATCGTTGGAAAGATCTTGTCAAGCCCCATCCAACTATACTACTATTGGACCCATATCATGTACAAACCAAACTGTATTGGCTGTTTTTCTTAAAATAAGTTTTCAAAAACAAAGAGAAGAGAAAAGAAATTAAAACTATCCGCAACACTAAACTTTCCACACTTTTACCTCATTCGATTATGATTCGACGTGAAAGGTACTCATCACTGGGTTTGGTTTTGGGGAGACACATTTGGGTGTCTATAGCCAGCAGTTATTTCCAGCTTCTCTCCGCTTGGCATAGTGATCCTCAATGTCTTGCGCCATCCCTTTGAAATATTATCAACTTGGACGATTAACTCGGAGGGGTCAAAATCTTTGTTTGCTATAACAGCTTGAACGAGCTCAGAATTATCATTGCAGACGGGCTTAGATTCATTCTTCTCCATTCCAAAAAGAAGGTTAATGCCTAGATCATCAAAGCTTGGGCTAGCTGGTTTCTCAATTGTGAAGAGTTCTTCGCCTTCATCGACAAAGTCACAATCGAGGAACATCTCGAATCCTGATTCACGCTTCCCATCGTGGACGAAAGGCTCAGGGAATTCATAGCAAGGGAAGTCTTCCCCTTCTTTGATGTACTGGCCATTGAGAGTGAATGGATATGGATCCATGGCCATTTCCGTCTTCATGATTCGGGCGTTATTGCGAGCCTTCATTTTCAAGAGGGCTTGTTTCACTTCTTCTTTTGTTGGCTTGAATTCCAAGCCAAAAGTATCCTTCTTGAGTGCACCAAGATGGCCCCAAAGTTCGGCCATTTTCTTTTGGAGCCCGATGGTCATTCCAGGGAAATGCCCTTACTTCTTCATAATGGCATTAATATTGGTGTTTGAATAGGGATCGAAGTCGAGATGCCACTTCTCCTCTTCTTCAATCATGAGAACATCATCGAGTGAAAACCCCCAAAGATCTTCATCTTCTTCGTCATGTTCAACATGGACGATAGGAGTGTCGATAACTTGAATGCGCATGGGAGAGGCATCAATGGTAATTGGAACCCCTCCAACTATGGCTTTCACTTTCTGGTGCAACGATGATGGGATCAAATTTAGCTCATGAAGCCAAGGGCGTCCTAATAACAGATTGAAAGAGGCCTTAATGTCCACCACCTGAAATTTGGTGCGACGTTCAATGGCCTCAGTAGCTATGTTTAGTATGATAGTACCCACGGCGAGTATTATCATAAGCGCGAATCCCTTTAGTAGAGGGAGTCAGTTCTTCATTCTTTATGCCCAACTTCTTCGCAGTGCGGAGTGGGCATACATTGATTGCAGAGCCATTATCAACCAGGCTCATAGGAACATTCATTAACCTACACACCACAGTGAGGTGTAAGGCCTTATTATGTTGATCCCCTTCCGGGGGCAAATGCTTATCAAAAAACGATATCAGATTGCTAGTACTTGGCAATTCAGTAGTGAGAAAGTTGACCAGTCCTTGAGGAGTCATATCATCATCAACTCCTATTTTCACCAGAGCATTCATCACAGCCTTTCGATGCTCGTCATAGGTGGCCAAAAGCTTCCATATATTCACCTCCACCTTGGTCTTTTGCAATTGTTTGACCACATCGTTGTTCACAGGGTCGATGGGATCAACTATCGGATGTGATTGTGGTGGAGGTGGAGCTGGACTAGATTGTTGCAACCGTCCACTTTTGGTGAGAACCTTGACCTCAAGGTCTCCCTAAACATCTTCACTTGTGCCAAGAGATGAACATGCTATATCCTTGAGAAACGTCTTCATCGTCACTATCCCAAATTCCATTCACTTCTTCAGAACTCGAGACAAATACAACTTCCGGAAGAGGTTCATTCACATGTTGAATGAGTATTGACGGATCAAAGGAGACTTCATCTCCCATGATATCTAGAGCATCGGAAAGAGGACCTGTTTGAATGTTAGGCTTCTTGCCCCCTGGAGGGACATGAAGTTGATTAGCATCAATTAGGTCTTGGATCGCATCCTTCAACCTCCAACACTTCTCAGTATTATGACCCTTGCCTTGATGAAATTTGCAATAAGCATTAAGGTCATAGCTGGCGGTCTTATTCTCTATTGGAGGTTCTGGAAATGGTCCAATTGGCATAATCAGTCCTTGACCATGCAAACGGTCAAAAGCAGCATCATAAGTCATTCCCAAAGGCGTGTAAACCCTCCTTTGCCTTTGGAATCTTTGAGGAGGAGAATTAAGGGCCAGCACATCATTGATATTGATATTGTTGGTAGCGTTATTGGGCTTAGAAGACAAAGAAGAAGGAGTTTCGTTCTTCTTGTTTTTCCAAGTGTTGTTATTATTGTTGCTACCAGCAATCTTCATCAGTTCATCCTTGATATTGATCCCAATATCGTATACAGCTTCAAAGGTACTCAAAGGCATAAACTTCAAGTGTTGCTTGTACTTATGAGTCAGATTGGCAATGAACATGCGAACCATCTCTTTTTCCTTGCGGGGATCCACCAAGAGCGCGGTTGTTTCCCTCTACCTGCTTAAGTAAGTGGTGAAGCCTTCATTCTCTTTCTGTTTGAGAATGGAGAGTTCACGTTCATAAGTCTTGGCTTGAATGTTACACTTGTAACGATTCATAAAGTTTTCAGCAACATCCTCCCAGGTCGCGACATGTTTGGATTACAAAGAGTAGAACCACTGTTGACAGGCATGCTCCAAGGAAAGAGGGAACACTGTAGGGAAGAGTGTTACATCTTGATATGTCCATTTTATATAGTAATTTACCCTCGTCCCTTGGTCATAATTAGTATTGTTTTTGGCTCTTTTAAGCCACTTTTATTTCTAATTGGTGTTTTCTAGTGTTTTCGTAGTCTTTGTTGAGTTTTGTAGGAAATTTCACCATTGGAGCATTTTCTCGGGTTTTTCATGGAGCGACTACGGAAATTAGAAGAGCACGACCATCTTTGAAGCCCAAGGCCGGTTAGAGTCATCGAGCCGGTGATTAAGGGCTCGGTAATCGGGATACTGAGGTATTTGGACCGAGTATTCAAGACCCAAAGAGGAAATCCGTATTGGGCCGAGGAATCAAGCCCAATCGAAGTCCGAACCTCGAAGTGAAGCAAGGGCCCGATTGGGCTAGGATTAGCACGATCGGGCGCGACATGCATTTGGTGCTGGTGCGTGGCCTAAGGCGCGCCTGATCGGGCGGCCTCTAGCCCGATCGGGCGCGTGTTTTTCTCAGACCTGATTAGTTTAGTTTTAATTTTTGTTTTGAGGGATGTTTAAGTACGAATTATGTACGTAATTTTGGTTTACCTTCTTCTTTAGATTTTTCTCTCTCTACTTAGAATATTTCTCTCTCTAAATTTTCCTCTAAACTTTGTTCTTAATTATTTTCATTAATACAGATTTCCTTTGGTAACTATTTCTCTTCCCTTAATCTTAGTTGTTATTTTGTTCCTTTAATCATGTCTTGCTTTATTGCTTTGATTTGTTTAGTTTTTATTATGTGTGAGTAGTTCTATTTCTAGGGTTTATGGGGATCCATAAATATTATGAAGGGGTAATTTATTGTTGTTAATTATCAATGCTAGTTTAATTTCCTATTGATTGATTTAATGCTCTGTGACTAGATTAGGCCTGATCTTTTATGCATGAGTTTGACAATATTGATTCGAGATTCGAAAGATGAGAATTGATGTTTAGGTCTAGTTTCAATAGGCGGATTAATTTATAAATGGTTAAGTCGAGATTCGAGAGATGAGACTTAATACTGGTAGATTAATTCTGTGATTGTAATACATAGCGAAAGCCCTTTACGATCTGGTTAATTGATGCATTGATGATTGACTATTATTGATTTTTGATATTGCATGATAACTTCTTATTGAATTGTTTTAACGCTTTACAATTATGGCTTGTAAAAGTATAGCGATATTGAATTGATGAATCGAGCAGATGTTAATTTGATATTAAAGGCTATTTTCAATAGGAACTTAGATCTAGTAAATTGCGAGAGCCTGTTAGATCTATGTTGATTAATAAATTGCGAGCCTGTTAGTCATGTTATTTATGCAATGTCAATGATTGATTATT
Source organism: Chenopodium quinoa (assembly GCF_001683475.1). Taxonomy (NCBI): domain Eukaryota; kingdom Viridiplantae; phylum Streptophyta; class Magnoliopsida; order Caryophyllales; family Amaranthaceae; genus Chenopodium; species Chenopodium quinoa. Next base: position 472,710 of record NW_018743516.1, on the reverse strand, counting down.
ATGTTTTACCCTGGAGTATTATTTATTGGTAACCTATGCCCTAGATCCTTTTATATTATTTTCTCCTTATTCTTAATCTCCGTAGTTTAGTTTATTATTCAAATATAAATATTGGTTACTTCATAATCTAGATTATATTAGTTAATTAGGAATAGAAAGACTTGTTTCCCTGTGGAGTTCGACCCCTACTTCCGTATCTACTTTAGTTAGAGGACTTAGGTAATTATTTTTTATTAGGGGATACGACTTTACCCTATTACATCTACTCCCTTAAGAGCCATGGTTGCAGAAAAAGCCTTCAAATGGAAAAGCGGATTATCAGTAGGCTTGAACTTGGGAATGTCAGCAGCGGAAAACTTCTCAAGAAGCTTGTCCCTTATGGACGAAGAGGTGACAGGTTGTTCCACAAAAGTGAACTCTTCAGAAATCTTACTCATCCGTTCCTTAATCTTATCCATTGCAGCGGTAGTGACATTGAATTGATTGTCTTGCTCTACCGTGTTGACTCTAGTGGTGAGTGTTTGCATCATGTTAGACAACATTTCAATTGTCTTGTTGATGTTCTCGATATCTTCCTTAGTAGCCATTGGTTGAAAGTAGGCTGGAGATGGATCTTGTGGAGATGATTGTGGTGGTCTCCTTGTACGCTTCTTTGGGATAAGAGGTTGTTGAGGTATTGACTCGAACCGTAACAATCTACCCCTGCTTCTTGACCAAGTGATGTGACACCGAAACAAACACACCTTTAATGACCAAACTTAACCTTAACCCATCCGGATAAAATAAAAAAAAATTAAATTTTAAAAATCTATAATTTTGAAATTCTATTTATTTATTATTTTTTTATAAAAATATAGGAGGATACTATCCGACTTACTCCGAAAAAAAACGACACAAAAAAAGACTACCCTAAAATACGGTCAAAAAATGGTGCACGACTAAAGAAAAAAAAAGTGTGTGAATACGATATGTGAGTGATTAAGTGAGGTTATGGACGCATGTTTTGATCGTACAGCTAGACATGACACCAAACTGGACACATACGTACGCACAAAAATCAAAAAAAGACTGACGTGACACTTTTCCTGGGCACCGTGTCACGGTGCTGACTGTCGTGGCACGGTGCAGTCTACCGTCAGACAGTAGAAAGCGCCGTGTCACGGCACTGTTCACCGTGGCGCGGCAGGACATGCCGTGACACGGTGTGCAGTTCCAAGTCTTTTTCGTGATTTTTCAAGATTTTAGTCGACTTTAGGTCCGTACTAGTTACTATGTGATAATAAAAATCCTCGGTCATGAGTTAAACAAAAATAGTAAACACATGAAGGTTAGCACCAAACAACCATGTAGCATTTAGTCACGATGATGTAAAAAAGTTTACAACCTAGAGTCAAGATCTATGTTCAACTATTGGTCAAGCTTTGGGTGTCAAAAGGGTACCATGGTTAAGAGTTTGGACGCGTTAGCAAGGCAGCCTCCCTTGAGGGTGTATGCCAAAGGGCGGCTCCACGAGTTCGTGATGAAATCGAACTTGATTCCATGGTTTGGGTGGATTTAATAACTCGGATGAACCCTTATTGCTATGAGCGTTTTTGGGTTGATAGAGCTTAAATCCCCCGGGGCTAAGACGCATGTAGAACACACACGTTTTTTCAGAAAAATCGAAGGAAGCTGACTGTGAGAAGAGAAAATAAGCCACCGGACTGATTTTAGGACTGCCATGACACGACAAAAATTCCCGTGCTACGGTACGGTACACCGTCAGACGATGCACTGTACCGTGACACGGCAGATTTTTCTGTGGCACGGCAGTCAGAAAATCTGACTGGTGCGCTGTTTTCCTTCGTACGCAATCAAGTTATTCAATTTTTCCTACGGGACAGACCTAAGTGCGACGTTGAAACATCTTTGCATATGCAAAAATGCCAAATTAATCACAGGAATATTTTTCAAGAATCTTTCAAGTCTCATCCACTCATCTTAATTAAATACCGATCACTCAAATCGATAAATAACCAAGAATCCTCCCCAGTGGAGTCGCCAAATTGTAGGCGTCGTTCGAAGTGCCTCTACGTTAAAGCATGTGTGAATATGTTTGGCACTCTTAGGAAATGGGAATTGACATATATGATTAGGGACAAGGAAAGTAGGGAGCCGCCAACAAGTTTTTTAAGGAACTTGTAAACCGTTCACGGATCATAAAAGGCAACCACGATTAAAGGGACAACGATAGGAAACAACGATTGACCCGTGAAGGTTACACCCCATTCATAATCCATGAGATTACTAACTCCATATGATTCGGAACCTCGAAAGGAGGATCGGGGATGATGGTACAAAGTGAGTCATGGAGTCACATTCGCCCGTATTGACCTCTACTTGATTCCTATAGTGAAAAGTGACTCATGCGATCTCAAAGGCATACAAACAAAAAATTCAATTTGCTCCAAACTATTATTATGCTAAATTGGTTTAATATTGATGCAACACATAATTCTATAATATTTGTGATCACTTGATTTAATAACAAGATTAAAAAAGAACCTAAACCGGTTGTCCAAATTATCTTATTAGGCGTGATTTTCAATTACATATTCCCTTAAAACATGCAATATGGTGATCATAAATAATAGACTAAACATTAATATTGGAAGCAATTTAACAATAATTCTAACAATACAAAATCGTTAGAAAAATAATAGAAATAAAAGGAACATAATTCTTACTTTGATTCTATTTGTTTGCAACTACAAAATAATAAACGAGTTAGTAACTTCAAGGAAATAATAATAAAACAATAATTAAATTAAATTAAATAGAATTGATATGGGGCCAAACCCTCAAACAGTTCTACCTTTCACGCCTTGGCTTAAGGACAGAACCACGAGTACAATATGGATTCCTTGGAGTACTTGAAGAAGGAATTTTGAAAGAATAAGGGTAGGCTAGTGTTTAGGCTAAAGCATAGAAGAGAGAGAAAACTAGAGAATAAATTGATGCCCCATACATCAGAAATGAGGGGGTATTTATAGAGGAAATGTGCTGAGGGAACACACGGAACCCTAAAATGATAAAAACCCTAAAAAAGTATCCCGCGACACGGAAAACTGTACCGTGACACGGTGCAATTTTTGAGTGACGCGGGAAATATTTAGTAAACGGGGAAGAAAACGCGTTAAGGGTTAACGCGGAAAGGACACGGAAATTCCCGTGTCACAGCAAGTTTCCCGTGCCACGGGAAATCCCACCGTCAGACGGGAAAGATTCCCGTGACACGGTGGACTCCTGCCGTGGCGCGGGAATTTTCAGTCCGCTTTTCCGTCTAAATACATTTTTAACCCTAATTTCGTTCAGCATTTTAAGTGCCGATTGATAATTTCGGGCCTTTTCTGATTTATTATTATTTAGGCTAAAATAAGAAAATAAGCAAATAAATAAAAGGTTTGGGCCAAAAATAAATAATAAAACAATAAAATAAAAAAGGTTTGGGCTAAAATTAAATAATAAGTTTGGGCTGAAATTAAAACTATGCTTTTACCAAAAATCAAGACTAATCCATGGACTATTCAAAAAATACAAATTTAATCAAATACGATTTTTAAGCACTCTCGGGATTAAATACTGAACCCGACCAATAGTAGCGGTGAAAGGTTGTTCATCATCGGGTTCGGTTTTAGGGAGACATTTTTAGGTGTCTACAGGGCAAAATTAAAAATAAACTATGCCTTGACTAAACATCAAGACTGTCCATGGACTATTAAAAACTGAATTTAATTATATACGATTTTTTAAGCACTCTCGGGATTAAATACTGAACCCGACCAATCATGGAGGTGAAAGATTGTTCATCATCGGGTTTGGTTTCGGGGAGACATTTTTAGGTGTCTACACTTCTAAACCGTTCACGGATCATAAAAGGCAACCACGAATAAGGCACAACGAAGGCAACAACGATTGACCCGTGAAGGTTACACCCCATTCATAATCCATAAGATTACTAACTCCATATGGTTCGGAACCACGAAAGGAGGATCGGGTATGATGGTACGAAGTGAGTCATGGAGTCACATTCGCCCGTATTGGCCTCTACTCGATTCTTATAGGGAAAAGTGATTCCTGCAATCTCAAAGGCATACAAACAAAATATTCAATTCGCTCCAAACTGTTATTATGCTAAATAGGTTTAATATTAATGCAACATATAATTCTAAAATATTAGTGATCACTTGATTAACTAACAAGATTAATAAGGAACCTAAATCGGTCGTTGTAGACACCCATTTGTGTCTCCCCAAAACCAAACCCAGTGATGAATACCTTTCGCATCGAATCATAATTGAATGAAGTGAAAGTGTGGAAAGTCTAATGTTGTGGTTAGTTTTTTATTAGAAATTCTCTTTTTCTGTTTTCGAAAACCTACTCTATTTATGAAAATAGCCAATCCAGTTTAGTTTGGTCCATGACAAGGGTCCAATAATGGTTTAGTTGGATTGGGCTCGAAAAGAGCTTTCCAACGCTCGAAAATAGCTTTCCAACGATATATTATAAGCCCAATTCCGATGAATAATGAGGAAGTTATGGCCAAAATACTAAACTGAACCCAGTTTGGTTTTTATATGTGGCCCAATGATATAGAGGAAAGCCTATTATGAATTATCACTCCTAATGCAATTAGGATTGATTATAGTCTTCTAGAATCTTCTAGAAGGTTCTTTCGAATCCTAATGGGATTAGGATTGATAATTAAGTTTTTATGAGTTTTATTTAGAATAAAAGAAGTGTTTTAAATGAAACTACGATTTTACCCTTCGTACGAAATTTTACGACTTAATTTTATCAAAAAGTAGATTTAACGTTGAAAACGCATGGAAAAACCTTCTACATCGCCAAACGATAGGTTGTCGCCTCGCGATAGACCCTGTCGCACGGCGACATGTCCTGTTGTTGGCGACAGAGGCATGTTTTATTCCTTTTTGAACTCTTATTCGTATTATCAATTCCGGACTATTTCATTATAAATAGTGTCTTTAGACCTCCGTTTTTAATCATCAATTCATAACAAGAATTCTCTAATTCTTCTATCTCTCTAAGCTAAAGCTTATTCTTTTTCCCTCTCTCTCTCTCTCTCTTTTTCTAAGCCTAGCCTTTTACAAACATAATTCCTCATACATTAGAACTAGACACACCTAGCCAAGTTTGAAGTTGCCTACGCCCTAGACATGAAAGGTTTGATATTTCTGAGGGGTTGGTCCCAAATCTCTATTTCAATTATTTAATTTAATTCTTTAATTTTATTATTTTCCTTGAAGTTACTAACGTGTGTATTTTGTTATTAGAAAGAGATACGAGGTATTTAAGTAAGTGCTTTAATTGTTTAATTAATATTATAATGTAGAAATCATGTTTAAGTTGTTATTTTGATTCCTAGTATCATGTTAGGATGCTTTTCCTAGTATCATGTTTGGATGCTTTTCTTAGTATGATGTTTAGGGCAAAGAATAAATTCCTTATATCAATTATGATTTCTATGATGCTTCCTATTTTCTTTCTTAATATCATGTTAGTATCATGTTAGGGCTAAAGCTTTGATCTTTAATGTTTAGTGATATGCTAGGGTTTGTTATTAATCTTGTTAGTATCATGCCTAGGATCTTGCTATTATTATGCTTTAACATGATTATTTTAATTATGATTGATATTTTTATAATTGTTATAATTATCGTTATGATAATTGTGATTATTATTATTATGTTGCTTGATTATATTTATTATTATTGCTTGATCACGCTTTATATGCATGTTTAAAGCGAATTTGTACTTGTAATCATGCTTAATAAGATAATTAATAGTCTTGTTTATGATTGATATGATTATAATTCAATTGATCGCCAATAATAGATTTATTTATTGCATTAATATTCAACCAACATAGATAAACGGGTTTAGGGTAAATCTATTGATTGCATGTTAGTCAGAAAGCGCACATGAATACGAGAAGAATAAAGTAGAGGCCTATTATTAGGGCAAGTTCTTTCTCTTTTAGATTGGATTTGTACCTTCATCCCCGAACTTTCAGTCTTGGTTCCAGACCTATTAGAGTTAACGATCTCTTGGATCGTTAAGGGGTGTAACCTTCACCCTGTAGACGGTTTACAAGTTCCTAAAACTTGTTGGTGACTCTTTTGCTCTAGCTTCCTTCCCTTTGGACGCCACCATGCTTAAGTGTATGATCACAGTGGGGTTGAAGTTTGAGGTAATGCTTGAAATATTCCCTACAGTCGTCCAAATTATCTTATTAGGTGTGATTTTCAATTATATATTCCCTTTTAACATGCAATATGGTTATCATAATATCTATAGAATAAACATTAACATTGGAAGCAATTTAACAATAACTCCAACAATATAAAATCGTTAGAAAAATAATAGAAATAAAAGGAACATAATTATTACTTTGATTTTGTTTGCTTGCAACTATAAAACAATAAACAAATTAGTAACTTCAAGGAAATTAATAAAACAATAATTAAATTAAATTAAATTAAATAGAATTGATTTGGGGCCAAACCCTTAAACAGTTCTACCTTTCACGCCTTGGCTTAAGGACATAAGCTCGAGTAAAGTACGGACTCCTTGGAGTGCTTAAGGAAGGAATTTTAAAAGAAGAAGGGTAGGCTATTGTTTAGGCTAGAGCATAGGAGAGAGAAAAATAGAGTTAATTGATGCCCCATACATCATAAATGAGGGGGTATTTATAGGGAAAATGAGTAGAGGAAACACACGGAACCCTAAAAAGGATAAAAACCCTAAAAACACTGCCGCGACACGGAAAAAATTGCCGTGACACGGTAAACATTTGTGTGACGCGGGATATTTTTGTGTGACACGGGAAATATCTGACCTACGGGGGTTAAAACGCGTGAAATATTTACGCGGAAAAGACACGGGGATGTTCCATGTCACGACACTGGTACGTGTCACGGGAAATAGTGTCGTGGCGCGACATTTAGTCTTGTGACGCGGCACAGGTTGTTGTGACGCAGCAAACCCTGTGTCAATTTTCCGTCTAAATACATTTTAGCCCTAATAAAATTCAGCCTTTTTAAGTGTCGATTCATAATTTCGGGTCATTTCTAATTTATTATTTATTAATTGGGCTAAAATAATAATAGAGAAAAATAAACAAAAATGATTGGGCCAAAAATAAAAATAAACTATACTTTGACTAAACATCAAGACTGGTCCATTGACTATTAAAAACTGAATTTAATTAAAAATGATTTTTTAAGCACTCTCGGGATTAAATACTGAACCCGGCCCATAGTGGCGGTGAAAAGTTGTTCATCATCGGGTTCGGATTCTAGGAGACATTTTTAGGTGTCTACAATTACTACCCTTGGAAGGTTTAATTTTAGAAAGTCTAATTTTGAAAGTGACTTGTGACAAATTAAATGGTTATTTCGAAAGCATGTTTGACTAATAAAAGTATTCACATGCCTTGCACTTATACGTACTTAGCGTTTTTGTTAATCTGTTTTCCTTTTTGTTTTGGTTTGCCCTGTTTACTATTTTTGGTAAGCATCCTTGATTTCAGGTGTGGAGTTGTTCGTGCGCATACTAGAGTCGAGATTGGGATCACATAGTTAGGAGTTAATTTTATTTATGTGTGGAGTTTTTATTGGATTAATTTGAAACAGTTATTATGTTTACTCATATTATTATCAATAAATTTTTCCGCTGTAATTTGAGTAATTAATTAAGCCTTACGTTTTCACGTGGCGGTAATACGCCCAAGTCTATCTCTACGGTATTTGTATACGTATAAATATAGTACTTACGTAGAGGGAGATTTGGGGGTGTTACATACTTCACGGGTGGCTGGATTACGGCTGCTGATCTTGCTCTGGTTGGTCCTGGCCAGCTGAGAGGCTTGCTTCTTTTTGCTCAGGGAGGACCTCAGTCGGGATCTCTTCGATTTGGTTCTCCCCCTTCTCCTCTTCTTCGTTCGAAACCTCAAAGCCTTGATCCAAGGCCCACTCTTTAAAGGGAGGCAGGGCTTGCTCCTTCAAGACCTCAGCATTATACACCTCTGTGGCGTAATCGTACCTTAGTTTGAAGTACTTAAATTCCACAGTCTGGTGGAGGAGATTCCAAACAAGCTTTAGGCGGGCTTCAGTGTCCCGTTCGTTCTCTGCCACCAGCCAGCTCTACTCCTTGGAGAGCTCTTCCTGGTGATTGTTCCTCATTTCAATAATCTTCAACCTAAGTCGACTGACATCCTCCCTTAGCTGAGCGTTCTCCTTGTCCGCTTCCCCCAACGCCGCAATGTCAGATTTAGCATTTTTTAACTTCAACTTAAGGTTGGAGGCCTTGGCGTTGGCGGCTTCAGCTGCAGTCGTTAGGCTCTTCACCAGCTCCTCCCGTTTCAACTCCACTGCTTTAATTTCTACATCACACATTATTTTACTATATTAAGCAGAGTTAAGAGCTTCAGTGGCCCTTTGTTTAGCATCGTTTACCTCGTCTTGTTTCCGCCTGAAGGGGGCCCTTAGCCCGTCTACCCTTAGAATTTCCTAGAGGGATGCAGACGACAGGTTAAGCATTCAAATAAGAAAAGGAAAAGAATAAAGTAAAATTTGAACTTTGAGTTACCTCAGCCAGCAAGCCCTGAATCCGGTCAAAGTTAACCACCTGCAGATCAGGCACTAAGCTTTTCTCTGATCAAGTTAGAGACCTTATCATCCTCTTGGCAAACTCCTGGACGTTAGGCGCCCTTAAGGAAGCATCTGCACCAAAAGAAGTACTTGGTGAGAAATCAGCACAGGCGGTATCCAATTTATGCCGGCTACTCATCAAACCTCCATTGGGGCTGACTTGAGTCATGACTCGCATGAAGTTAAGTGGCCAAGGGAGTTCGATTCGAGTCTTACCTTGAGCTTGGGGAAGAGAAGACTCTCCCCCTTCAGCCGTTGTAGCGCCGACTACAACATTGAGTGTCTCGCCACTCTTCGATGTCGTAGAGGTATCCAACTGTTTCCCAACAGCGAGCTCCGAGCTTTCGCTTAGAGCTTCAGCACAGCCGGGCTTTTACCCCTGGTTGTAGGATGATCTGGGTTGGCTAAAGGGATTGATTGTGAAGGATTCTTCTTCACTGTCTTAGCTGGGGTCTTTGTCAGCTCATCCCTCGCCCGCTTAAACAACTTGGTAATAGAGCGTGGAATGGATCTATTCCCACTTTGCAAATGAAGAGAAAGGGTTACAACTGGCGAATTATTAAGTTAAAACAAAAGGCTAGGAAGCATTGAAGACGGTCTTACCCCGTTCTTCTTAGATTCCTTGGCATCCAAAGTGGCCTTCTTCTCCAGCAGTTTCTCCTTCCTCAGCTGGGCAACCGATTTGGCAGGCGTCTTGATTGGGTCCACCATGTTCAGTGCTTCTTCTACAAAAAAGCAAGAAAACAGTTTGTCAAATAAACCAATAAAACAGTTAGTGCATCAATAGAGACGACAGATTGCCGGATGTATAGTGAATCTACCTTGTGGGAACATGGTGCTAAGACCACATGCGAAAAGGAAGGCCTCATCCTTTAAAAAATCTGGATGGGGTATACAATTCTTAGGAACAATTATATGGGTCCCATCCTCTAGGAGCTCAGTCATAGTCTCAAAAACCCAAGCTCCATTATTTGTTCGTAAGCCCTAGACGAAATGCGGGGAAGGGCGCACTTCTTTTCAAGCAAAGCCGGATCCTTATTGTATCGGCGTAAACCCTAGATGGAATGCGGGGAAGGGCGCACTTCTCCTTCCAGCCGATCCACTTGGACGGTTTGTCCAAGGACATCAGATATTGCGGATGGGTGGTCAATGTGTACTATGTCCCATATCTGGCTGGCGCCCGGATCATATAGTGCATATGAGAAAAGGCCGCAAAACTTGGCTCTATATTTTGAAACTCGCAAGAGGCGATGTAACTTAATATATTTATCCATGAAATTGGGGTGAGTTACCAGATGCCTAACTCATACCCCTTTAAAATCTTTTTAATTCCCTTATAGAGAGTGAAGCGAAGGCCTGCTCTAATCACGGCTTCATAGCAGCCGAAACAGATGGCGGCGTTATTAATGTCATCCTTTTAGGCAATTATTGCCTCCATAGGCGGAACCTATATTCTCCAGCCTTCCCCTATAGGATGTGCATCTACAAATGCTCGAAAGCTACCCCTCATGGTAGTAATGTCTCTAGGGAGCATCCTAGTTAATAAGGGATCCGGCAAGACTGGTCCCTAAGCGGCTGCTGGTAGTCAGCTGCAATATCCCCTTGATCAGAGCCCGACACTTTTGATCCGGACCGTTTAGCGGCCTCTTATCCGCCTAACTCCTCTCCATCTAAGCCTTGGGAGGAGGCAGTATCCTCGCCGCCTGACTCCCCCAAGATTAAGTATCTAAGGGTTGAAGGGGTGCCACCCGGAGAAGAGCATGCTTGCTCCTACAGTCCCTCATACTCCTCATCCGGAATAACTTCTTTGGCAGGCACTTCCCAAGCATGCGCACCTCTTAAGCTTGGTAGCCGTCTACTTGACTCTAGCCATGGTGTCTTGCATAGACACAGAGACGGAGGGTGTAGACACCCATTTGTGTCTCTCCAAAACCAAACCCAGTGATGAGTACATTTCACGTCGAATCATAATCGAATGAAGCGAAAGTGTGGAAAGTTTAGTGTTGCGGATAGTTTTAATTTCTTTTCTCTTCTCTCTGTTTTGAAAACTTATTTTAAGAAAACAGTCAATCTAGTTTGGTTGGTCCATGATATGGGTCAAATAGTAGTGTAGTTTGATGGGGCTTGACAAGAGCTTTCCAACTATATATTATAAGCCCAATTTCGATGAATATTGATGAAGTTATGGCCAATTTATCAAACTGGGCCCGGTTTGAACTTTATGTGCGGCCCAATGATCTAGGGGAAAGCCTAATATGATTTATCATTTCTAATGCAATTAGGAATGGTTTTAGTCTTCTAGAAGGTTCTTTTCATTCCTAATTAAATTAGCATTGATAAATTGACTTTTGTTGACTTTTCAGAGTTTTAATCAAAATCAAATAGCATTTTCGAGGAAATTATATGATTTTATCCTCCAGTACGGCAAACTTATCTGATTTTCGAAAACGCGTTAAAACCAGGCTTGGCGCCTGACTCTAGGCATTGGCGCCTGGAACCAGGCCTGGCGCCTGGCGCTAGTGTTGGCGCCTAGCGCTAGTTAGCCAGGGTTTGCGCCATCTCTGTTTTTTGTGTGCCAAGTGCTCTGTTTTGTTTATTTTCACTTTTTGGCTGATTTTCTCTATAAATAACATATTAAAAACTCCGTTTTCATGGACCAATTCACCAATTCTCACGAATTCTCACCTACAATCAGTTTTCATTCACAATCATTAATTCTCTAATTCTCTCTTAATTCATTCATCTCTTCATCTTTCTCTTTTTCTAAACCTAGCTTTTAACATTCAAAATTCCGCATTCACAATATCTAGAAACACCTAGCCATATTCGAAGTTGCCTTCGCCCTAGACGTGAAAGGTTTAATTTCTGAGGGTTTGGTCCCAAATATCTCTTTCAATTATTTAATTTAATTGTTTGTTTATTATTTTCCTTGAAGTTACTAACGTATGCATTTTGTTATTAGAAAGAGGTACGAAGCATCAAAGTAAGTGCTTTAATTGATTTATTGATGTTATGATGTAGAAATCATGTTTAAATTGTTATTATGATATTCCTAGTATCATGTTTAGGGAAAATGTTATAATATCAAATATGCTTATTATGATTCCTGCGTACTTCCTATGTTCTTCCTAATATTTATGATTGTTAGTATCATGTTAGGATTAAAGATTTGATTTTTATTGCTTAGTGACATGCTAGGGTTTGTTATTAATCTTGTTAGTATCATGCCTAGGATCTTGCTATTATTATGCTTTAATATTAACATGAACATGATTATGATTATAATTGTTATAATTCATGATGATTATGAATATTATTATTATTATTATTTTGATGATGATTATTTTATTTATGATGATATTATTATTCATGATATTGATTATTTATTATTGTGTTGCTTGATATATATTGTTATTGCTTGATTACCTTTTATATATGCATGTTTAAAGGGTATTCGTACTTGTAATCACGCTTAATAAGATAATTAATATTCTTGTTTAGGGTCAATTTTGATTATATTTCAAGTGATCGCCAATAGTAGTTTTATTTGTGCATTATATTCAACCAACATAGATAAACAGGTTTAGGGTTAATCCTATTGATTGCATGTTAATCAAAAAGCGCACATGAATACAATCAGAATAAAGTAGAGGCCTATTATTAGGGCAGATTCAATCTCTTTTAGGTTGGATTTGTACCTTCATCCTCGAACCCTTATTTGGTTCTAGACCTTATGGAGTTGACGGTCTCTTGGATTATTAAGGGGTGTAACCTTCATCCTATGAACGGTTTACAAGTTCCTAAAACTTGTTGGCGACTCTTTTGCTCTATCTTCTTCCCTTTTGGACGCCACCGTACTTTAGTGTATGATCACAGTGGGGTTCAAGCATGGGGTTAACGCTTGAAATTTATTCCCTACAGAGGAATTCGAGGATGACCAAAGAAGGTCCAAATGTTCAGAAAAGGCATCCCTGGTTCTAAACTCAGCCGTACCAGGAGACCCGTTGAATGACCTAGGCGGTGCCGTGTGTGTCGATGAAGTATCCATTTTTATTTTGGAAGGCTATGTACACAAACGAAAAAAGTATAAAAAGCTAGAAGAGGGTAGAGGCGGTTACCTTTTTCTTAACTCTGAAAACAGCTTCTGATGGTGACCAGATGTGTTCTTCAAAAACATATATGGAAGCTTCGAATACTCACTATAGGTGGGGGCAAAGTCTCTTTCTCTATAAATATCTCTTTCTTTCTCTAAGAAGTACAATGATTCAAGAAAGTAAGAGGAAAGGGGGGGTGGGTAAATCCCTATTTATAGAGGGGTAAAACGGGGGCCATCTCGGTCATATCCCATAAGGTGAACAGTCTTTTTACTGTTCACCACTCCCAGAAAGGTGTGTGTCACAAGCGCTACGTGGCATGCCACGTCACCCCTGTGAGGGGCAAATGTTTAGGGTAAAAATACCCTAAACACGTGGACAAATCAGAGAGGGAAACATGTCAAGCTTGGACATGTCCACCTGGGCCACTCATCAAGCCTCAGATATCTGCTGGAATTGCGGCTTTCAAGGCCCAATTCCCTAGAAAGCCTCAAAACGACGCAGCCCACCAAATCTAGGTTAGAATGACCTAAGAGAGGGCACAATTCCCAACGACCTTATAAATCGGGAGATATCCCCCATTTTTGGGACACATTCAATCATTTATTACACTACCCTACATTCTCTCACATAAGAGAAAACACTTGATCTCAGAATCCGAGAAGATCTCACTTCACTTTCGGCACCTTTTTACATTCTCCAACACGTTCTAACTTGATCGTCGGAGGCAGAGCTCCAACCATCCAGAGTCTTCGTCATTTTGCAAGTTCAGGCGTAGTTGGACAAGTCTTCGAGCTGTAACTCTCCCGAGCGACAAAATCACCCAAAACAATTTTAAATAAAAAACCATAATAAAAAAAATTACCCCACCCGGTCCTCCTTGACTCGTTCCTTGTCATCCTGTAAGCCCACTACCCTTCCTTTGTCAGCCACCACATCACCACCAGCCCCTCGCCCTTCTTCTTCACAACGCCACCCAACACCCTTTCATTTGGCTCTCCCCCTTTCCCACAACATCACTTAGCCTTCCTTTGTAGCACTACCTAGCTCCCTCCCCTTTCTTGTAGCTTTACTTGCCACTTCTCGATCTAAACCCTTGTTGCTCTGAAACATTGACCATTTGAGGCTCGTGGAGGGGAATGGTTGAGGTTTTCGGCGACGATATGGCTAGGGCAAGGATTTTAGGCGAGAATGGGGTGTATTGGCGACAGTGGGAGTATTTGCGGGGGTTTTCGACGACGGTGAGGTAGTTGATTGCGGGGGGATGTTAAGGTTGTGGTTTTTGGTGAGGTTTTTGATTGCGACGGTGAGGTTGTTGCTTGCGAGGGGTTTTCGGCGTTGGTGTGGTAGATGATTTGTGGGAGGTAGCTCCGATTGTGGTGGTGTTTGTTGACAGGTGGTGGACTGTTGAGATTTCTTATTTGTTTGAATAAACATAAAATCAGTTTAATTAATAAGAAAATTGTAAAAATATATAAAAAAACAATCTACCAATAACTATGTGACACATGTCACTCTTAACTTATTAAACCGGTTACATCCTATTTTTGAAAGATGCATGTCAAAGGTCGGTTTATTGCAGAATAATAAAAAAATTGTTTTATTTTTGGAAGATCATGCACATGTCATAATATTCTTGACAATTTTTCCTAAATCTAATTATCGGATCACTTCGATTAAACAACAAGATTAATAAAAATGGTCCAAATTATCTTATTAGACATGATTACTCAAAGTTGTACTACCTTTGATTTTTTTATTGTAACCAAAGTTATCAGAATTGGGATTCTACTTTGAATCGCTGAGTGAGGTAGAATCAAATCGGTAAAATCGAATCGTAGAATCATACGATTCTACCAAAATGTAAAATTGGGCTTTAAAATGTAACAAATGACTATATACATAATTTTATAGCAATGAGAATGATAATAATATATATTGTTAATAATATAATATTGACATACAAACATAAAATAGTTTTTCAATTAATTTCACACGCGCATAACTCAAACAATACACTATAAACTATAAAGTCGGATTATTGGTACACATTCTTAAGTCTTAACCATGAGAGTACACGACAACTGTTGTTAAATTATGAAAAAAATAACGTTGTTGACTCGTAAAGCTTTTTTCTCTAGACCCATGCATAATAAAAAAAAATCCAATAATGATAGAAAACTAAGTGTCAAGTTAGTTCACTTAACGAGATAGCTAAAGAATGACAACTAAAACAAACTAACAAACTCATGTTATAAAAGTGTTTTTTTATATGCCCAAAGTTGAGTGCATGAGACTCACGAATACCTTCTTATGCCCACAAATTTTAAATGGTTGGATAGAATCTTAAAAGTTATTTAAATTTATGTTTCATAAGCTTTATTATGATTTAGATTGAATAATATGTAAGTCATTGACTAAAGTTAGGTTCAACTACGACACCTTTACACTCTAGTATATAACATAAAATATATAAATGATATAGGTACGAAATCAATTCTATTATAAAGTAGGCTTCAAGAGCTTTCCAATGACATATTATAAGCCTAATTCCGACTTCGAAATCAAAAGTTATGGGTTTTGAAAAATCAGATTTTTTGCAAGAGTAGAATCGGTATAGAATCGTACAATCGGTACCGATTCCACCGATTCTAACCGATTCTACCGATTCTATGAGCAATTCTACAGCATAACGATTCTACCAGCGATTTACATCGTTTAGGTGGATTAGGATCGTAGAATCGTACGATTCTACGATCCGAATCGCGATTTTAATAACATTGGTTGTAACATTTGGGTATTATTTGTGGATATATATAAAATATTCCAAAGTTGCAATTAAAAAAAAATTGTCAAGAATAATCCCAACTTTACTCCGTCCGCCCAAAATGACTGCAACTTTCGATTATTTTTTAATAATCTCAAGTTTATATTCCACTCGCCCAAAACAATCCCAACCGGTCATATCAAACATGTGTCATCCTAAGATTGATTTTAAAAAAAAGCCACCTGCCTTTAACAATTAACCCAGCCAACCCCCACCCCATTATCACACACGTCCAACCCTCTGCCTCCTAGGTCTTAGCCGACCACCACCTTGACACCCTCCACCGGCAGCGGCATCGCCCTGACCACCTCCCCCATCTCCTTAAACCACCATTTTCCCACCCCAAAACCCCAAGAAACAACCTTAAAAGTTACTAAACCCCAGGTAAATTTAAATTTCAAACCTAAACCAATTAATTGAAAACAATGAACACCCTTTGATTGAAAATCAGCTAATGGAGTAAAATCAACAGAATTTAGCAAATACCCACAAAATTTAAACCAAAAAGAAAGCAACCAACTTAAAAAATTTAGCATAAAAGCAACGTAAGCAACAAATTTCGTGGGGTTTTGGGGGTGGGGGGATGGTGGTATAAGGGGAAGGGGAAGCTGACGGCTGGGAGAGGGGTGGGGGCGGCGCCAAAGACGAGTATTTGGATCCGGCGCCGTCAAGGGAAGGGGGAGGGGGTGGTGGTGCTAAGGAGGACGTGTTGTTTCTTTATTTTTAATTAACTAATTAACAATAATACTAATATTAATATTAATTTTTTTAAAAAAATAACCAATCATGTGGTGACACATGTATATTAAACCTAAAAAAATTACATGTTTAACAAGTCACCGGTCACTTAGGATTGTTTTGAGTGGATAATATATAAAATTCGGATTATTAAAAAATAATTAAAAGTTGGGATTCTTTTGGGCGGATGGAGTAAAGTTGGGATTATTATTTAATTTATGACAATTTTTCTTAAAAAAATGGGAGGTAGTATTATTTTGCCAAAGGTTTTGTTTGGTTCAATATTAGTAAAGGAAAAGAAGAGAAAGGATGGGAAGGGAAAAGAAAGGAAAAGAATGGAAAGGTAGGTGATTTTATTTTCTAATATTTGGTTGATGAAAGAAAATAAAGGAAAAAGAAAGGAAATTACTTTTATTTTTCTCTTTCAAGTCAAATTCCTCCAACTTTAGGAGGAAAGGAAAGCCAAAAGTTTATTAAGAGACTTTCCTCCCATTTCTCTTCCTTTCCTTTATATTTTTATAATCTCCAAAATATGATTAAAATAATTTCATTTCTTTTTTCTTTTCCATCCAAATTCCGTCAACTAAAAAGGCCCAAAAGAGTAGAAGTATCATTTTTGACACCAGAGTTCTTATTATCACACAACTCTCTCTCATTCTCTCTCTTCATTAATCAATTCATTGTCATGAACCTAAATTTTCCTCCCCAAACTACGCTGGTGGCCTAATTTTGTTACGATATTGGAAGTTTCCGGCAAGATCTTCGAGATTTGGGGATTTTTGTTCAGGTTACTTTTTATTTTTTAGGGGTTTTTCTTTTTACGATTCTAAATTAGGGTTTTCACGATTTTTTTTTTTTTTTTGCATAATGGGGGGGGGGGGGGTTGGGGGTTCTATTTATGCTCTTAAATGAGGGATTAAACATTTATGGGAACAAAATCAACTAGGGCTCATGCTACTGTATTTGTTGTCGAAACTTTATCATTAGTTGATTATATAAAGCTCATGTACAATTCTGAAATTCGTAGGTGCTGCAATTTGATTTGTAAATTCGTTCCCAATTAAAAACTTGTTAAATTCAGTGGCTTTTTTGATAATTTATGCTGTAATAAATCAATTAAGTCGAATGTGTAAGTATGACGTATGTTTGTTTGGATTTAAGGTTTGTTTATGTTGATAAAAATTGTATGTACTGTTTATTTGTTCTGACTATGTAGCGATGAAACTTTAAAATTGTACTTGTATAATGAATTCTGGTATCTGGTCAATGAATAATGTATAGTCTGTGATTTTAACTGTTATGAAAATCTCAGATACAATGGAATTTACCCTTTTTATTTTGTTATTCAGAGAAGATGATTAACTTATTCAGAGTGAAAGCAAAACAGAGGGAAAACGCTGAAAAGCTTAATGGAAAGACCCATGTCAAGAAGCAAACAGCTGGCGAACTACGTCTTCATAAAGGTATTCTTTCTTAAATAGCTGTAATTGGGATTCATATGGTAATATTTAATGGTGCGCCGTAATTGGGATTCATATGGTAATATTTAATGGTGCGCCGTAATTGGGATTCATATGGTAATATTTAATGGTGCTGTAGTCTGGTCTTGTGTAAGTTGTGTTCAAAGTTATCATTTGAAGAACTACCTCGTGTTGTGAGATCTTTCGTTGAATGGGATATTAACCAATCCATCATACCATTACAGTGTTTTCCCTATTTCAATTTCATTATCCGCGCATGATTTATATGGGGTTCCTCAATCTATTGTTCGATTACCCTAGACTCATGCATATATGAACATGTCATTAGTTTTATGTAAGAGACTGGGATGGAGATTTTGCTCTCTCTTTTTATGTGTGTGAGTGGATTGGATGGACCGGTGATATTCTTGCTCCTCTGTTGCTCTTTTCTGAGCAGATTTATTGTTGATTGTTTCTGTCATGATTTATTCTGGGCACTGGGCAGTGTTTGCAAGCTTCGCGCTTTCTTTCACAATTTTTTGCCAGTTTCTTGTTATAAACTGATCTTTCTGCATAATAAAAGAAACACATTATTCTTGTCAGAATAGTTTCATGTGGCAATCTATTAACATCTCATCTACTGCATCTAGTCCTGGACTACTTGTATCCACTAATTCTGCATTGTGTAGATTGAAGGTTTTTATTAGACTTATGATCAAACATTCAAACATATTATTATGCTTCACATTACTATTACCTCTTCTGTTTATAGATTTTAATGTTGACTTTTTCTAGATATCAGTGAACTGAACCTGCCCAAATCATGTACCATTTCGTTTCCCAGTGGTAAGGATGATCTGATGAATTTTGAAGTTACTATTCGGCCTGATGAGGGATATTATTTGTAAGCGTCTCTTCTACTAAATCATGCCAACACCTGACTATTGCATTTAGTGCTTAGTCTTGCAAGTCTTTGTACCTATGTCATTGATTACTTATTTCATTATTCTTGATTTTGTTTCTTTCCATTTTTTATTAAAATTATTCTTATCTCTTAGCCACCAATATTGCCTTTTATTCTTTTCACTTTTTTTCTTGTAGTTGGGATATGGAGAGGTTGGAGTTATCTATATGTTTCCTCCGCAGATTGAACGTATTATTTTGACTTTTACGTTTGCTTAAAAATCATTTTTAATATGAAATTTATAAAAGAAAAAAAAAAAGTCGATAGTATACATTGAAATCTTTCACACAACACTTCACACATTGATTTAAAATTTACTACATCAGAAAAAAGTATAATCAAAGCTAATAAACGGATAGTGTTAGAGGTCCAAATAATGCAGGTTTTGTGTTACAGAGGTAGTAAATGTACTAGTGTGGAGGAAAATTATATTAGTACATCTGTTTGGATCATTGAACGTCATTTTTAATTCATTTGGCTATACTTCATTTGCATTCCTTGTTTCTTTCTTCTTATCAACTCCCTCTACTCTCTTTGTGAGACACTCACCATTAAAATAGGAAGAACTTTAAGAGACAGAGGGAGTAGAATCGCTCATAGAATCGGTTAGAATTGCTGGAATCGGTACTGATTCTATGATTCTACACCGATTCTACTCCCGCAAAAAACCTGATTTTTCGAAACCCGTAACTTTTGATTCCGAAGTCGGAATTAGGCTTATAATATGTCATTGGAAAGCTCTTGAAGTCTACATTCTAATAGAATTGGTTTCATACTTATATCATTTATATATATTATGTTATAGACTAAGAGTGTAAGGGTGTCATAGTTGAACCTAACTTTAGTCAATGACTTACATATTATTCAATCTAAATCATAATAAAACTTATGAAACATTAATTTAAATAACTTTTAAGATTCTATACAACCATTTAATTTTTGTGGGCATAAGAATGTATTCATGAGTCTCATGCACTCAACTTTGGGCATATAAAAAACACTTTTATAACATGAGTTTGTTGTAGTTGTCATTTTTTAGCTATCTTGTTAAATGAACTAACTTGACACTTAGTTTTCTATCATTATTGGATTATTTTTTTTATTATGCATGGGTTCTAGGGAAAACAACTTAAGAGTCAACAACGTTATTTTTTTTTTCATAATTTAACAACAATAGTCGTGTACTGTCATGGTTAAGAATGTGTACCAATAATCCTACTTTATAGTTTATAGTGTATTGTTTGAGTTATGCGCGTGCAAAATTACTTGAAAAACTATTTATGTTTGTATGCCAATATTATGTTATTAACCATATTTATTATTATCATTCTCATTGCTATAAAATTATGTATGTAGTCATTTGTTACATTTTGAAGCCCAATTTTACATTTTGGTAGAATCGTATGATTTTACGATTCGATTTTACCGATTTGATTCTACCCCACTCACCGATTCGAAGTAGAATCCTGATTCTGATAACTTTGGAGTAGATGCATAGTGTATTGATATTCTAAGGAAACTTTTGATTGCAGAGGCGGCACATTTGTGTTTACCTTCCAAGTTCCATCTGTATATCCTTATGAGCCTCCCAAGGTGAAGTGCAAGACAAAGGTAAATTGAGTGATTCTCTATGGAAGACCTGTCTTATGCTACATAAGATGATAACTTATTTGTTAGTTATGTGCATTCTGAAAAAAAAAAACCTAACTTTTGTATGCATCTGTCAGGTATACCATCCCAACATCGACTTAGAAGGTAATGTCTGCCTCAACATTCTAAGAGAAGACTGGAAACCTGTTTTGAACGTAAACACTGTCATCTATGGGTTGTATCATCTCTTCACGGTACTAACATTTCCCTTTATCTGGAGATTTTTTTTTTCTTTTATTGCTACATGCATTGCATCATAATGGCATTTTATTTGTGTGTGCAGCAACCAAACTATGAAGACCCTTTAAATCATGATGCTGCTGCTGTGTTGAGGGATAATCCAAAAATGTTCGAATCCAATGTGAGAAGAGCTATAGCTGGGGGTTATGTGGGTCAAACTTTCTTTCCTAGGTGTGTTTCTTGATGGTTATGAGGCTGTAAACTGTAAACTTGGATGTGAAGGGTGCTGTTTGACTGTATATCTTTTTGTGAACTAGTTCTTCATTGACGTTTTTAAAATGTTTATGTTCTGTAAAAAAAAAAGTACTAGTTAAAGTATGCCTGGTTTTGTTTAATTTGTAACCTCATTGTTTATCATTAACACATTTATGACAAGGGCAAGTCTCATCATTGCATTTTGTGAAAATAATTCAGCTGCATAATTTCCCAGTAAAAACAAGGCTCTTCTGTTATTCATGATCATTTTTTCCAAGATTTTTGAAAGTAGAATAAACAGGCAAATTCACCCTAACTGAATAGCTGAATATTGTCAATTTGCTTAAATCCAGGTATAGGTAGAAATGTTAAAAGTATCTAAAGCCCTAAGCTCGTAACCGTAACCCTTTTGATCAGCGATGGGTAGAATTACAAACTAGTACTCTGTATATTAAAATTTGTTTATATTTCTGTTCATGAAGCAGCACAGGATAATGATCTACCATATAGAGCAAATATAGATTGATGAATTCCGCCCAAATTAAATGTCTTGAATATTGCGTTGAATCTTTGGTTTCCAGTGTTTCTTTGTCATTTGTGATTTCATCACTTTATGTTCTATTTTATATTGGGGCGGGAGTCTTCTCAAAATCGCAAAATCATCCATCTATAATCGTTCCCTCCGTCCTTTATTTACATGTCTATTTTTCTTATTTATATGCCTATTTTTAACATTTATTACTCACATAATAAAGATAAATAGACGTGTAAATAAGGGACGGAGAGAGTACGTTTTACAATAAAATTGGCTCATTAAATCTTATTTCTACCCAAAGAATATTAAAATTAGGACCAACTAAATTTCCAATAACTACATCCTATAGGTTTCTTTAACATACACTGAGATTTGCCATAATTTACACAAGTTCTAAATGCAGTATGAAATTAAATTTTTTTTTCAACTTTCTTTTATTCTTTGGTGAGTGAATGATTTTTTTTTATTATTATTTTAATTTTTTGGATTTTTTAGATTTTAACACCACAAAATAGTCATGAATTGGATTTTAACACTACCAAAAAAAAAAAAAAACCTTTTATTTTAACACCACAAAGTTTCTTAAAAAATGGCTTTTACCACCACTTAACTTGTTTATGTATGAAATCTGTTAGTAGGGTCCACATTGCTTACGTATCAGCATATTATTGGAAGAAAATAATAAAAAAAAAAACAAAACCCCTAAACTAACCCAGCCACCCATCCCCACCGTGGGCTGGGCGGCTCCGGCCACGGCCCCACCCAAACACCCCAGTTCCCAGCCACAATCACCGGAATCTTCGCCCCTCCTTTCCGATCCCCCCTCACTAAAATCGATAACCTAACCCCAACGACCACCAAAAATGGGTGGTCGTTTTTCAAACTACCCAATACCGCCAACCAAAACTGGGTTCTAAGGGTCGAAAACGACCAGTTTATGGTCGAGATCGACCACTTAGGCCCTAAACTGGTCGTTTTCGACCTTTAGTGGCTGTTAATGGTGGTCGATTTTGGGTTGTTTGAAAAACGGCCGCCCATTTTAAGCGGCTGTTAGGAGGTTTCATCGGTTTTGAGGAGGGGGAAAGGGAGGGGATAGAATGAGCAGCGGCTGGAGCTGGGAACTAGAGTGTTTGGGTGGGGTAACGGCCGGCGCCGCCGTGCTGGCGGTGGGGATGGGGTTGGTTGGGATTTGTTTTTTTTTTTTAAATTTTTTTTTTCTAAACTAAGAATATGATGACACGTGGCATAATGGACCCCACTTAACGGATTTTTGGACATCAATCGTTAATGGTGGTAAAATCAAATTTTATAAAAAAATTTGTGGTGTTATAATAAAAGTTTTTTTTTTATTATTTTTTTTAGTGTTAAAATCATTTTTTTTTGGTTTTTTTTTGTGGTGTTAAAATCTAAAAATTCCTAATTTTTGTTAATTATCTACATTCCACATAAAGAAAAATGGCCATTTTAGTTTTCACAAGGGATAGATATGAGGGAGCTTCAATTCATCTCCTTGAGAAATAGAATTCAATTCGTTTATTAAGGGGTAAAATCGTAATATTTCAAGCATAACAACTCTCTCAATTAGTAAAAATGAATTTATTTACAGCTTCGATCGACATTTGGTAATAATAGTCTCTGGGATTTGTTAAACATCGCCCACAAATTACTACATAAAGCCCACAAAATTCACTTGGTTTCCCAAAATTGCCCTTGACCTTAAAAAAAAAACACTCACACTCTCATCACTCACACTCTCATTGCTCATCTTCTTTCAACCTCTCTAAAAAAAAAAATCAAAATAACGGCAATGTCGAGGCGGCAAGGCAAGGAAGTGGCGGCGGCGGCGGAGGGAAGGATGTCCCAAGGTGGAAAGGTATATTTTATTTAAAAAAAAAAAAAAGGGGAAAACCGCCGTGAACGCGGTGGGGCGCCCTGGCTGGACGCCCAGCCGGCGGTGGTGGCGCCAGATGCAGACGCCGCCACCAATTGGCTGGCGCCTGGGCTGGACGCCACCGCCACGGTTGTGGCGTTTAGTCTAAGCGCCGCAGCCGTAGCAGTGGCGTCCAGCCCAAACGCCAGCCAACTGGTGGCGGCGTCTGCATCTGGCGCCACCACCGCCGGCTGGGCGTCCAGCCAGGGCGCCCCCCATTTTTTTTTTATTTTTTTTTTATTTTTTTAAAAAATTGTTTTTAATTTTTTTTTTTTTTTTTTTTTTTTTTTTTTTTGTAATATAATTTTGAATTGTTTTTATATTTTGTTGTTTATTTTTATAAATTTTTTCAATTTCGTTGTATTTTTTCTACGTTTATATTTTGTTTACTATTATTTGTTTGTTTTTAGTGTATTTGATTTGCGATGATGATTATTTATCGTATAAATTTTTGTATGTTTATATATTTTAAAATTTTGTGTAGGGTCGTCATGGTGGGGGGAAGAATATAGAGCTTCTTAGTAGAAGTTATTCAGTGGAGAGGTCGGGGCATAGACATGTCAGATCCCGTGGTATTTCGGTCTCAGTTCGTAGAGAACGGATCCACCGTCGGGATGAGGATGACGATGACGATGATGATGCTGAGGAGGGTGACCAGGAGGAGGAGCAGGAGGAGGGCGCAGATGAGGATGAGGATGTGGACGATGGCAGTGGACCGTATGATGATTACGGTCCATTCAGTCAGAGGGTTGATGACATGTACGAGACGCATATGGTGGAGGTGCGTAAGGGTAGGGGTGGTAGGTTTGTTAGTAGATCTGGCACATCATCTGCGTCCACTGTCTCTGGGGCAAGCAGGAAACGGTCGAGGGCGGGTAATGATTCTTGGGTTGTTAGGAGTGAGGTGCCCGGTGGGCCTGTTGACGGGAGTGTGATTCCTAGCTTTCTAGGACACATAACTGCCCGTATTTGGGAGGACCAGGAGAGGCCTTCAGTTACGGGGTTGTTGAAATGTCATACCCGGAAAAAGACTTGTAGTTTTTTGCGTACATGGGCTGAGGCCTGGCCGGCGGAGAGCGAGATGTTCGAGCGACTGGAGGGCACTGGGGTGAAGCACGTTCCTGCCACCATGCACGATAAGATTGACAGTACGCTGATCACGGCTTTCATTGAGCGATGGCAGCCGGATACAAACTCTTTTCACCTTCCGTTCGGTGAGATGACGATCATGTTACATGACGTCGAGGCCATTCTGGGGATTCGTGTTGAGGGTAAACGACTTTGTGCTGTGGCTGATGCGGATCAGGCAGATTCGCTGGCGGAGTTGTTGGCGGTGGACAGGGCTGCACTGTACACCGAGGCGCTAGGTGTTTGGGAACACGGAGGTGTGAAGATCGCATCTGTGTTGCAGCGGTGTTTGTACCCGAGTGCACGTAGGACGCCCGACGCACAGCTGAGTGCTTATGTTTTTCTACTCCTCGGATGTACCTTGATTAGGGGATTTTTATCCACCAATCACCGTCTGACAAGTGGACCAACCAGGTTCCGCCACGTGTCCTTCACGAAGGCCAATAGGAGCCTGCCACGTGTCAATCACAGATACGTCCTCTACGGACCAATTGAGACACGCCACGTGTCCACCCATGCCAAATGGGAAAACCGGCCAACAAGGCCCAATCCTGTCTAGAGGCCCGGTCAGCCCTAGGTTTACCCTAAACCTAGAGAGTGGCACGCTTCTCAAGGCTATAAATACTTAATTAATCCTCATTAATTAAGCAGTCAAGCAATCAAGAAATCAAGAGAAGAACAGAAACATTACGGAACACTAATAACCGGCTAATCTCGCTAACGACGCAGATTACCAACATTAAACACTCTCACCTAGAGAGATCTTATTACTTTAATTTCCGTATTAATTACTCCTTAATCAGGTACTAACTTGACCGTTGGAGGCGGAGCTCTCAGGAGTCTCCGTTATTTTGCAGGTACAGGCGTCCGGTTCCAGTCTCGGAATTGTAACTCTCCCGCAGGACATCAGAAAACCCCGAAACATTTGGCGCCGTCTGTGGGGAGAGTACTTCAGAGATGGCATCCAAGTCTGTACCGACTCCTGAAGAGAGGCGTCCCCTAGACGACCCTCAAGTTCAGTCGGACCATGATACCGAAAGTGAATTTGAAGTGGAAACTCATACAGCTCCAGACGGGACCCTAAGGGCCCGACGTACCCGTCATACCGAAAGGAGGGAACGGGAGCATCTTCAAACAGGAAGCGAGCCAGCAGGCGCACCGCCTGCTCGGCAACAGCCGACTGATGGGTCTGCTCCCATCACAAGGAACGAACTCATGACCTTCATGAGGGACTTCAAGGGAGAGATTCAAGAGTTGATCAACAAAAAGCCGCCTGCTTCAGTCAAAGAGCAGTCGGCCAAAAAACCTTCCACTTCACTGAAGAGGAAGCCAGTTCAAGGGCGAGAGGCGACTCCTCATCCTAAATCCAAGAAGCGGGAGCCACTTGCTCTTGATTTCACAAAATTCCGTTATCCTACGGGAAATAGGAAACCGGTTCGTCATATTCAGGCGGACGGGTCAAAGCAAACGTTCACAGATGCTCGGCTACTGCTAGAGCAGAAGAAGAGTGACCGATTGTCAGAGTCGGCTTCTACTTCAAATTTTCAAGACAGTTTGCAAAATGCCTCGATGAGGCATACTCAGTCGTACCATGAGAGTCAGTCAGGCGACACCTCCCGTCAGTCCGGCTTTCATAGTGCCCAGGCGGTACCAAACTTACCATTTGTGCCGCAACAACAGTATTTTATGCAGCCACCTCCATTTGGTGGACCTGCAGCAAAAAACGTCCAACCTATGGACTGGCAGCTACGGCTGCTTAGACTTGGTGAACAGCCGTCGGCCTTCTCCAAGGAAATTACTGAAGCCGCTCAGCCGGCCAAAGTAAAAAATGTACTAGTAGGCGCCTATGACGGCACTACTAATCCAGAAGACCATCTGATGGCATTCACCAACCTGATGTACCTTCAAGGGTTGGATGATCCTACTTGGTGCAAGTGTTTCCCAGCGACTCTCAAGGGAATCGCACAGCAATGGTTCGGCAACCTGCCGACTGGTTGTGTAAACAGCTTTAGG
Source organism: Chenopodium quinoa (assembly GCF_001683475.1). Taxonomy (NCBI): domain Eukaryota; kingdom Viridiplantae; phylum Streptophyta; class Magnoliopsida; order Caryophyllales; family Amaranthaceae; genus Chenopodium; species Chenopodium quinoa. The sequence continues at coordinate 446,222 of NW_018743516.1, read as the reverse complement.
ACGCTTGCTTACTTATTTGCCTCCAACTTCGCCATGAACATTCCTGCGAAGAAAACGACCCTTGATTTGGGAACAATTCAGCAGGGCGAGAAGGAGGGGCTTCGTTCTTACATCAGGCGGTTCAACCTGATGAGAATACAGATTCAAGGGTTACCGGATGAGGTAGCTTATACTGACTTTTTTAGAGGTCTCAAAGACGGGTCTACCTTCAAATTTGATTTAGTTCGAAAAAGGGTGGCGACTCTTCAAGAGGCCTTGATTGAAGCAGAAGCCTATATACAGGCGACTGATCTGTGTACGATAAAACAGTCGGACGGGAAAAAGTTCGACAAAAGAGAAGGACGACAGAAACAGTCGTCTAACAAAGATGAGAAAAGAAAAGAGGTCTGGGCGGTTGATTCCTCTAAACAGCCGGCCCAGAAAAAGAAAAAAGAATTCAAACCATACTCCCCAAAGTATGTGTTTAACAAGGATAACCAGTTTATCCTAAAAGAAATAAAGGGACGGTTCTCAATTGAGAAGCCGATCCCCATGAAGGGTTCTGCAAACAACCGGAACCAAGACAAAATCTGTGCTTATCATGATGACGTTGGTCATCACACCAATGACTGCATCAGTCTCATGCGGTACCTAGACCGCTTGGCTGAGCAAGGTGATCTTGACACTTATGTCAAGAAATCTACGGGGAACACTTCCTAAAAAAAGCAGTCGGCCAAAAAGAATCAACAGGCCGACAGTTCCGATACAGATGATGCAGTCGTCTACACCATTGCAGGCGGCTTCTCAGGAGGCGGCCCCACTATTAGGGGCAACAAAGATAATATAAGGCGGTTAGATGTAAATTCCGTTCACCAAGAACGGCCGTCCAAATATACATTTCCTGAGATTGTCATCACTGAAGAGGATCTAGGAGGGGTAAGGGGGCCGCATGACGACCCTCTCGTTATTGAATGTAAAGTGGCCAACCAGAGAGTTGGCCGAATCCTCATAGATACCGGGAGCTCCTCAGATCTCATCGACAGCAAATGTCTGTCAAAACTGAAATATCAGACGGACTGCATACATCCGGCCTCCCACCCTTTAATAGGGTTTGGAGGAGGAGTCGTCCACCCACTGGGACGAGTAGATTTGCCCATTCGCCTTGGCGAAAAAGGGGAAGGACGACACATGGTAGTCCGGTTCCTAGTAGTAGAGGAACTCTCGGCCTACAACATGATTCTGGGTCGACCAACCCTGAATAATTCCAAGGCTGTTATAATCCCGTCTCTTATGCTGCTTAAGTTTGAGAGGGATAATGGAACAGTCGGCTCCCTAAGGGGAGATCAGAGGATGGCCCGAGAGTGCTATCTCTCGGATGTCAAGCCCACTGTTATGGCCACTGGGTCAAGTGGAGAAAAAACAGACCTTGACAATGTCAAGGAGAGTGCGCCTGTTCAAGAAACAGGCGACAAAAAGAGAAAGGCGTCCCGGACAGAGTCCGCAAGAAAAGCAAGAAAATAGCAATCATTGGCAGAGGAGCGGCTGGATGAGTTCCGCCCTCAGCCGGCTGGTGAGCATGCGGACCTGATCTTAGACGACTCACGTCCTGACCGAACAGTCAAAGTTGGGACGACTGCTCTGAGAAACCTTGGTGACGACTTTCACAATCTATTGAAAGAATACAAGGACATCTTTGCATTTGAAGTCCATGAAATGCCAGGCATTAGTCCTGATCTGGCAGTACATAAACTCGCTGTGGATCCGAAAAAGAAGCCGGTACGGCAAAAGAAGCGGAACCATGGCGAAGAAAGAAGTCAGGCGGCAGCCGCCGAAGTTAAAAAATTACTTGATGCAGGGTTCATTCGGCAATGTTACTTCCCAGACTGGGTTGCAAATGTAGTGCTTGTTAAAAAGCCGAATGGCACCTGGCGAATGTGTGTAGACTACACAGACTTAAATAAGGCGTGCCCCAAAGACAGTTACCCTCTGCCTAAAATTGATAATCTGGTCGACTCAACAGCAGGTCATGCCTTGATGAGTTTTATGGACGCCTATTCTGGTTTCCATCAAATTCCTTTATGGAAGAAAGATCAGGAGAAGACGGCCTTCGTCACTGATCAGGGGTTATACTGTTACACGGTCATGCCGTTTGGTCTTAAGAATGCCCCGGCTACCTTCCAACGAATGATAAACACAGTGTTCTTTGATCAGATTGGGAGAAACGTCGAGGCATATATTGATGATATGATTGTCAAGACTAAACTTCAGAAAGATCATCTGACGGACCTCCGAGAAACTTTCGCCACACTCAGGCGGCACCATGTCATGCTCAATCCCAAGAAATGTGTATTTGGAGTTGAGTCTGGGAAATTTCTCGGATTCCTTATCAATCAGAGAGGAATAGAGGCGAACCCTGAGAAGGTACAGGCGGTCATTGACATGCAGTCGCCTCGTACCATCCGAGAGGTTCAGAAGTTAACAGGTTGTCTGGCGACCTTGGGGAGATTCCTAAGCCGATCAGGCGACAAATGCCTATACTTTTTCCAGGCAATTAAGAAGAAGGCAAGGTTTGAATGGGGGCCGGATGCTGAGGCCGCCTTCCAGAAATTAAAGGTTCACTTGCATTCCTTGCCGAGGCTGGTCAACCCTTTGCCCAAAGAGGATCTCTACATGTACCTGGCCGTCTCTGATCATGCGTTAAGCGCTGTGCTCCTTGCTGAAAGGGACGGCTGTCAGCTCCCGGTCTACTTTGTCAGTCACGTACTGAAAAATGCCGAGTTGAGGTATCCCCTAGTGGAGAAATTTGGTCTTGCACTCTTCATGGTTGTTAAAAAATTGAAGCCCTACTTTTTGGCACATGCAGTCGTCGTGTATACCGACCAACCAATCAAGCGGCCCCTTACCATCATGGAGTCGTCAGGACGAATGATCAAATGGGCCATAGAAATACAGAGCCTCGAAGTTACTTTCGAGCCTAGAAAAGCAGTGAAGGGGAAAGCCTTTGCTGACTTTATTGTAGAGATGACTCGTCCTCCTGACTCTCAAGTTCCAGACCAAGTCTGGAAGGTATATGTGGACGGAAGCTCTACTTCAAATGGTTGTGGAGCAGGCGTCGTATGTCAATCTCCAGAGGGCGACAGGTTCGAGTATGCTCTACGCTTCAGTTTTCAGGCTTCAAACAATGAGGCAGAATATGAAGCTTTACTAGCCGGGATCCGCATGTGCAAGGCGGCAGGGGCAAGAAAAATAGACGCCTGTTCTGATTCACAATTGATAGTGAGTCAGTACAATGGCGAATACGAAGCAACCCATCCGGCCATGATCAAGTATTTACAGGCGGTCCGACAAGCAGTCGGCTCCCTTGAGGATTTCCATCTGATCCAAGTGCCGAGATCAGAAAACAACCAGGCAGATGCACTGTCAAAATTAGCATCATCCGCCTCCTCCGATACTCCTCGAACTGTTTTTTGGGAAGTAATGGAGAAGAGAAGCATCGAGGAAAACCCTATTGGAATCCTAGACAGAAGCTCAACCTGGATGGATTCAATCAGGGCATATCTGACAAACGGTACACTGCCAGATGATCCTCAACAGGCGGCAGCACTGAAAAAACGAGCCTCCTGTTTTGAAATGATACAGGAGAACTTCACAAGAGGGGGTACCTTCAACCCTTCTTAAAGTGTGTTACTCCTGAAAAGGGACGAGAGATACTAGATGATCTTCACTCTGGTTACTGTGCTTCTCATATAGGTGGTAGGATGCTTGCTCAAAGGGCAAGGCGGCAGGGCTACTTTTGGCCTACTTTGGAAGCAGATGCAATGGAGATGGTGAAAAAATGTGACAAGTGCCAAAGGTTTGGCAAATTAATTCACCGTCCGGCTACTGACCTCACTACCATTCACAGCCCACTACCGTTTGCTAAGTGGGGCATGGACATTCTGGGTCCATATACGCCTGCTACAGGCGGCAGAAGGTATATACTTGTTGCCGTTGACTACTTCACTAAATGGGTAGAGGCGGAGGCTGTAAAGGGAATCAAGACGAAAGATGTAATTTCATTCATTTGGAAAAACGTCATCACTCGGTTCGGGGTTCCCATGTCTATGGTTTTTGATAATGGTCCCCAATTTGAGACACCTGTTCTCAAAAGCTGGTTGGGAGACCAAGGAATTGCACACTACTTTGCATCTGTCGGCCGTCCACAAGCAAACGGCCAAGTAGAAGCCTTTAATAAAATCATCTCAGACGGTCTCAAGAAAAAGATTGAACGAGCAGGCGGCCTATGGGCGGATGAACTACCACATGTTCTCTGGGCCATTAGGACGACTGAAAAAGGGGCGACTGGAGAAACTCCATTCCTCCTAACTTATGGTGCGGAAGCTGTTCTTCCAATAGAACACTACGAGCCGACTCTTCGAGTAATGCTGTATGACGAAGAGGCAAACTGGGAAGCCATGCGCCTGGCATTAGACTCACTTCCTGAAAAGAGGGGCAATGCTGTTTTGCGCCATGAGATCTATCGCCTGAGAATGACTAGGTCATACAACAAAAAAGTACACAGGCGTCCACTCAAAGTAGGGGACTTTGTACTTAGAAAAATGGAAGCAGTTGGTAGGGCTAATGAGTCTGGCAAACTAACTCCCAATTGGGAAGGACCCTACCGAATCTATGAGGAAGTCAGGGACGGTACCTACCGTCTGGAAACACCAGACGGACAACCGTTGCCTCGAACTTGGAATGTAGATAACCTTAAAAAATATTTCTTCTGAAAGATGTAAAGTAAAGAGCTACTTAATAAAGTTTGCACTTACTATTCAATTTTTGTATTACGAGGGGCATGCCGTCTGTACCTTTACAGTCGGCTACTCTCCATTGAGTTTTTTCACTCTATCTTCAGAGGGGCATGCCGTCTGTACCTTTACAGTCGGCTACTCTCCATTGAGTTTTTCACTCAATCTTCAGAGGGGCATGCCGTCTGTTCCTTTACAGTCGGCTACTCTCCATTGAGTATTTTACTCACAATACTTAGCTAAAAAGATTAGGGCCCGGCCGACCCTGTGCCTAACAGGCGGCTACCCTTCTTTTACTTAGCACCTACGTTCACCAAGAACTTACCAAGGCCACCGGCCGAATGATCAGACCACGCGCCAAGCCACCTGATCAAATCTAAAAAACTAATACGACCTGTCCCAACATCATAGCAGGCGTCCGACGGTATCCCTCCGGATGAAATTCGTCGCAGAGAGCAGCTCCCTTTTGGGTGGAACATTGTTCTATAAACTAATTACACGGCACCTATACGACTGTCCCCAAGGGCAACCACGTAGCCGTTTTTGAGACAAGGATAACTCTATCACTAACCAAACCAGTGGTAGCAGTTGACATCTGAGTCAGATGACCGCCTGTATTACTTGGGATAAATGCAGGGGGTACCTATTGAGTTAATAGCCAACAAACATTGGCGAATCAAGGGGTCTAGCCGGCCTACGCCGCCTGGTACCTCTACTTCTCAAACAAAAGTGACGGCGACTGAGTAACTCCAACGTTAACTCATAGTCACTCCTTCAAATTTGGTATGGAACCTAAAAGGTTTGAGTCGTCCGCCTGTTTTAAACAAACAAGGGCACTCAAACCCCTATTCCTACTAGGCAACCTATTGAGTTAATAGCCAACAGACATTGGCAAATCAAGAGGATCATCCGGCCTCCGCCGCCTGGTACCTCTACTATTCAATCTAGAGTGTGACGAAGACTAAGTAACTCCTATGTTAACTTATTAGTCACTCAAACTTAGTATAGAGCCTAAAAGGTATGAGTCGTCCGCCTGTTTTTAACAAACAGGGACTCTCAACCACTACTCTTGCTAGGTTAAACAAATTACGAGTTAAAATCCAACATTGGCAATAAAGGGAAACAACCGGTACCCGCCGCTTGTTATCCTACTTAATTCCTTGACAACTAGGTAATACTATTTACTTGGTCAGACCGATTGAATAAATAGTTCGAATACCGATTGAATAAATGGCCGACTGATCGTCTATCCTGGAAACAGACAACCAGTCGTCCAGGGGCATAGGCGGCGTACTTACTATTTGTACCTGTCTGCAACGTTCGGCCATACACAACAGTCGGTCTAGTGAACAATGGGATATTAGATATGGAATACTTAGACAAATTTGAATCAAAACAAAAATTTGATTAAAAATAAGCCGGTCATTAAAGACCAGCAAAATATTCAAAACCCCGGCCCCCTGGCCGGGTAAATACAAAGCAAACGGCACGCAGGCTGTGGAAAAAATACATTAAGCTTAAGAAGGGGGCAGTTCAGTATTAGCAGCTACCGCCTGGTCAGCACTCTTCTTGCTGGACTCGGCTTCAGCTGCATCCTTTTTTGATGCCTTACCCCCAAGTGGCACAAGCGCCACAACCGGCTCTTCCTCCTCCTCCAACGTATCTACCAACGCCTCTTCTTCAGCAGCCGCCAGGATCTCTTGATTATATGTTTCCGAACACTGGCGGTACGTTCTTTCCCATGAGGCAAAGTCGGCACTGGGGAACAGGCGGCCCCAGGTCATGCGCTGGATTTGAGCGGAGTCTTCCACCATCTCCCGGACGAGCTCTTTCTTCTCTTGCTCGGCCTTTTCCGAGAGCTCTTGGGTAAGACTCTTCTCTTGGCTCACCAGGCGTTCTTTTACGTTGGCCAAAGATTTCTCCATGGCTTCGTAAGAGTGCATTTTTTGGCGAAGAGGTTTCAGCTCGGCCTTAAGATTTGTGACAGTCGCCTCCAGCTCGTCATTCTTCTTCTGGGCCGCCTCTAACTGAGCTCGAACAGCGGCGGTAGCCTGCGCCTGATAATAAAGAATATCAATGGTCAGTACTTCGTTTTGGGCAATTTGAAACATTGCCTTATCACAGTTGGAGGCGGCCATAGCTTTTGCGGCCTTTACCTCTTTGTTTTTCCGATCAATCGGCTTGCGAAGGCTGTTAACTCGGAGCAGGGCCTAAGTACAAAAACAACAGGCGTCAGTTTCCAAACAAAAAAGATAACAGGCGTCCTGGAACTCAAATACTCAAAAATATGCTAAGTATACCTCAGCAAGGACCCCTGAAATCCCATCAAGGTCAAGGGTGCCGGCACCCCTGACCGCCTCCCTTTCAGATGGAGGAACTACTTTGATCATGGACTTGGCTACCTCAACCAAGTCAAGCCCCTGAGGGCCGGCTGCATCAAGCGTAAAAAAAGCAAGTTAGACCTAGTCAAGAAGGAAGCAAGTGTAAAAGTTTTTACAAGTAATTGTCCATACTTCTAGGTGGCCCCGCCATGGTTTTAGAAGAAGTGGTCGGCTGCTTCTCAGCCGCCACTGTTTTCCTGGAAGACCCAGGAGAGCTTGCAACAGTCGTCCTCCGGGCCTTGGGGTCCGGCTGTTGCGAGGAAGAAGCTCTTGGAGTGCCAGACTGAAAACAAAAAGAGTTAGTATATGCATAAGACAACTCCTAAAAGAGGAAGAGTTTTCGAAGCCTACCAAGGGTGCCCCCTTGTTGGGGGAGTCGGCACAAGACTGTTGCATGAGAGAGGCCCGCAACATGGCCGCCGCAGTCTTGGATGCTGTTATTTTACTCATGGCGTCAGCTGCAAAAAAAAAAAAAAAATAATAATAAACAGCAAAGTTAGTAAAGATCCCAAGTAAACAAGGCGTGGAAAAAAACAGAGTGTTTGTCAGGCCGGCTACCTCTAGAGCACCGACTGCTGAGAACACAGGCGGCCAAAAAGTACTCGTCATAGAGCCACTTGAAGCTCGGGACGCAGTGTAGGGGTACTTGCTCTCGTACCCCTGAAGTAGAGTTCACCCTAGTCTCTACTTTGAAGAGTCCTTTGTCTAGGATCTCTCTTTTAGCCTTTGGGGAAACAGGCGGCATGCTGCGGCCGCCTACGAGAAGAGGCGGATCCCTATTCCACTTGTTAAAACGTTGGTTCAGCTCCGTGTCTGAACCCTCAATGATCAGGAAGGTGTTCCGCCAATCCTTCCATTTGTTCGCCTTACCTCTCGTCATGAGGTAACCCCTATGGCTTGTTAGTTGATACCAGCCGGTACCTCCCGACTTAGGGGTCCGGCTGAGATAGTTCATGTGGGCGAAAGCCTCAAAGCTTGGCTCCACCCCGTACATTTCGCACCCGGACACATAGCCGAGTACGTTTACCCAAGAGTTGGGGGCTAACTGCCATAACCCCAAATCATACCCATCTAAAATCCGCTGAACAGCCGGATGTAATGGGAAGCGCAGTCCAGCTTTGATGGCCGCCACATAGCAGCCAAAGCAGCCGTCATCATAGCTGGTACCAGCCGGCCAGACGACAGTGTCTTCTGGATCCGACACGAACAGTAAAAATTCCGGGCCCATTCTGTGGTTAGCAATAAATCTCTCCACTTTGTCTTGCATGGTTGCGATCCGGCCCCGGGGTACCATGCAGTAGTAGGGGGCGTTTTCCTCTCTGTAAGAGGCGGACGGCTCCGCCCAATTGTCCCCCTTCTCAACTGCATGAGAAAGTCTCGCCTCTTGTAGGCGGCTATGTCTTTCTTCTGAGCCTGGAGAACTGTAGCCAGAAGAGCTGGACTCGGACTCGTCCTCTGACGAGTCCGAAGAGGACGACTCCTCCCCTCTCCCAGAGGGGCCCGCCTCCTCTCCCTTAGAAGGAGCAGGAGGAAAATTAGACAAGTCAACGGTAAGATGGGAAGGGACCACCTTGGCCCCTCTCTCAGAACTGTCGGCTTGGCAGCCGCCTCGTTTCAATTCTACATCTGGCGCCTGGTCAGATGTTTCACTAATGAGCACCCTTTGGGAGGAGCCGTCTGAGTTTGATATCATAGCAGTCTTTTTTGTTCTAGCCATCACGTTCTGCATAGACACAGATACAGTCGGACTTTGTATAAAGGGCAAAGATGGGTCCAGAAAAGGGCAGGCGGCACTCCTAGTCCTAGATTCAGCCGTCCCCGGTGACCGGCTGATCACTAACGTAGGTCGTGTCGTGTGCTTCCGTGGTGCCATTTCAAAAAATAAAAAGAAAATTAAGAGTAAGAGAACTGAGTTACCTGAACGAGTGACGGTTGATGAAGTTCTGGAAGTCCGGTGCAGTCGGCTTGTCAGAACAGGCGGTAGGCAGAAAAGGTCCGAAATGTCAGAGCAAGTTCAGGGGTCCGAATGTTCTCGCAAAGTTCTCAAATGTGAAAATGACCGAAGTCAGCACTTCCTTATATAGGCAAAGTGAGAAGGCGAAGGGTCGCTTCCAAATTCAAAATTTGGGCGGGAAAATCTCTCGGCCGTTTGCAAGGTGACACCTGTAGCAGGCCGTCGCCTGTCACCGTGCGACACCTGTCACAGGCGACACGTGACCAGTCACGTGCCACCTGTGAGGGGCAAATGATTAGGGGATTTTTATCCACCAATCACCGTCTGACAAGTGGACCAACCAGGTTCCGCCACGTGTCCTTCACGAAGGCCAATAGGAGCCTGCCACGTGTCAATCACAGATACGTCCTCTACGGACCAATTGAGACACGCCACGTGTCCACCCATGCCAAATGGGAAAACCGGCCAACAAGGCCCAATCCTGTCTAGAGGCCCGGTCAGCCCTAGGTTTACCCTAAACCTAGAGAGTGGCACGCTTCTCAAGGCTATAAATACTTAATTAATCCTCATTAATTAAGCAGTCAAGCAATCAAGAAATCAAGAGAAGAACAGAAACATTACGGAACACTAATAACCGGCTAATCTCGCTAACGACGCAGATTACCAACATTAAACACTCTCACCTAGAGAGATCTTATTACTTTAATTTCCGTATTAATTACTCCTTAATCAGGTACTAACTTGACCGTTGGAGGCGGAGCTCTCAGGAGTCTCCGTTATTTTGCAGGTACAGGCGTCCGGTTCCAGTCTCGGAATTGTAACTCTCCCGCAGGACATCAGAAAACCCCGAAACATACCTTGTTTCCGGATAAGAGCGGCGGAAACAAGCTCAGGCCACGCGACATCGTAGAGGCGTGTGACCCCGACAGTGTAGGCCAGTTTTCCTGGGGATCGGCTACGTTGGCGTATTTGTATCGCCAACTAGGATTTGCGAGTCGGGCTGACGCGGCAGGTATCAATGGGTGTCTGACTCTATTGCAGACTTGGATATACGAGTATTTTCCTGCATTGCGACCACATCGTGACCCAGTTCCTATTGATGAGGGGATGCCGCGTGCTTGTGCGTGAAGTCCCCGCTCGGAGAAGAAGTCCGTTGACCGCCTCCGATCGATACGGTTATTGCTGGACAGGCTGTCCCCCTTAGAGGTAACGTTTATTTATAGAGTCTACATTTTATTATTTGCACATATTATATTCATTCTATTATATTTTATATGTTGTAATTGTACAGGTGAACTGGATGCCTTTCGGCCCGAACCCTAGTGTTAGGGTACCCAGGACCCTGTACACAGGAGTCATTCAGTATCGTGACATCGTCGAAGCGTACATGCCCCAGCGTTGTCTTCGCCAACTTGGATTTGTCCAAGTTGTCCCTCCTCCCCCGGCGTGCCCGATGAAGGCGGTCCGACCTGCATCGTCGAGGGAGTACGTCGTGGAATGGCCGGATATCATGACCGGGACATGGGACCAGTTTCCGATGGTGGCTCGATTATGGACAGCGGAGTTGCAGCGGCCGCCCTCTGGGGTTACTCCCATGTGTGACCATTACTACATGGAATGGTTCAACCGGTATTCGCACCCGAGGTTGATCGCTGATCTCGACCACAGCGATGATGATTATGTGCCACCGCCTACTGCCACGGAAGCGGTATGTCTTTTATTATATTTATCGTTGTCTTTTAATTAAGTTTTATTTGTTGTTATTGTATTTCATCTTCTGTTTTTTGTTGTATGCAGTGGATGGGAAAGATAATGCAAGACGTTCAGAAACTCTCTCTTGAGAAGGACAGCATGAGTGCAACAGGGAGAGCTGTTGTTGATAGTCTGGAACAGACCCTTGCGCAGTGGGAGTCGTCGTCGAGGAGGGATTACTGATGGTTATTGTATTTTATTTATAGAGCATTATGTTGGACATTATGTTGTAAAATTGTAACATTTTAGATTGTTCTTTTAGCTTCCAACTTAAACATATTATCAGTGCTGTTTTTAAATTTTGATATAACCGTTCGTGGATCCGCGCAACTTACCCATGCAACATATAGAATGCAGTAAGCAATACAATATAAAATATTAATGTTCTCATTAAAAGAGCAACGTACAAATAAGATTACAAATAAAGAATGTAAACAAGAAAAACTAAAATGCAGCTAGGGTGTTCCATTCGTGGATCCGGTCATTATATAGCGCATCCCAACCCTCTACGCTCGCTGTGCGAATGTTGTACCACCGAGGTATAATCGGTGGCACCGGAAAATCGGTTGACATGTCTAGTCGGATGAAATGTCTGTATGACGACCCAAGAAACGCAATAGCTAGCTCTCTGACCGGTGTGGTGACAGTCTCACGCGACCGCCAAGGGAGAACCGTGGTACAAGGATAATAAGCTTGACTATGCACTCCCAGGCCGAAATGCATGACTGCGCATTTGTAAATGTTTGCAACGGCAAACAGATCTAGGGGCGCGTCAAAATAATGATTTTCGCCGCAAGGTCCACCTCCCCACCGGATACGTCGGAGAGCGCCATCCAAGTCATCCTGGTACACATGACGATAAACATTTCGGTTAGAGGCAATTTCGCTGTACATCAACTCACGCACCAAACCGTAGTTGTCTTCGCCCATTTGAAAAACATCAGCCACGACTCGGAATCCGCAGTTACCATCTCCGATTACATCATTCCACCCTTCCACGTACGACATGATGATCGCAGGTATCCTTTCCTTGTACGGAAACTGATCAACATCGTTTCTTCCTATTCACCAAATAATTAATTATAGACAGTTAAGAAGACAGGAGTAACACTTTAAAACTATGTGCAATAAAAACAACCAAAACGTACCAGTTCTCAGGGGCATATTCACAGACGATGAAGATTGACTACGACTAGATGACGATGTCCGACCACGAGAACGACCACGACCATGACCACGGATATACTCAAACGCACTCCTGTTCCGCCGCTGTCGACCTCGAGGACGGTCAACTCCTTCGGGTTCCTCATAATCTAAGTTAGACGGGTGGAACATGTCATGAAGCACATGAGTAGCGTCACAAATAATAGAAGGATGGCTGGAGGACACTCGGTCGTACATCGAACGGAACTGCTCCAACTCTTCCTGTTCACGGTCGGCCGTTTGATTGTCTGCATGCTCACCAATAACAAGCGTCCTCCAGAATGAATGGACCTGATCAACATGTAACGACGCCCTTTCTTCTGTAATAACGCGATGAATGGTGCATGCGCAAGGTAATCCATGAGTTACTAAAATAGTACACCCACACCGAGTATACACTTCGTCAGCCAAGTCCCTCACCCTGTTCAGCTCAGTGAGAATCAACCCCAAGCAGTAGTGCGACACACGACCATGGAGAATCTTAAATATAAAATGGCTATACATCGTACCATGTCGTCGTCTGGAGTCCTCTAGAGAGTTCCTGATGTCGTTCTTCTGAGTTTCAATTGACTTGTTCAGTCTAGCGAACAGTGTATCCAAAGCAGCGGTCGATGAATCAATCCAGTCCTTGGTAGCTCTATGAGCGCTCTCAACTCTACATGTTGTAGTGTTCCCAAAATGAAGTACCTGGTTTGTCCAATATTTGACAAACTTTTCCCTATGAGGGACCCATTGATGCATCACATAGTCCACCAGTGCCGGACACCACTGGTACGAATCCCTGAAGTTAGCCAATGCTCGCTCATACGCTTCCTCTGTGGTAGCCTGTAGGATCTTCCGCCACTTACCATTCACCAATCTCTCTGCCATTTCCAAATTCTTCTTGAAAAGGTTGTAGGCTTTCACTTTCACGCAGTTGTTGATGTGCCATGTGCACAATAAGTGGTTCGATTCGGGAAACAGCTCTGCTATGGGGGCAAAGAGACCTCCCTCACAGTCGCTGACGATGGCTGCTGGATGAACATTAGGCCCGATGTAGTTTCTCAGCTTCTCCAAAACCCAATAATAACTTGGAGCCGTCTCATCCCTGATGATTGCATGACCAATCAGAAAGTTCTGGTTCGTTGGAGCCATCCCAACCATCTCAACCAGAGGGAACTTGTACTTGTTTGTCTTGTACGTTGAGTCGATCAAAATCACAAATGGCCAAGACTTGATCATATCAGCACAATCAGGATGCACAAGGAAAAGATGAGTCACCTCCGCTGTATCTTCATCAGAATCAAACCAGAACAGGTAACCACGTGATTGTGCCTGGTGTAGCAGCTGCTGTATAGGGTTCCTTCCCTCTGACCGTTCAAACCTGAGTTGCTGTCTGACGTTGTAGATGTGTCTTCGGTTTGGATGGTCTTCTGGAAATTTCTCTAACACAGATGCTAATATTTTAGCAGGCTTCACTTGAGCATCACTCATTTCTTTCACAACTAGTTTCGCAGCAGGACTTAAGCCGCTCAGTTGTCGATGACCCTCTTCATATACTATCATCTCATGGTTGTGATACCCCCATTTAGAGTAACCTATCACTTCCCAACCGTCACGACTCCGTAGTTGTCGAACCTTTACTCTGAACTCACACCCACAACCTTTCCGCTTTGTGTCAAACCGAGTGGCTGTACGAAAATCTCTTTCTTCTCTTTTGCGATAACGGTCACATCTCAAAATGCGATCCATTCTACCATCCCGTTGAGATTTATGAGTTGCTACTACCAAGCAAAATCCAGCTGCAATTGCAACCTGTTTTGCCCAATCAATCGCCTGTTGAGCTTCTTCGAATGGACCATCATGTCCAAATACCTCACTGTAATCATTTCCGTCTCCACCATATTCCTGCATCAATTATATATTACAATAAATACATTTAACGGATAATACATTTAATTTCTATATTTCCACATAATTATATATAATCAAACTTAATTTTTATAAAAAACCCAATTCGAATTTTCAAACTAAATTTAAAAATATACCATTTCGAATTTTCAAATTTAATTTTAAAAAAACCTATTTCGAATTTTCAAATTTAATTTACAAAAAACCCATTTCGAATTTTTTTAAAAAATCATTTTCGATTTTTTATTTTCACAAAAAAATTAAATAAAAAACAACAACAAAATCAAAAAGGAAAAAATAAAATTTAATTATTAAAGGTGGCGTCTGCCAGGGCTGCCACACCCACTGGACTGGCGCCTGGCAGGGCCGCCTCACCCAGTGGAGTGGCGTCTGCCCAGGACGCCAGTCTGGTGGTCTGGGCGTCTGGGCTGGACGCCACTCTGGTGGTCTGGGCGTCTAGCCTGGACGCCACTCTGGTGGTTCTGGCGTCCGGCTTGGACGTCTAGGCTACGGTTTGGGCGTCCACCCTAGGTGCCGTAGCCACTACGACGGTAAACCGTGAATTTTAGCGGTCACTTACCTCGTTTTCCGTCGACGACGACGTACCTCCGGCGTCCCCCGCATCTCCGGCCTGCCATCCGGTCTCCCCCGACGAGCCAATACGGCTCCACATTTTTTACACCGAGATTATCTCAATTTTAGCAAAAGGGCATAATGGTCAAATCATAACATATTTGTGGGCTTTATATGGTAATTTGTGGGCGATGTTTAGCGTTTCACTAGTCTCTTATCAAGAAGATAAATTGGATTTCTCAAAGAAACATTATCACAACCCATACTTGACTTATAAGAAAGAGATACAGTATAGATAGGTTTTATTATAGTCCCTTAAGTTTCATGTCAGTCAAACGTTATAGATGAAACAAAGAATTATCTCGACCCTTTCTCTCTCTAACCCCCAATCTTGTCTTACACCGCCTCCACCGCCCTTCTATTTCTCAGCCCCTGCTCGCCGGCGAGTGGCGCGCTCCGCCTAGTCGTCGCTTGCGAGCCCAGCCTTGATGTCTCTTTCGTTTTTTGCTTTAATTTTCTGTTCTACCTTTTAATTTTCACCTTTTGGTCAGTTGGTGTGAATTTGGGGGTCCTCTTCGGTCGTGGTTGTGTGTAAGTGGTTCACCGTCGAGTGTTTTTCGGCTTGCTTCTACAAATCAAGAACCAAAGGCTAGCTTTAACGCCGTCGTTGAAAGGAATTTCGTTAATTAATTCTCGACGGTAAAGGTGAAGTTAAGGTTAGGGTTCCCTCGCGTATCCAAGGTTTGGTTCAGTGAGGGGTTCTTGTGTTGTCGTGGACGGTTGGTCGTGGTGTAGGGTGGGGTTGCTACCGTTGAGGTTTTTCAGGTTTTCTAGGCCTTCTCCTCTGATGTTTCACCATTTTGTATGCTTGTTCTTTTAATTGTTATTAGTTTTGTTTTAGTTCAGTTATGATGTTTTTGTATAAGTTGTATGTTTTGTTGCTTGGGTTGTTGTTACTTAACAATTCTCTTTCTCTGCTTAGTCTTGAGTTAGAGTATCATAGACTAGTTCATGTTTTGGAAGTTATCGAAGTGTTGTAATGGTCTTTGGAGCCTAGTTGGTGGGTTATGAGGGTTGTAAGATTAAGTAAACCCTTTTACGTTAGGTGAATGGTCCCAATAGTAGTCTTGTCGGGATGTGAAGGTGTTCCCCTGGTAGTTGAAATAGTTACCCAGGGGGAAAAGTTATTTGCGCAATTGGATAGTTTTCCCTGCTTATGGAGTTTGCAGGAGGAGGGTGGTTTTAAGGGAGGAGTTTGGTTTGCAGGTCTTGTTGCTCGCTTGTGGGATGATTAGGGCATTTAATCAATTGCTATCATCCCTTGGTTAGTTTGGGTGATGATGACAAGGTAAGTCATCACTGTTAAACAATATCTTGAAGGAGGCTACCTATCTTTAATGCTTGGGTTAAGCAAAGTCCTCCATTTTCTTGCATTCTCCGTTGCTAGAACTGCAAGAGGAGAACCTGCATTTGGATGCACGGTTTCTCATAGAGTCATTGAGGTATATGACTCTATAGGTTTTGTTCCCTGACTCCTAGGAGGTAGTTATGTTTTTCGTTCCATAAGATTGGAATGGTGTCACAAGTACGTTCCTCAGCAACAGGGTGCATTCTTCAGGTTCTTCCGTCTCTCTACTGTTTCCATCACGAGTTCCCTTCGCTTTCAGTGCCAGCTCGGGTTCTCTTCAACATAGACGGATCCAGGGGGGCCTACCCGGGCCTTGGCCCCCCCAATGCCCAGATTTTGATATTATATAAATAAAAAATCTTGTATAAGTATTCAAGTTTTATAGTTGGCTTAGTTGGTTAGTTACTTGTTTCATAGATTGGGAAGGTTAATGGTTCAATTCCCCTTATTTGCACATTTTTTTTAGTGTGGATCTCTTAAACTCATATCCATTTATGGCTTTATTATTTGAAATGCTTTATAACTTCGACCCGGCTGTAAAAAATTTCTGGATCCGCCCTTGCTCTTCAATATTAGTGTTCTGCGCTTTTAGTCCATCTCGACTGCTTCGGTTCATTTGGTTTCTCTTAGTTCACATTTTGGATGTAGTTCGGTTCTTATGGTTTGTCTGGGCTCCACAGTTATTGGTTTGTTGCAAGACTACTTCAATATTTGGTTCTCTTCGATCTTCCTGTAATGGTGCTTAGTGTGCGTAGGATGTTAAGTGTTTTTTGTTTTAGTTAGTATTTGGTTGTAATTATGCTTTTCTTTAATAGTATCTTTTGTTTAAAAAAAAAAAAAAAAAAATGTCAGTCAAAGTGTTCGTTTAAAATTCAAATCCGATGAACGCTACAAGAATACTCATCATCAATCATTAGAACTACCCTGTGAACAAGGTGCGTGTAAAATTCTATCCAGCTGCACTAGCACAATCTTGCCAAATGGAACTAGAAATGCTATGTGTCATCATCTTCTTCCTCCCAAAAGCCTTCTAAACTTTACCATCCACCACCTAAGATTTATTCACTCAAACATCGAGTTTAATTTCCAAGATAAATCATTTCCCAACAAAGTTTAGTGTTTAATATTGTAGTAACTAATTCAATAATTAGCAAAATGAGTCAAAAACAGCCTCAAAGAGATAAGGAAGAACAGCAGCAACAAGGCCAAGGCGCGAAGCCTGTAAGATACGGCGATGTATTCCCGGTGGCAGGGGAGTTGGCCTCAAAGCCAACAGCACCAAGAGATGCTGCGATGATGCAGACTGCTGAAAACGCGGTATTCGGGCAGACTCAGAAGGGTGGTCCTGCTGCCACCATGCAGTCTGCTGCCACTGTTAATGAAAGAGCTGGTGTTGTTAGCCATGCTACCGCCTCGGATCTGGCTGCGCAGCAGGGTGTTACTGTCACTGAAACTTCTGTTCCTGGTGCTGTTGTTATTACCGAGTCTATTGGTGGACAGGTATGCGTATCACTTAGTATTTTCATACAGGCTCCGTTCACTTCACTTTAGTTTTGCTAAAATAAAATTAGTTTTTTACTAAGCTGATTATTTATTTATTTGTTTATTTTTTTTATTGATAATCTACTATATTTCTTATTTAATATTACTTATCTTTACTCAATTGAAATTATTTTTATTGAATTGAAATTATTTTGATTAAAAATTATTTTTGTAAAGTGAAATGAACGGGCCGATATAAGTGTATGGCCGTATCTACTCTGATTGTATGAAACAAGTTTACAATAATTAGTCTATATCTTACTTAAGCCTGCACGAGCCCAAAACTTTTGTTTTTGCCTTGTTTTTGATGTATCTAGGGTCAAAGGACAAATGATATAGGCGATGATCTCATATTTTGGATACAATTATAATTTTTTAAAAAAATTAAGGGTGTCTTCTATTCAACTAATTTTCATTTAATTAAGTGAACTTATCTAAACATATTTAGTTATAACTAGCCTAGTGTCTGTGCGATGCACGATTTATAAATCAACTAGCCTTCTGACCCGTACAATGCACGGGTTATTCATAAAATAATGCATTGAAAGATGAAAATCAATAAGCCACTATAGTTATAATGTGTGATAAAAAATATGATTAAAGAAATTTAATTTTTTGAATTGTAATTGAAAATGAGGATTAATTAAAAGAGGGGTTAAAATTAAATAGAGAAAAACAAAAGGTTGAATTGAAGAGGGGAGATGAAGATAAAATATATATGGAAGATGAAGCATATATATATAAGTTTTTAATGAAAGAATTAAAGAAATATACTAATATAGTGTAATAAAAAATTAATTAATAATGTAAGAAGACATGTGACATTTGGATTAGAGAAAAAGATATTGAAGTGTAATAGGATGGTGACATGTGTTTTCTTTGGTTATAGTTTATAAATACTAAGTATAGATTTATTAATTTTTTTAAAAAAGCATTATTAATCTAGTAAGGAAAAAAACTAACACATATAATTCAATTAGTAATAATGGGCTCCATTTCACTAACAAATTAATACGTCATTTGTATTTATTTTATTTTATTCCCATTTTTTTGTATAGTAATTTTTTTTAGTTAAAAAATAAATGAATTTTGCTCCACATAACTATATAATTGAAGTAGACTAAATCATTTCCTACCTCTCGTTGATAAAAACTAAAATTTTCTTACCATACCATTCACTTCAGAAACAATAATTTATGTTTGGTAAAAATAAGTCCAGTTCAGTAAAATTAATTTTAGTTCAGTAAAATTCATTTTTCTTAAAGAAGAATTATAATAGAAAATCAGTAAAAATAATTTCAATTCAAAATAAATAATTTCAGTTCAGTAAAATTAATTTAAGTTCAGCAAATATATTTTTGTTTCAGTAAAAATAATTTTAGTCAACAAAAATAAGGTAGGTAAAGTGAACGGGGCCTTAATCTAAAATTACATTAGATATATATTTTTTAAATCTAAGTTAATACTTCCTCCGTTATGTTGATATTACAACAAAAAGAAAATTACGCATCCCAAAACACATTTTATATGCTAAATATCTATCATTGTGTAAGAGTAAAAAATATAAAAACTTGATATTGTGAAAGTATTTTATAAGACGAATCCAACAATATCCCACTTCACTATATTTTGCTTAACGTATAACTCATATTATATGGTCAAACAAGAGTGATGAATAGTGCAAAAAGTCCATTGTTGCAATATTATTAATAGAACGAAAGAAGTATAATTTATTCACCGTGATTCTTTAAGAGGGGTGAGGTCAAATATCATATAGTGAATGTCGTATTGAAGAACAATATATTAACCTTTACGTAATATTGATATATAATATCACCTTAAAATAAAAAAGTGTAAAGACTGATATGACTATGACAATGACTATTATTTATATAGATGATAATACAAAAATATTGTATCTTATTTTATTATTTGAATATTTTAATTTTACTTTAATATTTTTAGAATATTTTATTTTTACCGTTTAATGCTACTATTATATTTCTAGACCTTTTTTTTATTTGAAAAATAATATTTTTGGACTTTACTATAATAGATTCTCTGACCATTATCACGACTATCTATTATACTTCCTCCGTTTTTCTTTTATTGCACCATAAGGTCTTTTACAGTATTTATTTAATCTTCTTTGACCATCTCTTGTAATTTATCTATTAGGAAAAACATAGTCATGTGGGATCTAATTAGATTAGTCTTGAAATCTACTTTTCAAATATTAATTTTTTATAATTTTTACAAAAGTATAATTAAAGATATTAATAGCCAAAATAATGCATTGACAAGCGTAAAACCCCTTATAGCGCAATAAAAAAAGAACGGAGGAAGTAGTAACTAATTACATTATAAGAAAAGAAATATCACTCTATGTTAGTATGCTATCGAGTATCGATAAAGACAAATTCCCAAAATATAATCCTAACACTTTCTTTTTATTTGAGAAATGATATTTCTAGACTTTACTACAATAGTTTATGTAATTATTTAGAATAAGATATTTAATATATATTTTTTTTATATGAAAACATCAATGTATAATCAAAAATAAAAAATAAAAAAAGTAAAAAAAGACGACGAATCATAAAAAGACATTTGTATTGTCAGTCTCACATTGAGGTGCTTATCTTTTAGTATAATATAAATAGATTTTTTTATATGAAAACATCAATGTATAATCAAAAATAAAAAATAAAAAATAAAATAAAATAAGACAAAGAATCATAAAAAGACATTTGGCAGTCTCACATCGAGGTGCTTGTTTTTAGTATATTATATAGATAAATAGATAGATTTGAACCAGGGTAATCCTAATAACTTATAAGAAACATATTTTTTCTGACCTTAATTGAACTTATAAGAATTTATTAGATCTGAAAAAAGTGAAAAAGGATTAATAGAACAGGGCCTAAGTAATGCACATGTACATCCATCTTTGCTATCTAAAGATAGTGCTGATTTATATTTTTCTCTCGTTATTCTAACAAATTTTCCATTAACTACTTACTAGTACTAAATATATCTAAAAGTAATATGATTGCACTATCATACATTCATACGTAATTAAATTTAAAATGTTGGTGTGCACTTGTAGGTTGTAGGGCAAACAATACAATCTAGGCCGTTAGTGCAAGGTGAACAAGGGAGTCTAATACAAGGACGGAATAGTGCGACCGTTAAGGTTACCATAGGTGAAGCTTTAGAAGCGGTTGCACTAACAGCCGGAGACAAACCAGTGGAGCAAAGCGATGCCTCGGCTATCCAAGCAGCCGAGGTTAGGGCCACTGGCAACAATGTGGTGGTGCCTGGTGGGGTGGCTTCTGCCGCTCAGGCTGCCGCTTCTATAAATGCTCAGACGATTCGTGACGAAGACAAAGTCAAGTTAGGCGATGTTCTGACGGTACGTGAATTAAGTATATATTACTATTACTCTGATCTTCATGACTTCATCTAGATTGAACAGTCAAATATATTCCTTTGGCCTTAATTTAATGTGTCTTTGGTTCGTTTTATAATAATTGGTTGTAAAATAATTGCTAATGTGTGTAATGTTTTACTTTAAATAATGGAACATATTATTCGCTATTCTGCACCCATTTATGCTAACCCACAGTTTAATCCTAAATTTGAAAAATATTTTTTTTGAAAATATAAAGTGAAATTACAACAATAACAAAGCCTTAGTTTCAGAAAAAGATTTGGGGTCGGTTAACATGAATCGTTATAAGGAATGGACATAATAAAATTCTCAGATAAGGAGGAAGTCCCAATTAAACAATTTGATAAACAAAATTTGTTTATCAAATGGCAAAATGGTAAATAAAATAACATAAATGCCCAGTTATCATGACATTTTCGTAAATATATCAACAATAGTGGGGCCTATATTTAATAAAAATTTGTTGATTTATTTACCATTTTGTCATTTGATGAACAGATTTTGTTTATCATATTGATATATAAACTTGTATTTTCTCATTTAAAAGAGTTTGAAAAAAGGTGAGTAAAATGAGTAAACGAAATAGTATTTAAGAAAAATTAAGAGAATTATAAAATAAAATCATGAATAAAATTCAAGAAAAATTTAAGAGAGTGTTAATGAAAACATAAGGTTTGAGAAAGGTAAAATAAAAGTGTAGTTGAAGACCTCAAAGTTAACACATAAAAAGTGTTCAAGTCAAATTGCTAATATTTAAGAACGGAGGAAGCTAGCTTAGTATTGTCTAATATGATAAACTGAATTACTTATCAATAAAATAGTATAGATTAGAGGGCGATACCTTTTATTTATAAGCATATACATAATAGCTGCATTAATTTTTAATAAACTTCCTTGTTGGAACAGAATGCAACCATGAAGCTGCCAGCTGATAAGGAAGCGACGAGGCATGATGCTGAAGGAGTGGTGAGTGCCGAACTGAGGAACAACCCAAATGTAGCAACCCGCCCAGGTGGCGTTGCAGCATCAGTGGCTGCAGCTGCCAGGCTCAACGAGGGCAATAATCCATGATGTATCAAGAGTAGTATCCAAAATATATTTCATGTATTATCAAGAGCATGATCGATGTATTTTGTATGGCTTGCATGCCATTGAATTGCCTAATAAGTTTCTTATCTAACTATTTGGGTGAATTTGTTTTGGTCATCAATCAATATGTTGTAGTTTTGCTATCAAGTTATGTTTTGAAATTCTGGAACTGATCAAATATATCATAGTAATCTAGTAGATTTCGAAGGTAACATGTAAGAAATAATTTTGATCCGACTTATAAAAGTTTTGGTTAATTTTGTCATCTTTATGCTAATAAAGATTGTATATTGTATACTAAAAAAACTCTCTAAAAAAAAAGGCTCTGCCTTCTCTCCTAAAACAGAATCCCCCTTGTAGTTATCCCCTGCCGCCGGTGGCCTGAGCGTCGCTGCTCTTTAAGGTCGCCGGCGAGCAGTCCTTTAAGGTTACAAGCTTGGTTGGACACCGTTTGCTCCTCCGACTAATCCATACTCTTTGATTTTTCAGAGTATAGGTAGGTTAGGGTTTCAATAATTGAGGGATTCTTCATTCTTCGGTCTCCTCTTGCAACTAGTTTCTATGTTCACAGGTTTGTTTGTTCACCTTCTTCTTTAAGCTTCCAGTTACTTCCTTTGTTACGTTGGTGAAGACGAAGCCGAGTACAGGTCCCTTCTTCGCCGACTTTCTCTTCTTTTAGGTATGGTTAGTACTTTGTGTAATTAAGGAAAGCTTAGTGTTTTAGTTTTAGCTTTTTCTTTGGTGTTTATATTTGTTTCTTTTAAGTTTTAATGGCTAGCTTTGAGGAACTAAGGGGGATGTTGTGCATTTCTCTTGTTGAGGAGAATGGTGTCTCTTCTCATGAGTTGGAGTTTATAGTTGGACAATTGGAGAATTCGTTTGGTATTCTCAATTTTGTTAAGACTTTAAAAGATGAGGGAAACATGCTCTACAAGCAAAATCAAATAGGGTCTGCTATTGCAAAATACACTCTTGCTCTTAAGATATTATCCTTTGCTTCGGTTTGTAGTGATAAGGATAAATTATTGTTTTCGGGCATAGCTTGTCCCTTAATCTAAACTTGCATGCTTGCTTCATCAAGGTGAAAGACTACGATGGAGTGGGTCAATTATGTTCTGCGGTTTTGTGTTTCGATACTACTAATGGGAAAGCCTACTTCAAAAGAGCGATTGCGGCGTTAGAGATTAATAAACCTACCTTAGCTTTCATGAATCTTCCACAAGCCTTAAAAATAGATTCCAATAATTATGAGCTCCAACAAAAACTATAGGAGGTGATATCCTTATTGGGTTGGTCTCAGAAGTTCGTTGATGAGGCACTTGCAGTAACAATGGAGGATGAGAAGTTTAGAGATTATGTTCATTTTGGGAAGGGAGATAATTTTAGGAAGTTAGGAAAAAAGGGAAAAAGAAAGGATGGAGATGGTCGTGGTGATGGTCATGTTCGAAGGTGTATAGGTGTTAAAGACAACACCAAAATGGAAAAGAACGTTGATGGCAATTCTTTGGATTTGGAGGGTAAAGTCAACCCTACCGACCAAGATCTTAGGCCCGATGTTATTAATAACAATTGTGTCCTAAAGGGAACTTCAGACATAAAAAACCCAAATCTCACAGGGTCAAGTTTTTGGTTCTCAAGCCGGAAGCGAACTAATTCCTATTTGCATCTCACTCCAACAATGTATGGAGTGATTTCCAAAGCGCGAACATTACAATTCTATTTTTCTCTCCAAAAGAATTTCATTACCATCCGAATCGCCAATCCGTTAAAGAAGATGGATCATGGTGAAACTCGGGAAGTTTCTACACCAACGGAGTTTAGTCACCCCCCTGTGAAAGGGCATGATAGGTGTGAAACAACTCCAGATTTGATGCAAGAAGATCTAACCATAGGTTTGGCAAGTCACGGGTCATCATGTGAAGCTACATAAACACTCCCACCAATTACGCCGGTTTCTTCCCCTCTGCAGCCTTTCGTTCGCCCAACAATGTCCTCAGAAATTCTGTTGGGTTCTGTCTCGTCTTCACTTCCCGTCCAAGATTTAGAAGGAAATATGCCTCTCTGCAAAGTAGGTCTCCCGGCTTTTTTCTAACACCTTGTTTTGCAGGTTAAGCGGCTCTAAAAGATTAGCATCAAGTCCCACTGAGTATACTTGGTTTCCTAATCGTAAAAAGTTATTTGGTCCAACCCCTAATGTTCTATCATGTATGCTTTCTTTACTTAGCTTAGGTTATAATCATGTTTTTCATTAATAGTACTCTTTGTGAAAAAAAGGATTGTATATTGTACTTGGAAAAAAATAGGCATAATCTTGTAAGTTGTAACCCATTTATGCACATATAATTACATAATTTATGCTCATATATTTAAAACAAATAAAGTTCCACCCAAGATCATATAAAGTTTAAATGTCCTGGAAGCAAAAGCAAAAACCGAGCAAAACAATGAAACACACAATCTAAGATTTTGAGCCCAACACTATTTTCAACACAAACAATTGGGTGCGAACTTTCGAACCCAATTGTTTGTGCGACAACTAGGTTTTTTCACTTGCAGCTGTAATATAATCACAATCTCATTACCCCTCAGTTTCACTCTCCTCATTTTAACTTCAATGGCAGACCACAATGAAAGAGTATATTTATTAGTGAAAATATCAATATCTGATTCTCCATTGCCGAAGGAATAAATATTCGATTTAATCTTGGACACTAATAGAATTAGGCCATTTTCTGACCGAAGATATCCGTCGGTAAGTTAAAAATCCGTCGGAAATCATCTTTCCGACGGATTCCGTCGTTACGGTCTGTCGGAAAACAGTTCGTGGGAAAAAGTGAAATTTTTGAGGAAAATTCCGTCGGAAACCACTTTTCGACGGATTTAATTATGTCGATGTTGATTTTGACTTTTATTCTAAATCCGTCGCTATTTTCCGGTGGATATATTCCGTCGTTGATTTGTTTTTCCGACGAAAAGTCGGTCGTAAACCAGTTATTTCCAACGGAATGTTTCCGCTGCAAAAAAAATCATTGCGAGGGAAAGAATTCCGTCGTAAATTTACGACAAAAACAAGTGTCGCTAATATAACCCTTCGCAATGTTTGATTTTTGCAAGGATTTCTATCCAGTAATTCCGTCGCAAATGAGTATTTCCGACGGATTTAAGCTATAGTATTTCCATTGGAAATAAGATTTGAATTCAATAAATTCAGACTTATAGTTTAAAAAATAAGCATCATTCAAAACCTATACTCATGCACCTAATTATTCCTCTTATAATTAAAATAATAATCAAATTACGGAAATATTTATATATATATTTTTATAAAAGCTAAGAAGAAGTTGATTATAATCAAAAGCTACATAATATAGTCATGTCCACAAAAGCGGGAACATAATCAAAAGCTACATAATTCAAATTAAGTAGATGTCCATACTAAATAAACAAAATCTAGGCTAAACAAACGCCGGGGTATCCTGGCCTACTCCTTCACTACCCGGGTCGTCCCTGGGGTCTCGATGATGAGGCTGAATGGTGGAACATGTGTCGTTGCTGGTGTAGACACCCATTTGTGTCTCCCCAAAACCAAACCCAGTGATGAGTACCTTTCATGTCGAATCATAATCGAATGAAGCGAAAGTGTGGATAGTCTAGTGTTGCGGATAGTTTTAATTTATTTTCTCTTCTCTCTGTCTTTGAAATTATTTTAAGAAAACAGCACATCCAGTTTGGTTGGTCCATGACATGGGTCCAATAGTATTTTAGTTGGATGGGGCTTGACAAGAGCTTTCCAACGATATATTATAAGCCCGATTCCGATGAATATTGAGGAAGTTATGGCCAAATTACTGAACTGGGCCCGGTTTGAGCTTTATATGCGGCCCAATGATCTAGGGGATGGCCGAATATGATTTATCATTCCTAATGCAATTAGGAATGGTTTTAGTCTTCTAGATTCTTCTAGAAGGTTCTTTTCATTCCTAATTCAATTAGCATTGATAAATTGACTTTTGTTGACTTTTCAGAGTTTTAATTAAAATCAAATAGCATTTTCGAGGAAAAGATACGATTTTATCCTCCAGTACGGCAAACTTATCTGATTTTCAAAAACGCGTCAAAAACAGGTCTGGTGCCTGTCTCCAGGCATTAGCGCCTGGAACTAGGCTTGGCGCCTGGCGCCAGCCATTGGCGCCTGGTGCTAGCAATTGGCGCCTGGTGCTAGCAATTGGCGCCTGGCGCCAATTAGCTGGTGCTGGCGCCAGCTCAGTTTTGTGTGCGCCAACCTCGTTTTGCGTGCGCCAAGTGCTCTATTTTGTTAATTTATATTTTTGGCTGATTTTCTCTATAAATAACGTATTAAAAACTCCGTTTTCATTCACCAATTCTCACGAATATTCACCTACAATCAGTTTTCATTCATCATCAATTCTCTCTAATTCTCTTCTATAATCATTCAATTCTTTCTTTCTTTCTCTAAACTTTGTTTTCATATACAAAATTTCGCATTCATTAGATTTAGAAACACCTAGCCATATTCGAAGTTGCCTTCGCCTAGACGTGAAAGGTTTAATTTCTGAGGGTTTGGTCCCAAATCTCTCTTTCAATTATTTAATTTAATTGTTTGATTATTATTTTCCTTGAAGTTACTAACGTGTGTATTTCGTTATTAGAAAGAGGTACGAGGCATCAAAGTAAGTGCTTTAATGGCTTTAATTGATATTATGATGTAGAAATCATGTTTATATTGTTATTATGATATTCCTAGTATCATGTTTAGGGAAAAGGTTATAATATCAAATACGCTTATTATGATTCCTGCGATGCTTCCTATGTTCTTCCTAATATTTATGATTGTTAGTATCATGCTAGGGTTTGTTATTAATCTTGTTAGTATCATGCCTAGGATCTTGCTATTTTTATTATGCTTTAATATTAAAATGAACATGATTATCATTATAATTGTTATAATTTATGTTGATTATGAATATATTATTATTATTATTATTATTATTATTTTTTTTTGATGATTATTATTATGGTTATTATTATGATTATTATTTATTATTATCATGATTATTTCAATTATAATTTATATTTATGATGATGATATTTATTATTTTATTATGTTGCTTGATGATATTTATTGTTATTGCTTGATCACGCCTTTTAATCATGTTTAAAGGGAATTTGGTACTTGTAATCACGCTTAATAAGATAGTTAATGATCTTGTTTAGGGTTAATTTGATTATAATTTCGAGTGATCGCCAATAATAGATTTATTTGTGCATTAATATTCAACCAACATAGATAAACAGGTTTAGGGTTAATCATATTGATTGCATGTTAATCAGAAAGCGCACATGAATACGATCAAAATAAAGTAGAGGCCTATTATTAGGGCAGGTTCAATCTCTTTTAGGTTGGATTTATACCTTCATCCCCGAACCCTTATTTGGTTCTAGACCTTATGGAGTTGACGATCTTTTGGATCGTTAAGGGGTGTAACCTTCACCCTGTGAACGGTTTACAAGTTCCTAAAACTTGTTGGCGACTCCTTTGCTCTATCTTCTTCCCTTTTAGACGCCACCGTACTTTAGTGTATGATCACAGTGGGGTTCAAGCTAGGGGTTAACGCTTGAAATCTATTCCCTACAGTTTTTGGCGACTCCAATGGGGAGGATTTCTATTTCAATTCCTGAATTTGTTTCGGAAATGATTTAGAATGAGTGGATGAGACTCGAAACGTTCTAAGTATTTCATGTGCGTAATTTTGATTAACATTATTGTCATATGCATAACAAAGATCTCATTGGAAAGACCATCCATAATGAGTTAAAAACATAGGATTTTACATGTAGGAAATTTAAGAAATATCTTTCACAACTAGGACCGAAATAACACCGCGCGAAACTGGAAAATTTTATCGAGCACAGAAAGCTGTTTAGGCATGTGGGAAGTAGCGTCAGGGGCCAGAGCATTGGCGCCAGCATTTTAACTGTAGCGCCAGACGACAGTATTGGCGCCAGGCGCTACAATTAAAAGTTTGCGCCAGTCTCTGATTGCTGGCGCCAATTTCCCCCAATACCTAGCCAGAAATATGCGTTCTAATTTCGACCGGTTTTTTTTATTGTTTGCTCGATCCTACTTCCTCATTGAATTTTTTCTCATTGTTTTGAAACCCATATGTGTTCTACATATGGACATAACCCTCTGGGAATTCATGCTCCATCTACCCGATTGAACGCTCCGTGCAACAAAGGGTACATCCGAGATGTTGAATTCACCAAACCATGGAAGCGAGTTTTTCTAAACTCGCGGTGTCCCATCCACTCGCGCCAACCCTTCACGGTTAGGCTTCCGCGCGGTGCATCCGGACAATTAACCATGGACCCTCTATTGACTAAACCATATCCCAAACTTTAGAGAACTAGAGCCATGGTTAGGTTGCGAACTCATTGCATCATATTGTGCCTACTTGACTAATTGTGCATTATTTGTTGTGCATACTCTATGTGATTTTTCCTAACCGTTTGTTTGACTTGTGTTAAGGCTAAATAAAATGATTAATGACTAAAGGACTTTGTTTAATTAATTAATTAATTAATTTGAGTTAATAAATAAACATAAAATCGAGTCATAGTTCTTTTAAGTGAACCCGGATTTTTATTCCCGTATACTGCACAAACGTCAACTTGTTTTGGTCATATCCGGAGTTCTAGGAAGAACTGAGAGTCATACAACCTATGGATCTGTAGCCTCGAGTTGTATCTTTAATTTGGCGTTGGTTTCATCAAAATCAGAGTCACAGATAAAAGGTTATGACTAAAATACCAGTCTGTCCAGTTTAATGCATATACGTGAAGTCTTAACTTAGTCTTTGCTTGAGTCTAGTCACATAGTCTAGCCACATGGTCATGACAAGAGTCTTAACATGTCACCTACACTCACTAGTCTTAGCACACACTTTGAGTACACATCACCATGACCATGTCTTAGGTTCATGCATGAGTCGGTTCTTTTTCTGTCATTTGAGTTGGGGGGTACATTCTATTCCTAATTCTTCATATCCCTCCACCTTCATCATCTTTTTCTTTTTTCACATCCTATTCCAATCTTTCTTCACTTCCTCCATCCATTGCATGTTGAATGAGGTTTGAGTCAAATAATTAACAATAAAAAACCCCCAAATTCCTTTTTCACAGTACTTGGTCAAGGAGAGAAGGGTGATTAATCAAGGACAACCTCTTTATTCAAGTTTCACTTTTCGATAAACCGATTCGTCAAAAAGGAAGGCTAAAAGGATAATGGCAAGTCAAGAAGAAGTCAATGAGCTTAGGAACCAACTGGTTACCGTGACTGAGACACTGAAGCTACTCACACTCAAGATCAATGATCCCGTGAAGCAACAACAGATGGACCTCATGCAAGAGAGTCTAAGCAAGCTATCTAGTGACTATAAATTTCAGGGCATAAGCTCACAAGGGGTCTCGCTGGAAAAGGAACTTCTTCCACATAAGTTCAGCGCCACTGACATCCCTAAATTCAAGGCAACAGATAACCCTTATTTCCATCTAAGAGCTTTCGAAACTATAATGAGCATTAAGAGTATCGATAAAAAGGTTTTCCCCTCTCTGTTCTCACTATCTCTTGAAACCGTTTGCCAACAATGGTACTTCTCCCTTAACAAGGAGAAAACCTCTACTTGGGAATCGATAGTAAACGCTTTCGTTGATAGGTACAAGTGCAATATCCAAGTCGAAACCGACCATAGACAACTTGAGATGCTAAGACAAAAAGAGAATGAAGGCTTTACTTCTTTCTTTAATAAGTGGAGGGAAACTTCCGCTAAGATGATTGAGGTCCCCACCGAAAAGGAGTCTGTGAGGATGTTTATCAAGAATCTCTAAGAAAAGTATTCAAAGCACTTAAAATATAAACACAACCTGAATACTTTCAAGGCCGTTTATGACATCGGAATTAAAATCGAAGACGACCTCGCAAAGTAAAAAGCTACTAACAATAGTAACAACGGTGGCTGGAAAGGAAAGAAGAGCGACAATCCTTCTTCTTCCGAAAACGCCCACTCTAGTAATAATGTTAGTACCTTTGACCATAATGGTGTCTTAGCCATGGACAATCAAGGATCTAAAAGGAAACCCAGGCGAGAGTTCACACCCATTGGAATGACCTACGATGTTGCTTTCGATCGTCTCTATGATCGAGGATTAATCAAACCTATTGGCCCTACCAAGGATCCAACGCCAGAAAATTGATCTTCGAGATGGAATCCCAACTCTTATTGCAAGTGCCATCGAGGACGCGGTCATACTACTGATGAATGCTACAGGTTTCAAAACCTCATTCAAGATCTCATAGAGGCAAATAAGATCCCATTGCCTCTAGCTAGCGAGAAGGCTAGATGATGTCGGAGCAAACAACACAAGGCAGAGGCGAGCTTCAACGACAAGATCTCATGACCTCTTTTTCTATTTCTTTTTCATTTTTTCCTTTCCCCAATAAGTCTAGCATAGGCACCTTTTCTTTTCCCTTAGAATATTTTTGTAGATTCTTTCTTTTCCCTTAGATTAATTTTGTAGGATCATTATTTATTTTCCTTTAATAAAATGAGCATTTATCTCCTTGCATATGATCATTTCATTAATTGCATTAAAAAAAATAAAAATAAAAAAAAATAAAAAAAATGTTGAATTAAGCACAAGCTATACCAATGATTTGAGGCACCCTTTGTAGCCACATCATATTCCCTTTCACCTTTCAAATTTGCAATCCTTTCTTCATAAACCACTTTGAGCCTCGTCTAACGATAGACCCTTCTTGTTTCAACCTACATCTACCTAACCGTGGGATGGGATGGTGTGCAACTTATGCAATTCTAAAAAAGGCTTGAGTGATTCAAAAAATTAAAATAGCAAAAATAAGCAAAAGCAAAAAATAATAAAAGTTTACAAAAGGGTAAGTGTTCCAATGTCTTTGATATGAAAATATCTTTGATAAGAACACGTCTCAGATTGCGTCTCTTATCGAGTGCTTGGTACCGTGCCTGAGAAACATGAATGCCAAGTGAGTGATAGACCGCATGATCGGGATTGCCCACACTTGTGAAAATAAAACAAATAAAGCAAAAAAAAGAGACCTAAAAAAGAGTAGAAACTCAAGTATAAAAATATAAAGATTCAAAAGCGAGGTTGCACACCTTGGGGGCTTATCTAGGGTCTTGAGCCTTTATCCCCTTCTTTTTTCAAACCTTTAGCCTAACCACGTTACAACCCTTAAAAAGACCTTTTTGAGGTATACACACTTGTGCGAGGTTCGGCTAGAGCTACGTTCGGCCTGATTCCTAACGGATACGTAGGCAACCTCACATCGAGGTGCGGCCGTAATAAACATGCATTTATATTCACATTCACATTCATACATCATGGTCATATCAAGGGATCTCCAATGCTCATCTCTATTCATGTAGAGCTAGACTTGGGGACTTGATCCCTACATCATTAGCTTACCTATCTTAAGAGTCACCACCATTTGACTCTTTTAAAAATAATATTTTCTCCACACACTTAGCCTTTGCGGCCTAACTTTAGAATCACTATCACACACTGCACAGATACATGACAAAATATACTTCCCTTAGGAACATTTTGTCATGGAATCTTAATACAACGCTGAAGCATGCCTTGTCACATCACTAAGTATGAAGTGCTTAGCCTCCGTGCCTAAGTTACCCAAATACTTTCATTATTGAGCCAATTGAGATAGCCTAGGATGGATTAATCCTTGCACCTTGAGAGATAGTATCAAACAACATTTGACTAAGCTCGTTCAACATGCATCTTCAAACTTCAATTTTTTTTTTCGTGTCTTTCTTTTTCGGGAGAAAGTCGGTACCCTCCACAAAAATGACGGAAAATTTTTGCTTGGAAAATTTTTGCTTTTTTTTCATTTTCGAGTCGCACGATCACAATACAATGCACACACGGGTCACGAGTCACACGTGTCATTTCACTTCGAGTCGAGTCAACCTCGAGTCAATCACAGCAAGTCAAGTTTATGCCTTGAGTTGTGTCAAGTCAATGAGTCAAGCGACGTTAAACCTTAGGTCAACCCTAAGATAATTGAAGATATTGGCAAAGTTCTATAGTAAAAAATAAATACAGGTGCAGCAGAATAGGGAAGACCCTACTCCAGCGCATAGCGCTAGATCTTCTCAGCAGCGACAGAGCTCGAAGCCTCTCAGAAAGGTGATTTCGACCTCATACAACAATTTTGGGTTCCTTGGTACGCCAGTTAGCCCCTATAAGGAATTTGACATGATTAAGTAGTCAGTTTGGTTACAATCACAATAAGTGGTCGACCTGATGAAAGATCGTCTCACTTAGCTTAAGCGCTTAAAACACTGGCTCATTATAATCGGTTTAAAAGCAAGCAATTAAACGACAATATTTCCAAATGTGGATTGTCGCGCATTCTTATTCAACGACAATTTTTCCAAGATTGGATTGTCATCTCTGGCAAAGTTTCCAAGCGTGGATTGTCGTGCACCTTCTTTGTTTGGCAAGTTTTTCCAAGTTCGGATTGTCATACATTCATAGATCGCTGGCAAGTTTTCCGAGATTGGATTGTCATACACCCAGTTCCCTATGGCAAAATTTCCCAAAGGATTGTCGTAGGTCTCTACTCATCATAAATTTCGGCAAAAGTTCCTCAACGTGGATTGTCTTCAGCAAGTGGCAAATTTTCCCGAAGTGGATTGACGGTCGACTCTGTTTTGCAAATGTTCCAAGACGCGGATTGTCAATAGTGGCAATAATTTCCTAAAAGAATTGTTGCATAGCGTTGGCAAATTTCCAAGGTGGATTGCTTTCAAGAGTTATATTCCAAGACATGGATTGTCGATCGTAACAAAGTTCTTATGAAAGATTGTTACAAAGCATTGGCATCTTTTCCAAAAATTGGATTTTGGCAAAATTTCCGAGGTATGGATTGTCGCTTCATCGTTGAAACATTTCCAAGGATGGATTGTTACGTGGCATTGACAACTTTCCCTAAATCGGATTGTCATACATCATAGAAGAGTTGTGTTAGCAACTATTCCCAGATAAAAGAGGATTATCGACATAATAGTTCACAAGAAGAAAAGCGCCGACGTACTGGCATAGCAGCATTAAAGATTAAAAAGCAGTGATCTTTTCGAAGACCATCATAGCGGAAATTAGAGTCATATAAAAAAGAAGCTCTTGTTTCAGAGACGCGTGAACATATCAAAAAGAAGCTCTTTGTTTAGAGACGAATGAACATTGAAATAGCAAGGTGGCGTTCCCTAGATTGTGGAAGTTGTTACAAACAGCTGAGGATTGCTTCAAGAGAAGCAATCTTCGATAGTATTCCCTTGGATGTGGAATACTATCATAGCGGAGGAGGATAGTTTCAGGCGAAGAAATCTTCTAATTTGGAAGCAGTTACGGGCGTAGCGGTTTTCAAGCGGGATGACATTCTCTAGCTTGCAGAAGGTCATCAAAATAGTGAAGCGGCAGCAAATCGGTTACTTTCAGAGACGTGTGCTCGATGGTGCAAGATACGCGTTTCTTAACTCTTTCATCTGTTTAACTAACGCTAGTTTTGCAAGTATCGGCGTTACAAGAGTGATTTAGGATCACAGAACGTTCTGAATCATTCTCCGTCCCTATCGCTACTTTAACTTTCGTTTTCGAAACTCGCGTTTCTCCAAACTCAGTCAAAGTGGGGGCTTCTGTAGACACCCATTTGTGTATCCCCAAAACCAAACCTAGTGATGAGTACCTTTCATGTCGAATCATAATCGAATGAAGCGAAAGTGTGGAAAGTCTAGTGTTGCGGATAACTTTAATTTCTTTTCTCTTCTCTCTGTCTTTGAAAACTTATTTTAAGAAAACAGCCGATCCAGTTTTGTTGGTCCATGACATAGGTCCAATAGTATTTTAGTTGGATGGGGCTTGACAAGAGTTTTCCAACGATATATTATAAGCCCGATTCCGATGAATATTGAGGAAGTTATGGCCAAATTACTGAACTGGGCCCGGTTTGAGCTTTATATGCGGCCCAATGATCTAGGGGAGGGCCTAATATGATTTATCATTCCTAATGCAATTAGGAATGGTTTTAGTCTTCTAGATTCTTCTAGAAGGTTCTTTTCATTCCTAATTCAATTAGCATTGATAAATTGACTTTTGTTGACTTTTCAGAGTTTTAATTAAAATCAAATAGCATTTTCGAGGAAAAGATACGATTTTATCCTCCAGTACGGCAAACTTATATGATTTTCAAAAACGCGTCAAAAACAGGTCTGGCGCCTGTCTCCAGGCATTGGCGCCTGGAACTAGGCTTGGCGCCTGGCGCCAGCCATTGGCGCCTGGTGCTAGCAATTGGCGCCTGGCGCCAATTAGCTGGTGCTGGCGCGAGCTTTGTTTTGCGTGTGCCAACCTCGTTTTGCATGCGCCAAGTGCTCTATTTTGTTAATTTATCTTTTTGGCTGATTTTCTCTATAAATAACGTATTAAAAACTCCGTTTTCATTCACCAATTCTCACGAATATTCACCTACAATCAGTTTTCATTCATCATCAATTATCTCTAATTCTCTTCTATAATCATTCAATTCTTTCTTTCTTTCTCTAAACTTTGTTTTCATATAAAAAATTCTGCATTCATTAGATTTAGAAACACCTAGCCATATTCGAAGTTGCCTTCGCCCTAGACGTGAAAGGTTTAATTTCTGAGGGTTTGGTCCCAAATCTCTCTTTCAATTATTTAATTTGATTGTTTGATTATTATTTTCCTTGAAGTTACTAACGTGTGTATTTAGTTATTAGAAAGAGGTACGAGACATCAAAGTAAGTGCTTTAATGGTTTTAATTGATATTATGATGTAGAAATCATGTTTATATTGTTATTATGATATTTTTAGTATCATATTTAGGGAAAAGGTTATAATATCAAATATGCTTATTATGATTCCTGCGATGCTTCCTATGTTCTTCCTAATATTTATGATTGTTAGTATGATGCTAGGGTTTGTTATTAATCTTGTTAGTATCATACCTAGAATCTTGTTATTTTTATTATGCTTTAATATTAACATGAACATGATTATCATTATAATTGTTATAATTTATGACGATTATGAATATATTATTATTATTATTATTATTATTATTATTATTATTATTATTATTATTATTTTGATGATTATTATTATGGTTGTTATTATGATTATTATTTATTATTATCATGATTATTTCAATTATAATTTATTTTTATGGTGATGATATTTATTATTTTATTATGTTGCTTGATGATATTTATTGTTATTTCTTGATCACGCCTTTTAATCATGTTTAAAGGGAATTTGATACTTGTAATCACGCTTAATAAGATAATTAATGATCTTGTTTAGGGTTAATTTGATTATAATTTCGAGTGATCGCCAATAATAGATTTATTTGTGCATTAATATTCAACCAACATAGATTAACAGGTTTAGGGTTAATCATATTGATTGCATGTTAATCAGAAAGCGCACATGAATACGATCAGAATAAAGTAGAGGCCTATTATTAGGGCAGGTTCAATCTCTTTTAGGTTGGATTTGTACCTTCATCCCCAAACCCTTATTTGGTTCTAGACCTTATGGAGTTGACGATCTCTTGGATCATTAAGGGGTGTAACCTTCACCATGTGAACGGTTTACAAGTTCCTAAAACTTGTTGGCGACTCTTTTGCTCTATCTTCTTCCCTTTTGGACGCCACCGTACTTTAGTGTATGATCACAGTGGGGTTCAAGCTAGGGGTTAACGCTTGAAATCTATTCCCTACAGCTGGAAAATTGACTCATGAACTCATCCCACCTATCCTGGGTTCTCCTCTCTATTTCGACCACTTCAGCTTGAATTCGGGTTTGCCTAGAATAATCCGACTTTTAGCTCATCCGCCTAAAATAATCCCACATTTCTATTATTTTTTTAATAATCGGATCTTTAATGCCAATTTTCTTTAAATGGTCCCTACCGGTCACTGAACTTGCTATAGCATGTTACATGACACAGGTCGACATTTGATTTGTCCTAAAAAAAATTTAAAGAAAAATAAAAATATTATACATAATTATTTTTTTGAAACAAATATTATACTTAATTAATTAAAAAAAAATTATAAGAAAATTAAAATCACCCCACCAGTGACCAGCCTAACCACCCTCTTCTTCCTCCCACTCCCACCACCTGACCCCTGCCTTCACCCCGGTGCCGGACCGCCGCAAAAACAACCATCACCCTTCCCCCTACACCACCAATCAACCTCGAATTAACCTTTCCTCCTCTCGATCTCGACCTCCCCCCCTTCCCCCACCACGTTTCTAGCCCTATCCCTTTTCTGACCCCTATCCCCTTCCTATGGCCCCGATTTTGGCCCCTTCTCCTTCCCACGCATAGATTTTGGCCACCTTATCCTACAATAACTATTCATCAACAATCGATTATATCATAGCTTTATACTAGAGTTTTACCATGTAAGTGTGGTGGTTTAATTAGAAGCGGCGATAGGGGGTAGGGGCGGCGACCGGCGTAGGGATTACGGCTGGTACGGGACGATGGCCTAGACGTAGTGGTACTGGGGTCTAGGACGGACGAACGATGGTGGGGTGAGGAGGTGGCTGGTTGTGGTTTTAACTTTTAATTATTATTTTTGTAAATTATTTTGATTATTTTTTAAATAGTTGTTTTCAAAATAGTTAGTTATTCTTAATTACTCCCTCCGTCCCCAAAAGAACGGCCCATTTGGGTTGATTTTGCGGGTATTAAGAAACTTAATTTGCAAGTACAAATGTATGGGAAAACACAAGTAGAAGTAATTTTAACCAATTATATTTTACAAATAATCAAAATAATTTACAAAAATAATAATTAAATTATGACACGTATTAATAATCATATTTTACAAATAAAAAAAACATAAAAAGTTATTTTAATTTTAACCAATTACATTGTGACACGTGTAAATTAAAATTAATTTAAAATAATTACCTTTTCAATTGGTAACCCGGGACCAAGTAAAGAGGATAAGTAGTAAAGGTAGGATTAATAAAAAAAAAAAATCAAAAGCTGGGATTACTTTGGACGGATGAGCCAAAGGTCGGATTATTTTGGGCAATTTTTCCAACATATAAAGTAGAAGTAATGATAAAAATATAAAAGAAAAAAAAAAAGAAAAAAAAGAACCGAAGAGACTTGTTGTTATACTTATACGCAATATGTCTCTTTAGTTTAAAGCTAAAATTAGCGGCATTTGGTACGGAGTACTGGCGCAGGCTTAGTTTGCTGTGGCTAGATCAAAGTGATCAGCTGTGTTTAAATAATTGGTCTTATTTATGAACATTTTTTTTCAAGGGTAGCATTTGCTACCCCTTATGCCATTTTAAATCCGCCAGTGGAGGTAGGTGCTTTGCTACCCCTTGTTCCATTTGGAGGTAGGTGCATCTAAGAGGAATATTAATTATATATATATATATATATATATATATAGGACTAGTTTATAATGACATATATATATATATATATATATATATATATATATATATAGGACTAGTTTATAATGAGAACCAATTGTAAAATAGGAACTAAGAACTAATCAAGATCGTTAGGTCACAAAATAAATCAGATAAATTTAATGAGCACGCAAATTAAGGCGCCATTTTCTCTCTCCACTCTATCTCTACTCTCGCTCTACTTTTGCCATTTTCATCTGCTCAAAAGCTTCAAAAACCGCCATAACCGTCAATTTAACTGCTCAATTTCGCTATATAATCAGAATTTTAACTTGTATTGTACACATATTTCTTTTTTGGAACAAAATTTTTTGAAAATTGGCAAAAATTGGCGAAGATTAGGTATTATATCAAAACTTCGATGTTCATACTCTTTGGTATATTTTTACTGAATTTTTTTTACTTATATTTGTGTTTTTTGCTTGATTATGGTAAATTTGAAGTAGTAGAATTTGAATCAGAGTACTTCGAAGTTCAATTTTGATGTTTTTAAGTTCGATATCTTCATAATCAGGTATTTTCACGATTTAGTTTGTTTTTGTTCAAATTATGTTTGATTTTCTTATTGTTTCTGTTTAAATTTTTTGTAATTTAGATTTAAATCGGCATGAATAGAAAGTAATTCAAAGTTGAATCAAAGAATTCTTTATACATTTATTTTTTTACAAATTATTACATAAATTTATATCAGGTTAATTTCACAAATTTTGGTATAAAATTACAGCAAAGTTTTTTTGAAAGAATATTCGTAAAACTTTAGATCTGTTTATATTTATGAACTTAAGTAATTTTACTTCAATTGCTACTAATTTAGAATAATTTTGGTTAATTTATGAGTAATTGTTAATAATAGTTAATAGAAATCAAATAAAAATTTGATAAAAAATAATTTAAAGTCAAGAAAATACAATCATATATTTGGAGTAGTTTGTTTAGAATTTCTATAGTAAAGTTTGATAGTTAGATTGTTTGTTTATGATTTGATAGTTAGATTGTTTTGTATAATTTGATAGTTAGATTGTTTGATTTTAAGTTGTCCAATATGTTATCATTGTGAACCTTGGTTTCCCTAGCTTGCTCCTACTTTACCGTGTCACCTGCTGCTGCTATGGTTTTTTCTGCTCTGCTGTTTGCTGTTATAAATGTTGCTACGGAGTTCTTAGTTAAAAGAAATCAAATAAAAGTTGACAAAAAAAAAAAATTCAATGTCAACAAAATAAAATCATATGTTTTGAGTAGTTTGTTTTGAGTTTCCATAATTTTCAGTGGATTATTTTTACAAGTAGATAGAAATGGACTAAAAGTATTTTTAAATTGATTAAATATTAATGAATTATTGTGAGATCTATGCTATTATGGCTTGTGTATAAATCAATAAATTGATGTGTTTTTTGTATAATGGCTTGTGTATAACATATCAAAAAAGATGATGATCCTTGCTCATTACATTACCATATAGTTTGAAAGTATGATAACTTTTTGTTTTGAGTTGGAAACAGATTAAAATGACAAAAACTACAAAGAAAAAACCACCAACACAACCAATTCCAGCAAAGGAAACTCCTGCAGCAAAGAAGCCTGATGTAAGTAAAAAATGTAACATCCCGTATTTTCTAACCACTATTTTATGTGCATTTAAATCTATTAAACCTAATTTCTTATTTAAATCCCAATTTTGAAAGTGAAATCTTTAATTAATTATTAAAATTGTTATTTTGATTTAAGGGTCATTATAAACTTTTGAAACCTTAGTAATAATATTTTGATAAAGCAATTGAAATTATTATTTAAAAAGGTTTTATACTTGAGTTTTAATCATTTCAACTATATTTGACATGTCTGAATTGATATTAGTTTTAAAGGGTGATTCCTTAAGCTTAAGCGTCAATTCAGTAAGTGTTTCTAAATTATATGTAATTTCAATATTTAACTTATCACAATTAATACATGTCATCTTGGGTGATTCCTTGACTGAAGTGCCAATTTGATAGGTATAAAATGATTCTATGGTTTTAAAGACGTTTTATGTTCAATCGTATCAATATCGATGTATAAAGTGGCATTGGGTGATTCCGTCAACTTGATTATCGAATTGATATTGTTTACAAACTATTCTTTAATTTATATTTATAAAACTCATTATAATGTCCTTTTATAAATTAGGTCATTATAAATGAATAATATTATTGGCTTCGCATATCGCCTCTTTATATTGCTTTTCTGTGTAATATGAACTTTATATATTTATTTATTTCGTGATTTAAATTATTGTTTTCATTATTATTACTGTAATTACTATTTATATTATTATTGAGTTATCAATAATATAATCTATATTATTGTTTTTTTAAACATACTTTCAAATTGCCTCTCGTTACATCCCTATCCCAGTCTAGTTTCGGGCCAACTAGACTTTGTTTATTAGTCGGGTTTTGCCTTAACACTTTCATGAATAAATAGATTGAGATAGGCTTGTTTATTAGATTCCTGTCCAATTCTTAAGCCTCAACTAATTATTCAATCAAGCCCATTAGTGTAGCTTAAGTTAGGGCTTGCATGGGAGCTAATTTAGCTCATTTTCTCGTCACTCTTCACGGTAGTCACAAGGCTTTACTACTGTACATATTCCACCTAAGTAACCCACTATATTCACCTTCATTGAGCCTAATAAAACCTATTAATTTGCTTCCCAAACCCTTTCAATCACTTCCTCTTCTCATTTCACGTACAAAGAAGGCTAAAACACATTAGTTTTTCCCCACCTAAAGATGCAAAAACTCACTCCTCTTCTCCGATCTCCATATTTTTCTTGGTATTCAAGGTGGGAATCAATGGTAAATCAAAGCCTAACTTGTTGTTATAATCTCTTCTAAAATCGTGCTCCATCTCCCTTCTAAACCGACCCACAAATGAAGCACGAACAAGACTGTTTGGGTGGGTGTTTGTGCGTGTGGTTGCTGCTGTTTGTGCGTGGTGTTGCTGCCCTTTTCTTTGGGTTTTGTTGGCCTATACATTAAGGTGACCAGCCTTTCTTCCCTTAGATTTGAAATGCTAGGTTTTAGGGTTGAATTGATGGGTAGAAATCATGTTAGGGTTAGGAGTGGTTTCAATTTTTGTATGTAGTGATTATGTCAGTTTTTGGAATGGATTTGGCCTTATTTTTTGTGTTTAACACATGAATTTCATGCCTAGTTTCGTTTACTATCAATCCCTAATTTTTTATGATGTTTTTGATGTGTTTTAATAAAGTTATCACATGATTTTGGGGCTTACAAGTATGTTGTACGTGACTGATGTGTGTCTGTGAGACTACTATTTTTGTAGTGCTTTCTGGTCGTGGTGCAGCCTTAATTTCAACGATTATATTTCATATTATTGTAGAGGACTGTTTTACGATCGATTTGATGTATTATGAGCATGTAATATCTTATATTTGTGACCAATTGAATATATATTCTAGGTTATCATGTTAAGATTATTTAGGAGTTTATATCATAGTGAAATTCCATGGTTATAGGCAAAATTCTACCTTTTAATGAGCATGTATATTCTAAAATCTTGGACTGTTGGCAGCATGTTTAATATATCTTCTTAGGTCTTAAACTAATTACCTTGATTGATTTTATTGCCTAATTTGAATTATAATCATGTTAGGATATTCCCTAGATTGATTTAGCATGATTTTATATAATTTAAGATAGTTTAAAGTGCCTAAATTAGTGCAACATAGCTGCTGCCCCTAATCTGCTAGGCGTGTGAAAGATGGTGATTTTCAATTGTGTATTCCTTGATTTCTAAGCGCAAATGCATGTTTAACATGGCCTATTATGTTTTAGAGTGTGTACTAAAATGGAATAAGCTTAGTTTCATATTTAAGGTTGATTTTTGGGAGATTTGGTGTGATTGGTGCTGCTGCATATTAGTGTAGGGGCTTCTGTATATATATGATTTTATTTGGGCATGTTCTCTCTTGAATTTTAAGTTCAGAATGGTTTTATATGATGCCTAGTGAGTGTATGTATATGCCCTGATTTTTATTTTGCATTTGAAGCATGTTTGGTTAGGTTTTTATGATGATTATTGGACTTGTATGTTGCTGTCCCGTTTTGGTTGTTTATGAATTGGTAGTTTGTATTTTTTGTTTAATTAAATGATTTTATGTAATTTTTATTGTAAGTATTATATATTATATTTTAAATAAGTGATGTGTGAATTTTGGGTATTATAAACCCCAAAGTAAATATTTGTATGTGTGTTTGAATATGGGTGAGTTGTAATTGTATTGTCGAGGTCGTAATTCTTTAGAGAAGAATAACACTGTCTTTAGCATTACTTTGCCAAGAGTTGTGAATGCACTTAATTGTTGATTTCGATAATTAATTATATTCCCGAACTCAAACGATACCTTTTTTGATTTATTAAGTTGAAATGTATTTTTAATTGGAGTTTCCCTTGAATTTAAGAAATATGATTTGCTTATGTTGTTTGAATTGAGTGTAAGACCATTTTTGGCTTCTCTGCAGATTTTATGAATGAAATATATTTTATTATCTATTTTAAGTGATTTTTTAATTGTGTGTGGGGCCATAGTCGGGTGTGAGGTCGAGTTGTTTCCCGATGGTTAATGAACATGCTAACTATCTGGATTGCGAGTCTTAGGTAGCTCAACCTGGGTTAATTATTATTGTCTGGGGGTGTGTAAGACCTTATAGGCATCTACCCATAACCTGGAGTTGGCCAATCTTAGACACGATCTCTGTGAGATGACCGGGAGTTTGTCTTGACAAACCTTAGGAAGTGGATTGCAAGGCCACTAGCGTTCCCTCCATGCCAGTTCTACTGTTTTGAAGGTTTTGAGTTTGAAATATTTATACTATTAAATTATTAATAATTTGAAGTTTATATATTATGATTGAAATTGAGTGATTTAATGTCGACATTCCTGTTTTAAGTCTAATTGAAATAATTCATTGTTTGTATGGTTTGATTGTTTTAAGTGATTTCATTTGAGTTTTCAAGTTGTTTGTGGTTTCTTTCTGTTAATATAAGTCTAAAATCTTCTATTTCTGATTTGATTGAGAACTGCTAGTTGCTCCCCACTGATTGTGGAACGTTATTATAATTTGCAGGTTTCATTTGTTTATTTGATATCTGTGATGATGGTTTGGGATTGAGAGTTTAGAACCTAAATTTTAGGCTTGTATGCCTCTTATTGTTAACTGATTGTTTAAGTACTTTGAATTTTTTTTGGTTTAATTTTTGTTTGGCCGATAAGGGTTGTTCTGCCCTTGGCTTTTGAATGTAATTTATTAGTCCATGTAAGTTGAAGTTCTTTTTATTTTCTTTTGTTCACTTAGTTTGTGCTTAGCTTAAGCAACTTAGTCTGGATGTTTGAATGAGTTAAATTTGACCTTTAGACCTAGGTTAAGCTTGACATTTTCTAATCAAAGTTCAGTAGTGTAGACACCCATTTGTGTCTCCCCAAAACCAAACCCGATGATGAGTACCTTTCACGTCGAATCATAATCGAATAAAGTGAAAGTGTGGAAAGTCTAGTGTTGCGGATAGTTTTAATTTCTTTTCTTTTCTCTCTATTTTTGAAAACCTATTTTAATAAAACAGCCAATCAACTTTGGTTGGTTCATAGCAAGGGTCTAATAATGGTTTAGTTGGATGGGGCTTGAAAAGAGCTTTCCAACGATATATTATAAGCCCAATTCCGATGAATAATGAGGAAGTTATGACCAAATTACTAAACTAGGCCCGGTTTGAGCCTTATATGCGGCCCAATGATCTAGAGGAGGGCCTAATATGGATTTATCATATTTAATGCAATTAGGAATGGTTTTAGTCTTCAAGATTCTTCTAGAAGGTTCTTTTCATTCCTAATTCAATTAGCATTGATAAATTGACTTTTGTTGAGGAAAATACGATTGTATCCTCCTGTACGGTTAAATTTTATCTGAATTTAAAAACGCGTAAAAAAATTGATTAGCGCCTAACGCCAGACATTAGCGCCTGGCGCTAGCGTTAGCTTCTGG
Source organism: Chenopodium quinoa (assembly GCF_001683475.1). Lineage (NCBI taxonomy): Eukaryota > Viridiplantae > Streptophyta > Magnoliopsida > Caryophyllales > Amaranthaceae > Chenopodium > Chenopodium quinoa. Next base: position 402,568 of record NW_018743516.1, on the reverse strand, counting down.
CGCTAACTTCGTTTTTTCACGTCGAAACTCTGATTTGTTTTTCTATCTTTTTGGCTGATTTTCTCTATAAATAGCCTCCTAAAAACTCCGTTTTGAATCTATCTACAATCACCAATTCTCTAATTCTCTTCTCTCTCAAAGATAATTTTTTTTTTCTCTTTTTCAAAACCAACCCTTTTGCATACAAAATTCCGCATTCACAAGACCTAGAAACACCTAGCATTGTTCGAAGTTGCCTTCGCCCTAGACGTGAAAGGTTTTGATTTCTAAGGGTTTGGTCCCAAATCTCTCTTTTAATTTAATTGTTTGTTTATTATTTTCCTTGAATTTACTAACGCGTGTATTTTGTTATTAGAAAGAGATACGAGGCATCCAAGTAAGTGCTTTAATTGATTTATTGATATTATGATATAGAAATCATGTCTAGGTTGTTATTATGATTCCTAGTATCATGTTAGGGTTATATATATATATATATATATATATATATATATATATATATATATATATATATATATATATATATATATATATATATATATATATTTTGAGGACATGTTAGGGCTATATATTTGATCTATATTGTTTAGTGACATGCTAGAGTTTGTTATTAATCTTGTTAGTATCATGCCTAGGATCTTATTATTATTATGCTTTAACATGATTATTTTAATTATGATTATTTTTAATAATTGTTATAATTATAATTTTGATTATTATTTAAGATGATTATTATTATGTTGCTTGATATTTATTGTTATTGCTTGATCACGCCTTTTATGCATGTTTAAAGGGAATTTGGTACTTGTTATCACGCTTATGTAAGATAATTAATAATCTTGTTTAGGGTTAATATGATTATAATTCAAGTGATCGCCAATAATAGCTTTGTTTGTGCATTAATATTCAACCAACGTTGATAAACAGGTTTAGGGTAAACCTATTGATTGCATTTTAGTCAGAAAGCGCACATGAGTACGATCAGAATAAAGTAGAGGCCTATTATTAGGGCAGGTTCAATCTCTTTTAGGTTGGATTTGTACCTTCATCCCCGAACTACCAGTCATGGTTCCGGACCTATTAGAGTTGAAGATCTCCTGGATCATTAAGGGGTGTAACCTTCACCTCGTGAACGGTTTACAAGTTCCTAAAACTTGTTGGCGACTCTTTTGCTCTAGTTTCTTTCCCTTTGGACGCCACCATACTTAAGTGTATGATCACAGTGGGGTTCAAGTTAGGGGTAACGCTTGAAATATTCCCTACAGTTTTTGGCTACTTCACGAGGGAGGTTTTCTATTTTAATTCCTGAAATTTATTTTGGCAATGATTTACAATGAGTGGATGAGACTCGAAAAGTTTTAAGTATTTGATGTGCGTAATTTTGATTAACATTTTTGGCATATGCATAAAAAAAGATCTCATTGGAAAGACCATCCGTAATGAGTTAAAAGATAGGATTTTTACACGTAGGAAATTGAGGAATATCTTTCACAACTAGGATCGAAATAATGCTGTGCGAAATTGGAAAATTTAATCGACCACAGAAAGCCGCTGAGGCTTGTAGGAACTAGCGTCAGCGAACAAAGACTAGCCCCAACTTTTTGACGTTAGCACCAGGCAACAACTTCTATTGCCAGGCGCTAAAGCCAAAAGGTGGCGCTGGACTCTGTTTGCTGGCGCCAAGTTCTTCCAATACCAAGCCAGATTTATGCGTTCTAATTTTGACCAGTTTTTAGCACTGTTTGCTCGATCCTACTTCCTGATTGAGTTTTTCTCACTTTTTTGAAACCCATATGTGTTCTACATATAGACATAACCCTCTGGGAATTCATGCTCCATCTACCTGATTGAACGCTCTGAGCAACAAAGTGTACATCCGAATGTTGAATTCACCAAACCATGGAAGCGAGTTTTTCTAGACTCGCGGTGTCCCATCCACTTGCGCCAACCTTTCACGGTTCGGCTTCCGCGCCGTGCAATCCGGACAATTAACCATGGACCCTCTATTGACTAACCCATATCGCGAACTTTAGAGAACTAGATTCATGGTTAGGTTGCAAACTCATTGCATCATGTTGTTCCTACTTGACTAATTGTGCATTATTGGTTGTGCATACTCTATGTGTTTTTCCTAACCGTTTGTTTGACTTGTGCTAAGATTAAATAAATTGATTTATGACTAAAAGAACTTTGCCTAATTAATTAATTAATTAGAGTAAATAATTTTAATAATTTAATCAGAACTGACTTAGTACAACTTTAAGCATACCATGTAGAGTAATAATACCGAAAGCAGTTCCAGATCGACGTTCCAACAATGGCGCCAAGATTTGAACTGCAGCGCCACTCTGTGGAGCATAGCACCTGGCGACAGTCATGTCGTCTGGCGCTACACTACAAAGAGAGGCGTTAGTCCTGTCGTTTTGGCGACAGTTCAGTTTATCGCTCGAGTCATCACCTTATGTCCAATTAAGCAGTTTTCTAGTCGATTCAGTTAATTTTTACTGGTAATTATACCTTGTCAAGTCATTAATCGAGTCTAAGCACTAAGTCCCGTGGTCTTACACAAGAGTCAAAGCATGTCACTTAAACTCACCATATAAAGCACACACTAATGTACACTTTTACCATGTCTAAAGGAGTCTTGTATGCGCGTATTTTTTCCGTCATTTTTTTTAGGGGGTAAGTCGGATATTAATCCTCCAAATAAATCAACTTGTTTAAACCCTATACTTAACTCCCAAAAATATATACCTTATTTTTTTTGCCAAAAATATGCACCTATTTTTGCTTTTTCTCTTTCAAACCGTAAAGTCAAGGTCAATTTGAGTCAAATAATTAAAACAAAAATGGTTTAATTTACAACACGTGGTCAAGAAAGGAAGGGCGTTTGATCAAAGACAACCTTTTTATCCAAGTCCAACTTTTCGACAAACCCATTGCTCGTAAGAGGAAAGCTAAGACGATAATGGCAACTCAAGAGGAAGTCAATGAGCTCAGGAACCAACTGATTACAGTGATTGAGGCGTTAAAGGTTCTAACCCTCAAGATTGATGATCCTGTGGAACAACAACAGATGGATCTCATGCAAGAGAGTCTGAGCAAACTATCTAGTGACTACAAGTTTCAAGGGATTAGCTCACAAGGGGTCTCGGTGGACAATGATCTTCTTCCGCAGAAGTTCAATGCCAACGACATCCCGAAATTCAAAGCAATTGAAAACCCTTACTTTCATTTAAGAGCCTTCGAAACAATAATGAGTATTAAGGGTATCGACAAGAAGGTATTTCCCTCTTTGTTCTCACTATCTCTCGAAACCATTTTCCAACAATGGTTCTTTTCTCTTGAGAAAGAAAGAACCTCTACTTGGGAGTCCATAGTAAACGCTTTCATTGATAGATACAAATGCAATATTCAAGTCGAGAATGACTATAGGGAACTTGAAATCCTCAAGCAGAAAGAGAATGAAGGTTTCACCTCTTTCTTTAACAAATGGAGAGAAACCTCAGCTAAGATGATTGAGGTGCCAAGTGAAAAAGAGTCCGTAAGGTTATTCATCAAAAACCTTCAAGAGAAGTACCCCAAGCATCTCAAATACTAGAATAATCCCCATACCTTCAAGGCCATCTACGACATTGGAATTAATATTGAAGACGACCTGCTAAGTTGAAAGCTACTAATACTAACTCTAACAGTGGCTGGAAAGGCAAGAAGAACGACAATAATTCTTCTTCCAAAACCACCCACTCAAATAATGTTGGTACCTTTAACTTAAGTGAAGTCCTTGCTATGAATAATCAAGGACAAAAGAAACCATTTAGGAGGAACTTTACTCCTATTAGTATGAGTTATGACATCGCATTTGACCGATTAAATGCAAAAGGTCTTATAACTCCTATTGGACCATTTGCAGACCCACCAGTCGAGAAGAGGACGGCTAATTGGAACCCCAATGCACATTGCAAGTATCACCAAGTTAGGGGCCATCTTATCGTAATTGTTGGAAGCTTAAGGAAGCTATCTAAGACTTAATCGACAATAACAAGCTACCATTGCCTCCAGCCAGTAAGAAGCCAAGTATTGATAATGCGCCTCTCGCTCACTCCTTGGCCATCTCTGATGAGGAAAACGAGGTTGATCCCTCATCTCTCATCAAACCTGTCGAAGAAATCCATGCTATCAAAGAAGAGGAGGAGATCTTTTTCGATGCCGTGGATAACCTTCCAGAATTAGCAAGTAAAGAGGACATACAATTGCTTACGTTGTCCATGTTAGAGGGATCAAACTAGCTACGTGAAGCCCTCGAAGTTGTGAAGAAACTTCATAAAGAGTATGACGAGGTTTCACCCTCGAAAAATAAACCTAGGAAAGAGTTCACACCCATAGGAATGACCTATGATGCCATCTTTGATCGTCTCCATGATCAAGGATTAATCAAACCTATTGGCCCAACTGAGGATCCCACACCAGAAAAGCGATCTTCAAAATGGGATTCCAAATCCTACTGCAAGAATCATCGAGGGAACGGTCATACCACAAATGAATGTTATAGGTTTCGAAACCTCATTCAAGATCTCATGGAAGCGAATAAGATTCCACTGCCTCTAGCTAGCGAGGAAACGAAGAAACACTTTTCTTTGAAAGTAATCGATAAACCCAAGAAGAGTAATAGACTCTACACTCCAATTGGGATTCCATATGCTCAAATGTTCAAAATGCTCTCCGAGAGTGGCGAGGTCAAACCTCTCGAACCGAGACCATTTGAATCGTTAAAAAGGATGGATAGATTTTATTGTCAATATCATCAATAAGGGGGTCACACTATTGAAAACTATTTTAAATTTAAGGATTTAATTCAGAAAATGATTGATGACAAAAGACTAGTCCAAGTTCCACAAGAAGAAGACGCAAATATTAATGGAGTTTGGGATAGTGATGAAAAAGACGTTTATCTAAAGGGCATGGTAGGACCTCCACCTTCGGTGTCATGTGCCATGGATGAATTCTGGGTAGAAGAAGATTCATCCATAGACATTCTCACAAGATCCGGGAGAATGCAATATCTTGTTTCGGCTCAACCTATGCCAACCACGCAGAAAGTTCCCATACCTATCATAGAAGATAATGACATTGTCAAACAGTTCAAGAAAACCAAGGTTGAAATAAACGTATGGAAGCTTCTGGCAACATCTCGAGAGCATAGGTTGGCTATAATGAATGCCTTGGATAATATAGGGATAGATTCCGACACCACTCCTGAGGGGTTGGCTAACTTCCTTACGAGTGATCTCCCTAGTCCTATCAACTTGATCACCTTTTCCAACAAAGACTTACCTCCAGAAGGCGACAAGCATTATAAGGCATTAAACCTCACATTGGTTTTCAAGAGAATGAACGTCCCTATGACTCTTGTAGACAATGGATCGACCATTAATGTCTGTCCACTTAGAACTGCGAGAATGCTAGGCATAAGGGATGAAGACCTAACCCTGTCAACGCAAGGAATAAGAGCCTACGACAACACTCGTCGTCAAGCTCTTGGTAAATTACTATGAACATAACGGCGGGAGCAATAGAACACGCTACTACGTTCCAAGTAGTAGATATTAAGGCTTTTTTCAATCTATTATTGGGACACTCTTGGCTTCATGACCTAAAGGTCGTCCCTTCATCACTCCACCAACAGGTAAAATGCATAGTTGGAGGAATTCCCATTACAATCGATGCTTCACCCATGAGGATTAAAGCTATAGTGAATCCAATAATTAATTGGAGCACGATGAAGATGATGAAGATTTGTGGGGCTTTAATGAAGAGGTCTCCTTAATTGAGGAGGATGAAAGGATCCCTCTCTGCCACGACCCCCACTCCAATATGATCGTGAACGCTATTCTAAAGAAGCAAGGACATTTTCCTGGGATGACCCTAGGAAAGAAGAAAGGAATAGCAAAACCACTGGAATCACCTGGCCTCCCTAAATTAGACACTTTCGGAATTGGTTTCAAACCGACTCGGGAAGATCTCAAGCGAGCCCAGGAAAAATCAAACGCACGTAGGGACGCTCGCATCCACAAGAAAGAAATCCTAATTGATCAGTATCATTTTACCCTCAATGGACAATTCATAAAAGAAGAAGAGGACTATCCACGTTAAGAATTTCCTGAACCGTTTTTCGTAAATGGCATAAGGCAACCGGGATTCGAGATCTTCTTAGATTTCTACTTCATAGACGAAATACCAACTCCTGTCCACAAGGAGAAAGCACCCCCATGCTTTGACTTAAATGTCATGGGATTACTATTCGGGCGAGAAAAAGATGAGCCAACATACAAAGAGGATAACTCCTCGCTCATCCAAACATTCCTACAAAGCGAAATCTTTGATCCCTCAAAGCTCATCACTCCAGCGGAAGGATCATTACAAGGGTGGTGCAAGACCGTAAAGGTGACTACTCCAAGCGGAAGGAAAATCTTCATTACAACGGGGCAAGGACTGATGTTCAAAGAGTCGTCTGAGTCAGAGTCAGAGTCAGAGTCTCTCCCTATAGAGTCATCTAAGTCTTTAGTTGTAGCACACCCTCCTTCTATCTCTTCCTCTAGGATAGTTAGTGATCAAGTCCCTGAGGACATATCCCTCTTTGATGTAATGATCTCAGAATTTAATAATATGTCTTCTTCTCCTTACTCTTTGTGTTCTTCTTTAACCTAAGATGATGAGCATTGCTTAACTAACAATGAACAGGACAAAGAACTTATTAAAGAAATGGAAACACTTGAAAAGAAAACACCGATAATTGAGGAAACTGAGACGGTTGATATATCAAATGATACAACCAATAAAAAAGAAGTTAAAATCGGATTAACACTTAATGAACAAGAAAGAACCGATTTAATTAACTTACTTAAATAATTAATCGATGTATTCGCTTAGTCATATGAAGATATGCCAGGCATTAATAGAGAAATAGCTCAACACACCATACCATTAATTCCCGGAATGAAACCTGTAAAACAAAATTTATGTCAAATGAAACCCGACGTAGCTCTTAAAATAAAAGAAGAAGTTCAAAAACAAATAACTGCAGGTTTTATCAAGGTATCCAAATACCCCGAATGGGTCCCTAACGTCGTCCCAGTTCCAAAAAAGGATGGAAGGGTAAGAATGTGTGTCGACTATCAAGATCTAAATAAGGCAAGTCCAAAGGACGACTTCCCTTTACCACACATCGATATTCTGGTAGATAACACAACAAATCATGCGCTCCTCTCGTTCATGGATGGATACGCAGGCTATAATCAGATTCTCATGGCGGAAGAAGACACGGAGAAAACAACCTTCATAACACCATGGGGTACTTACTGCTACACGGTAATGCCATTCGGGTTGAAAAATGCGGGTGCTACTTACCAACGAGCAGCGACTGCCTTACTCCATGACATGATGCATAAAGAAGTTGAAGTATACGTGGATGATATGATTGTAAAATCAAAAGATCGCCCAGGCCATCAAATAGCCTTGAGAAAATTCTTCGAAAGGTAAAGAAAATACAACATGAGGCTGCATCCATCTAAGTGTGCTTTTGGAGTCACCTCAGGAAAATTTTCGGGTTATGTCATAAACTCTAGAGGAATAGAGATAGACCCAACCAATATCAAGGCAATCATGTCAATGCCACCGCCCAAAACCGAGAAACAAATTCGAGGATTTATTGGCCGGTTGCAATACATAAGCAGGTTCATATCAAAATTGACAACAATATGTGAACCAATCTTCAAAAAGCTTAAAAAGAATGTACCAGTGATATGGGATGACGAGTGTCAAAAATCCTTTGAAAAGATCAAAGCCTATCTCGCAAATTCTCCTGTGTTAGCACCAGTACTTCTGGGAATACCTCTTAGATTGTACTTAACAGTCACCAAAGAAACAATGGGAGCCATGCTAGCACAAAAAGTAGAAGGCAAAGAAAATGCGATCTACTATCTAAGAAAAAAGATGCTCGAGTATGAAGCACGCTATATACCTCTTGAGAAATTGTGCCTCGCATTGGTGTGGGCCACAACCAAGTTAAGACATTACATGCTCGTGCATACAGTCTTTGTAGTTTCCCGATTAGATCCACTCAAGTATTTGTTCGAGAAATCTACACTCAATGGGCGCATATCGAGATGGATAGTCAACTTAGCCCAGTTCGATGTAAGGTTCATGCCACAAAAATCTATCAAAGGATCCGTGGTTTCGGATTTTCTAGCAGACTTTCCAATAGAAGACTCGACACCAATACACGAAAATGAATTTCCGGACAAAGACTTGATGGTCACGGCAGATGATACTTGGACTTTGTACTTCGATGGAGCCTCAAACCAAAAGGGATGTGGCGTTGGAGTATTACTAGTATCACCCAAAGAAGAGCATGTTCCATTATCCATAAAGCTTGATTTCGACGTTACCAACAACGCTGCTGAGTATGAAGCATGCGTGGTAGGCCTTGAAACAGCTTTGGCATTGGGAGTGAAAAAGTTACGGATATTCGAAGACTCTTCATTGATCATTAATCAAATCTCCAAAATATGAAAAGTAAGGAGCGAAAGCCTAGCCCCTTACCAAACTTATCTGGAAACCCTCACTAATTAGTTAGAGAAAGTGGAATACACATATCTGCCTAGAGAAGAAAATCAATTTGCTGGTGCCTTGGCAAGACTAGCCTCAATGGTTAGGATTCCTACAGAAATCGAGCAAATGCCTCCAACTATAGAAAAAAGGCAAAAACCGGCTTAAATTCAAGCTATAGAAGATGATGAAATGATCCAAGAAGAAGAAGAAGAAGAAGAAGAAGATGAACCGTGGTATACTGATATACTCAACTATGTCACCAAAGGAGAATACCCTCCCCATGCTGACAAAAGAGCCAAACGAGCATTAAGACTCTTGGCTTCCCAATACGTACTCATAGACAACGAGCTACATAAAAGGGCACCTAAGGGTCTAGATCTCTTATGTGTAGGAAAAAAGGATGCTCAAAGAGAAATGAGGATAGTCCACGAAGGAATTTGTGGAACTCACGTAAATGGTAAAATGTTAGTCCAAAAGATAATGCAAGAAGGATACTATTGGACTACAATGAATAGGGATTGCCATCAATACGTAAAAAGATGCCCTAAGTGCCAAATCTACGCTAATTTCCAACATGTTCCTCCATCTTTACTCTACACCTACACATCGCCATGGTCATTCTCTACATGAGGAATTGACATCAACGACAAAATCACTCCCCCAGGAACAGGAGGTCACGAATATATCTTAGTGGCAATTGATTACTTCATAAAGTGGGTCGACGCACAATCATACGCCAAACTCTCTACAAAACATGTACCACTCTTTATCGAAAGAAATATTATTTGTCGATATGGAATCCCACATGAAATGATAAGTGACAATGGAACTCACTTTCAGGCTGAGTGTGAAGAATTGCTACAAAAATATGGTATTCAACATCATCATTCTTCTCCTTATAGACCTCAGGAAAATGGAGCAGTCGAAGCAGCTAATAAAAATTTAAAGACTATCATCGAGAAAATGACGGAAAATTACAAGGATTGGCTGACAAACCTCACTTCGCATTGTGGGGTTATCGCACGTCAATTCACACGTCAACAGGAAATACACCATTTTCCTTGGTTTATGGAATGGATGTTGTACAACCTGTAGAGCTAGAGATTTCATCTCTACGCATCGCATTAGAGAGCAAACTCGATGAAGTTGAATGGACTAGGGCAAGATATGAGGAGCTAATTCTACTTGATGAAAAACGACTAGAAGCTCTACATTACACCCAATGTTATCACACTCGTACGGCTAGACATTTTAATAAGAAGGTCAAGACAAGAAACATCAAAGTAGGAGATTTGGTGTTAAAAGCATTAAGGAAAAATGTTTTAGATCCAAGGGGAAAATTCAGACCTAATTGGTCTGGACCCTACATTGTCAAAACAATCCTGTTAGGAGGAGCAGCAAAATTAACTGGCATGGATGGCAATGAGTTCTCGAACATGACAAATCTTGACCAACTTAAAAAATACTACCCATAATCACTTGAGTAGGAAACTCAAGAGAGCTACGTTTAGCCTGATTCCTTAAGAAAGGATACGTAGGCAACCCTTTACGGGTGCGACCACTTTATTTATTTATTTTTCAAACCTCACATCCCAGACTTAATAAAAAATTTGACAGAAGATCGACGAGACATCTGCGTCACAGAATAAATTCTGGCGCCAACCGATGAACCTTAGCGCCAGACGACAGCCTCTGTCGCCTGATGCCAGACCATCGTAGCTGGCGCCAGTCGTAAAATCGCGGCGCCAAGTTTCTGTAAAGTATCAGGGAATATTTCGGTGTTTTTCGGAAAATTTTCGACTTCCGTACTCGGAAAAATTTCTGGAAAATTAAATTTTCGATTTTCATTGCTTTAATAAATTAAATTTAAAGGAGATAATTTAATTAAAAAGCTAGAATATCATTAATAAAATAAATTACATTATTGATGGAATTTAATTAAAGCCTAAATAAATTAACTTTGAATTTAAAACTTAGTCTAATAATTGAAAGTTAAGCAATGCTTTAAATCTTTTTTCTCTGTCTTTGCCCTCTTCCAATTCTTATCTGTGTCTTCTTCCTCATCCATAACTTTAGCTAGTAGGCATCCTTTAGAGGACCTACATTAAATTTTGGAGTATATAGTTTCTCCTTTAGCTAGGACCCCATGTTTCTTTTCTACCGAAGCCTTCTTCTCTGTAGTGTCAGCTTTCCTTTTTCCTTTATCCTTCGAAGAGCTTTTCTTCTTAGGCATAATAGTTGTTTTGAACTCAACTCTTTCACCCAAGCGTTCCTTAACAGGAATCACTTTATCACCTAGACTACTCTTCACATCAGTTTTACTCTGATTTTTCTTCATATCCTTTGAGGGTTTCTTCAGAATCCATCTTTTCACATCATTGGGCAAGGGAGGAGGAACCTTTTGGGTAATCACTTCCCATAAAGGTCTAGCACTCCAATAAGTATCAAATTTGTCTACTTCTTGAGAGACAGGGAACTCATAGGGACGACGAAGATCCCCGGAAGGAATTGTTTGAAGTAGGCCGTACTATCTTTTTACCCTGAAGGGATAATAAAAAGTCATTCGGGACAAGCTTGGAAGATGGCAGTAAGGTTGCTTGTTAACACCAACCATCTTTTCTATTTTCCACCAACGGATGACCCGTTTGATGGCAAAATTGCAAGACCCGAAGACCTTCTTCCATTCGTGGCGCCCCATCTTAGAGAAGTGTTTCTTCCTTCTCACAAAGCAGTTTGGAGTGTACTTCTTGATATTGTCTGGAGGACTAATTAATTCTAGTCTTTTTATTAGCCACATCTGTAAAAAAAAAATTTAAATGCAAATAAATTATTATTACTATACAAAAATATGTTTTTGATTTCTGTAATTAAAAATATTATTTTTCTACCTGTAATAAAATTGGAGAGCCCCAAAAAGGCACTTTTGGATTCTTCTTTAATTCGTCAAGACTAAGCATAGTCTCTCCAACTATTAATGGCATTGGATTTCTCCCAGATTCTATCTGCTCCAAAACTGTTGATATGATTGCTTGACCCTCATTAGTTTTATTACTAGTGAGAAGATATTGATTAAGCATGCAAAAAAGAAAAGCTCTTCTTATATAAACATGAAAAGACTCAGAATAAGGTCTATCAAAATAATGGCGAGCAAATTCTTTCAAATTAACTATGCTACCATCTACTATTTTTGTTAGATATTTTTCTTTTAAATTGAAGAAGCGTTCAAAATCCTTTTAATAATATTCGTTTATTCTAGGGACTACTACAAGATCTAATGCAGGGAAGCCTAAAATAGCACCGAATTCTTCCGGCAAAGGGCTAATTTCATCATACTCTAATCTAAAGCAATGAGTATCCACATCCCAATATTCTAGAGCGGTATGAATAAAGTCTAAATCAAGATCTACCCCTTTGACACCATAAATACCCCCCATGTGAAACACATCTAACTCTTTTCTCTCCTTGGAAGTAAGAGACCGACACCCTTCATAAGTAAAGTTGGTAAAACTTTTAGAGACTAGAGACATGATTATTTTTTCAAAAGCTAAGAATATATTTAATCTACTGAAATTATGAAGAAAATCGGCTGGGCAGGGGGCTATTATACATAAAATCGGCGCAGTTTTAATCCGAGAAGGATTCAGAGTCAGCGCTCATCAGCGCCAGACACCAAATATTGGCGCCTGACGCCAGAACCTGGCGCCAAACGCTAAGCGTAGCGCCTGACGCTACACCAAAACGCGTGGCTCCAGGTGGCGCTAACGTGTCTTATTATACGAGCTTTCTAAAAACTGCGTTTTATGGCCAGATTCGAGTCTGACCAATGACTTTACTATCTTTTATTCTTTTTTTATACCTTTTTTCCAAATTTTATTTATTTCTTCTTCTTAATCAATATAACTATTATATTAATTATATTATTTTTTAGATTTTATTTAGACTTAACTTCTAAGTTTTTATAAATCAGATATTTTAGGACTTTTATTTTTTCATTTTTTTTAGGGGAGAAATTAGGATACCCTCCATCAATAATAAAAATGACGGAATTTTTGCGCAAAATTAATTTTCACAATTCTTTGCACACAAAAACATGCACATTAAAAAATAAAAAAAATAATAAATAATAAATAAATACTGAATAAACTCATAAGTAATATGTATATACAAGCATGCCTAAATAAATAGTCCAAATAGAGGCAAAGTTCCATACAAAGTCAAAATAAAAAAAAAAAAGCACATGAACAAACTACGGCGCCGGGGGACATACACCCATCATCTCATAAAACTGCGCCGTATGAAGAGTAACCTCTCCACTAGCTCCAGCTCCAGCTTCGAGGTGGAAAAATCAGCACAAGACCCGTCCACCCAAGATCAACCCGAGGCTGAGGCTGCGGAGGCTGCTGTGATGACGAGCCGACCCCGTACATCCCACCACCTCTAAAAGCCGAAGTAGCCTCTCCCTGGCCCACCGGCGCAGCATGTGCTCCCTCAGATGAAGAGCCTGAGCCCTCTACCTCCTCGGTGCGGGCAGCCTCAGAACGACCGCCCCGATCGCCAGAACTAGTGCGGCGACGTCTCGAGCTAGACCTCGTCGTCTCCCTCCGCACATCGAGTCTCGTATGGGAGAAGGAATGGGCTGACCCTACAAAAGAAACTAAAATCAAAAACAAGAAAAGCAGAAGTAGTAATGCAAAAATAAGAAAGGAAAATACCTCCTGGACGGGCGTCGTCACGACGACATGTAGCCACGTTCCTCATCTAAATGAGCTGGCTCCGAAAGGCATTTATACACCGTGCCATCGCCGTGACCACCTCGCGCGAGAATTGTCAAGAAAATAAAGTCAGTAAAGATGCATAACATATATGGACAAAAGTTGCAAAAAATCAAGCTTACATGAGTCAAGTGATGAGGAATCGATCGCTCCACGAAGCGCTCACCCTCAGATGCTGGAGGAATCATCTCCTTAATTGGCCCGTATGTTCCCTAATAAAGAATAGACATACGAGGTGGCACGAACTCGGTAGATTCAGCTTGACAAAAGCAAATCAAAGTCAGTAAAGCATTACTTGGGGGCTACTTAACGAAAGGTAAAAGTTGAACATCATACCGCCACCTCCTCAGCCAGTACAGGGACTGGAGCTAACAACGACAGTAGATCCTCCTCATAGCACCGCCTAGGGATCATATAAGATCGCCAAGGGGTACCAGCTCTCTCTAACATGCTCACCAACCTCGCGGCGTTGAAATGTGACGCGGTGGAGGAGTAGGAACGATAAAGGTGTCCGAGGAATGCTGAATAGCAACCCTGTCTCCAAGATACGCGATCGCTCCATATGTCCCCAAGATATAGCGACGCTAAGCAGTATACTGCGCAGTTAGCCCAGGGACAACCAAGCCGACCCACGACCGGTACAACACGTCAGGCTCCTGCAAAGAACGCCTATCAAATAAGAATCTATCGAAGGTAATGCAAAGTACCCAAATATACAAAGAATCACACCGAGATGATCCAATCTCGGACGTAAGCAGTGGACATCGGAGCACGGTGGCTTCCCCAGGAAGCACTCACTGGAAACCTGCGCGGCGATGGTCTCGCCGGCGCAACCGAGGGAAAGTACTCGTAGAACCAGATCTACAAAAGACAAAAATTATTAGCAAGTGCTAATCAAAGCTTAGAGCTAAACTTTATGGGAGATAAAGTATACCTCTACAACCCTCCAAAAGCCGGATAGAGCGACGTTCCCCGTGAAGGACCGGTGTCGACACGAGTCTCGTAACACTCGGATGAAGTCAGCATTGGCCAAGCTGGCCCAATCATAAGTCCTGATCAAGTGTAGATCACGGACTGCAGGCAGGTAGTAAAGCAGCACTCTACTACCCTTGTCAAGGGAAAACGTCCCTGACAACAAGATAAGTACAAAGATGCGCACCCGCTGCTCTAGGGTGGTCGCATCATAATCAAAAGCCGCTGCTAGAGTGGAACGACGAATCCCCTTCGCGCTGAACTGGGTCGACTCTACCTCAGCACGAGCCTGAACAGCAATCGGACCCAAGAGCTCCTCGACCTCGGGAGAAAAGACGCTGATCTCGTTGTCAAACGGCAGCGCAACAGAGCTAAACTCCAGTCCCGTAATGAGATTGAAGTCGGTCGGGGTGACCATCATCTCACCTCAAGGAAAGTGGAAAGTGTTGGTGGTGTCCCAAAAGAACTCCACCAGAGCAAGAACCACATGGTGACCCCCGCTAGAGGCAATCATAGCCTCTGAGGCCTCGTAAAGCGCAGCCAGTCCGCAAGACTCCCATAAAAGTCTCGCCTCTCCGTCATTGGCGATGTACATCTTGTATAGGTCGCCCAAGGTGTCGCAACCTGAACCATGGCAGCGCGTCCAACCTACTATGATACCCCGTCGCACCCTCTCAGAAATGTGGTGAACATGAGAGAAGTACATCGTCCGCTCATCCCACTCAGGGAGTCGGTCGAGAGAAGTGGACGGGTCGGCGTCGTCCTCTACGGGCTCGTGCTCCCGTCTAACGTCTCGGGACCGTGAACCCGAACCTCGCTGTCTAACCATGCTACATTGTGCAAAATTATCATAAATTAAGGTCCTATAGTATCTAAGGTTTGCCTAGCCGCATGATATTATATTCGCAAAAAAAAAAAAACAGAGTACGTAGTACTAAAACAGAGCACAAATTCAAATTGAGCATATACGACATTTTCAAGCATTCAAACAATTTCTTGCAATACTATAGTAATTATTGTGACAAATTGGACAAGAATTTCTAGCAAAAACGTCAAGAACAAGCCATATTGTCTTCCTGACCTTAAGAGGCCCAACAATGGTGATTTGTTAGTTTCTTCACCAAATTAAGTCAAACAAGTCTCAAATACTCCCAAGGTAATAAATAAACATAATCAAGCAATTTCATGGCATAAAATTTGACAAACAAAGAGAATTAAGCAATTTAAGTTTCGAATTTTCAAGAAATTTATGAACAAATATGTGCGTAATTCATTAAAACCGGGGTGAATTTGAACAAAACTTACATAGATCGGGAAAATGGATGGAATAAGCTTTGATTTGAAATAAATTTGAGCGAATTCGGTTGAAATGAGAAAGAACGAGCCAAATGAAGTTCTGAGCGAATTCTCAAGCAAAACACGAGCAGCAGTAGAGGAAATGAAGAAGAGAAGGGTATTTATGGAAAACCCGACTCTAGCGCCAAGCAACAAACCTTGGCGCCAGTCAATAAGGCTTAGCGCCTGGCGCTAGTGCCAGCGTCTGGCTCTACAGGCAAATATGCGGCGCTAGCAATATTTCAGTGGCGACAGATTGTCCAGCCACTCAGTGCGGTTATTCCAACCTCTTGCAATATATTTTGGGTTCCTTGGTACGCCAGTTAGCCCCTCTAAGAAATTTGACATGATTTTAGTAAGCGGCTTGATTACAATTATATAAAGTGATCGACCTGATGAATGATCGTCTTACTAAGCTTAAAGCGCCTAAGCAGTGGCTCATTGCAAAACACTGACATAATGGTTCATGTAGCAAGGCACTGACATACTAGTTCATTTAGCAAAAGACACCGACATACTGGTTCATTCAGCGGAAAGCACCGACATACAGGTTAAAAGCAGCAGAAGCGCCGAAGTACTAGCATAACGGAAGCAAAGTTCAAGCGAGCTTTTCAAGATCCACAAGCGTAGGTCTTCGGTAATTTTCCTTAGAATATTATCGCAAGAAATAAGGATAGATTCAAGCGAGGATATCTTCGGCAGCATTCCCTATCTTGTGGAGAGTTTTCACAAACAACTGGAGGTGATTTCAAGCGAAGTTGTCTTCGATCGTGTTGCCTGGCTTGTAGAAGATGGTCACAAAATACTAGAAGTTTGTTTCAAGCGAAGCAATCTTCGATGGGGTTCTATATCTTGCAGAAGTCAATCATAGCGGAATTGGAGGCAGTTACAAGCATAGAAGTCTTCAGGAGACATTCTCTAGCTTGCAGGAGGTCGTCAAAAATACAGAAATGCAGCAATACAGCAACAAATCGGTTACCTATAGAGACGTGTGCTCGACGGTGCAAGATACGCGTTTCTTAACTCTTTTATCTGTTTAACTAAGGCTAGTTTTCAGGTATCGGCATTACAAGAGTGGTTTAGGATCGCAGAACGTTCTGAATCATTCTCCGTCCCTATCGATACTTTGACTTTTGTTTTCGAAACTTGCGTTTCTCCAAACTCGGTCAAAGTGGGGGCTTCTGTAGACACCCATTTGTGTCTCCCCAAAACCAAACCCGGTGATGAGTATCTTTCACTTCGAATCATAATCGAATAAAGTGAAAGTGTGAAAAGTCTAGTGTTGCGGATAGTTTTAATTTCTTTTCTTTTCTCTCTATTTTTGAATACCTATTTTAAGAAAACATCCAATCCAGTTTGTTTAGTTAATATAAAGGGTCCAATAATGGTGTAGTTGGATGGGGCTTGAAAAGAGCTTTCCAACGATATATTATAAGCCCAATTCCGATGAATAATGAGGAAGTTATGGCCAAATTACTAAACTGGACCCGGTTTGAGCCTTATATGCTGCCAATAATCTAGAGGAGGGCCTAATATGGATTTATCATTCCTAATTCAATTAGGAATGGTTTTATTCTTCTAGATTCTTCTAGAAGGTTCTTTTCATTCCTAATTCAATTAGAATTGATAAATTGACTTTGGTTGACTTTTTAGAGTTTTAATCAGAATAAAAGAGTGTTTTTGAGGAAAATACGATAGTATCCTCCTTTACGGTTAAATTTTATCTGAATTTAGAAAACGCGTAAAAAAATTGATTTGCGCTTAACGCCAGACATTAGCGCCTGGCGCTAATGTCAGCGTCTGGCGCTAACTTCGTTTTTTCACGTCGAAACTCTGATTTGTTTTTCTATCTTTTTGGCTGATTTTCTCTATAAATAGCCTCCTAAAAAGTCCGTTTTGAATCTATATACAATAACCAATTCTCTAATTCTCTTCTCTCTTAAAGCTAAAGTTTTTTTTCTCTTTTTCTAAACCAACCCTTTTGCATACAAAATTTCGCATTCACAAGACTTAGAAACTCCTAGCATTGTTCGAAGTTGTCTTCACCCTAGACGTGAAAGGTTTTGATTTATGAGGGTTTGGTCCCAAATATCTCTTTTAATTTGATTGTTTGTTTATTATATTCCTTGAAGTTACTAACGCGTGTATTTTGTTATTAGAAAGAGATACAAGGCATCCAAATAAGTGCTTTAATTGATTTATTGATATTATGATATAGAAATCATCTCTAAGTTGTTATTATGATTCCTAGTATTATGTTAGGGTGTTTTTATCTTCCTATTATCATGTTTAGAGTGACAACAATAAATTCCTAGTATCATGTTAGGGCTATATATTTGATCTTTATTGTTTAGTGACATGCTAGGGTTTGTTATTATGCTTTAACATGATTATTTTAATTATGATTATTTTTATATAATTGTTATAATTATAATTTTGATTATTATTTATGATGATTATTATTATGTTGTTGGATATTTATTGTTATTTCTTGATCATGCCTTTTATGCATGTTTAAAGGGAATTTAGTACTTGTAATCACGTTTATATAAGATAATTAATAATCTTCTTTAGGGTTAATATAATTATACAAGTGATCGTCAATAATAGTTTTATTTGTGCATTAGTATTCAACCAACATAGATAAACAGGTTTAGGGTAAACCTATTGCTTGCATGTTAGTCAGAAAGCGCACATGAGTACGATCAGAATAAAGTAGAGGCCTATTATTAGGTCAGGTTCAGTCTCTTTTAGGTTAGATTTGTACCTTCATCCCCGAACTACCAGTCATGGTTCCAGACATATTGGAGTTGACGATTTCCTGGATAGTTAAGGGGTGTAACCTTCACCTCGTGAACGGTTTACAAGTTCCTAAAACTTGTTGGCGACTCTTTTGCTCTAGTTTCTTTCCCTTTGGACGCCACCATACTTAAGTGTATGATCACAGTGGGGTTCAAGTTAGGGGTAACGCTTGAAATATTCCCTACAAGTATCCTCCTATTCAGGCGTAATTCCATTAACGCTTTGAGTTCCAAAAGAACAAGGTGTTACAAAAAAAGTTACTGCAGCCAAGAAATCTCATGCAGCCAAGAAAGTTCCTGCTGAACAGAAGGCTGATGCAAGTAAAAAAGCTACTACAACCAAGAAAGTTCCTGCTGCACAGAAGGCTGCTGCAAGTAAAAAAGCTACTGCAGCCAAGAAGACTCCTGCAACCAAAATGTCTCCTGCATCCAAGAAAGTTCCTGCTGCACAGAAAAACACTCCAAAGAAAGCAGCAACTTCAAATCAATCTCCAATTAAAGGTATAAAATATTGAAACACAAAATTATTTGATAAGGTAAATAGAAACACTTATAGAGTAAAGCATCTATCTTTATAAGTAAATGTTACAAATTTAATGATGCATAATATTACATGATTGAATATAAAAGTAAATGGTTAGTTTAATAAAGTAAACAAAAAAAGATTACAAATATATATGTTTTAAAAGTTCTTTAACATGTGTATACTTATAAACTGATTGTGCACACTATATGTATTAGGTGCTAAGCTTCAAAAGATTTTAAAAAAGTAAATATTGATAAAGAGAAAGATTACTGAACTAGAAGCTTCAAAAGGTTCATAAAATTTTATTAAATTAGAATCTAAAGTTAGATTCATATGTTCTATATTAAATTTATAAAGTAAATGATTCTACTACTCCAAGGTATAAATCTTAAAGTAAATGATTCATTCTATATAGTATAAAGAAACTGTTATAAAGTAAACTATTTACCTTTATATGTCTATGATGTCAATATAAATATTATGATGCATAACAATACATGATTGATTATAAAAGTAACTGATAATTTTAATAAATTTAATAAAAATGCTTATAAAGTAAATATATATGTTTTGAAAGATATTTAACATGTTTTATATGTTGTGAAGTAGGTCTTAGCCTTTTCTTTGTTCCTATAAAGTAAATGATTCATTCTATAAAGTAAATAGAAACTGTTATATAGTAAACTATTTACCTTTATATGCCTATGATGTCAATATAAATATTATGATGCATAATAATACATGATTGATCATAAAAGTAACTGATAAGTTTAATAAAGTTAATAAAAATTCTTACAAAGTAAATATATATGTTTTGGAAGTTATTTAACATGTTTTTTATGCTGTGAAGTAGATTGTTTGTTCTTGAATATTATATTTTAAGAGTATATGTTTTAATATCTTCTACATTAACAAATTATAGGAACAAAGAGAAGGATAAAATCTGAATTTAACGATAGCAATTATTAGACCTGGCAATCCTGACCCGACTCGATGACCCGACCCGAATGACCTGACC
The DNA here is from genome assembly GCF_001683475.1 of Chenopodium quinoa. Lineage (NCBI taxonomy): Eukaryota > Viridiplantae > Streptophyta > Magnoliopsida > Caryophyllales > Amaranthaceae > Chenopodium > Chenopodium quinoa. The sequence goes on along the minus strand of NW_018743516.1, from coordinate 382,534 downwards.
CATGACCCGAAATTGACCCGACCCGACCCATACCCGACCCGATGTGGAGTTGACCCGACCCTGACCCGAAACCCGAAGTTGACTCGACACGATTATACCCGACCCAATGTTGACCCATTACCCGAAATGACCCGACCCGAAATTGACCCGTTACCTGAAATGACTCGACCCTAAATTGACCCGTTACTCGAAATGACCCAACCCAAAGTGACCAGACCCGAAGTTGACCCGATTTCCGAAATGACCCGACCCAAAGTGACCCGACCCGAATTTGACCTGATACCCGAAATGACCCGACCATAATCGACCTGATAACCGAATCAACTTTCCTGGATTTAACCCAAATTAGCATAGGACAACCGACAACCTATGAAGTAACCTATACTGAAGACATGCCTTAAACTAAATTCAACAATTTTATTATGATTTTGACTCGTTATAAATAAACGGAATTATATTTATTGAATAGGTTTTAACAATAAGCTAATAATACCTTAATGGTGTTAATTTGCTTTATTATTACTCAAATCATACAAAAACATCATCTTACATAATAACATGTTTTTTTTTTAAATTCATAAATAATTCCGCCTAATTAGAAACCGACGCTTATTGTTATCAGCTCGTCTTGTGTGTGGCTAGCCACAGCGTGTGACCACTTACAAAAAAATAAAGTAACCCCTATAACACTGGCCAAGTAACCCCTATACTACTGACGAGTAACCCCTATTACTAACACTAACTGAGTAACCCCATAATACTGACCAAGTAATCCCTTTACACTGACCAAGTAACCCCTATTACACTGACCAAGTAACCCCTATTACACTGACCAAGTAACCCTTGCCACACGGTGTGACCAACCACATATAAGACTTTGTGTATTGCTATTGTCACCCACTTTGCTTTCTTTCTTTGTAAGTGCTTAACTAGAACATTCTTTTTTCTTTTTACATCTGAATTGGGATTTCATACTATATTATAATTTGAGTTTGTAATCAATGTTAGTGATTTACTCATAAGAAGAAATATAATTTACTAAACTCTACTTTGTAAATACTTATTGAGAGAATGAGATTGTCACATTGAATAGTTTGTTAAGAATTCAACTATTTTATTTGTATACTTATTGATAATTACAAAATTTATGTCAAAGTTTTGCACTCATCTGCATTATTTCATATATGTCCAATGAAAATGGAGTATATAAATAAAAACAAAGGGAGTATTATAAATAAATAAATAATAATTGAGTTTGATGTAGCTAGAGCCTAGAGGAGTAGGGGCCCATATTATATCTTAGTTTCCCACTAATTGTATGATTTTTTCTATTTTTGATATATAATAAATTAATAATAATAATAATAGTATTATTATTATTATTATTATTGTTATTATTATTATTATTATTATTATTATTATTATTATTATTATTATTATTATTATTATTATTATTATTATTATTATTATTATTATTATTATTATTATTATTATTATTATTATTATTATTATTATTATTATTATTATTATTAATATTATTATTATGACAACAATAACAATGATATTAACACAAACAACTATATTTCCTGTTAAAAAAAAACCTAATAATTAATCCATATAAAAATTATAAATCTACTAATTTCAGCTTAATTGCTTGACTCAAATTATCGACCCGAAATGACACGACCCAAAGTCAACCCGACCCGAACTTGACCCGACCCGATCTTGTCCCCACCCAAACTTGGCCCGATATATGGACTCAAAAACTGACCCGACTCGAAATGACCCGACCCGAACTTGACCCGACCCTAACTCGACCTGACCCAAAGTTGACCCGAAGTATTGACCTGAAACCCGACCCGACTCGATAATTTATTGACCCGAACTTGACCCGAAATGACCCGACTTAACCCAAACCCGACCTGAACATTTGTTGACCCGAATTTGACCCGACCCATACCCGACCCGAATGACCCCTTTTCCAGGTCTAGCAATTATGAACCAGAAGAAGATCCAAATGAGGATTCTGATGAATCATTATAACAAGATAGGAAAAAGAGAAAAGCTAATTTAAAGAAGAAATTGAAGCTTGACATTTCTGATAAGGAATTACATGAAGTTATCAAGGTTAAATAAGGAAGTGATGATGATGATGGTACTCTGGAAATCAAGAAAACACACTGCAGACCCAATGCAGTTTTTAATTTGATGTAAGATTTCAGTGAGGAACAAAATCAGATGTAATAAGTGTTGGTTTTGGAGGGTTGCTTGAACTTAATTTGACAAGAATTTCAACAAAGATGCATCCATGACTTTGTCATCATTTCAATGAAAACAACTGTATGTTCAAGATTGACATGGTGAAGGAGTTTTCTGTTAGTTCCTATAATGTTGAAGATATATATTTTCTTGTTTCCACACGTAACTGAGTACAAGGTGACTTTTCAGTTAAGGAAGCAACCTATAGCAACCATGTTGATTCAAAAGGAATGGAAGACGAAACCAAGAATTTCAGAAGGTGATGACATCTTTGTGAATAATTTGGAGAAAAAAATAAAGACTCTGAAGGAAGGAGGGGAGGATTTTACAAGATAATGTATTTTTGCAGCACATTCTTGGCCCCTGTTGTAAACAGAGTGATTGATTGCAAGGTAATCTTCTATGAAGACAATGTGAAAGAGATACATAACCTAGATTGGTGTGGTTATTATGTTCTGAATAACCTGTGAAAATCAGTGGGGAGCTTCAAAAACAAAAAACACAAAAAATCAAGATCAGGAATCAGTGGATGTGTCTTGATTCTTCAACTTGTTTACTTTCATCATGTTGCGTTCAGAGGGCAGTTTAAACAATAACACTGCCATTGATCAAGCATTGGTTAGATGAGAGAGTCAAAGAAAGAATTGCAAATGAAGCAAAGGCATCTTTTGGTCAAGGAGAACTCCAAAAGGATGTTTATCTAGTTTGTAGAAGAGTAGGTCAGCAAGCATTCTTGGGGCATGTAATTGAGAATGCTTATACAAACTTTTCTAACAGAGAGAGAAAATTAGTGTCATTCAACCTACTAGAAGGTGACATGACAAATAGTGAAATACATGATGCTGTAAAAAATGTGAGTAATTTTTTATAACTTACATTGATTTCTTGTGTTTACTTTAAAATGAAATATCTTTACTTTTATATCATGTTTGTTTACTTTTATTATATTTAATTGATTTGCTTCTTGTAGTAATAATGTTTAGTAAATCATAAACATAAAGTAAATAATGTACACTTAAAAGTAAACAAATTAAATTAAAAAGTAAATAGTATTTATGTTTGGTCGAGTCTAAATCTACCGCAAGTGTACGGGTCAATTACAGTAAATATAGGGTGAGCAAGGTATCGTATCCACAAGGAGGTCTACTTAAGGACCAATTTAAGAAACTAAAATATTATTTAGACGACGAAAATATGGGAAAAGTAGTACTAAACTATAAACGATTAAGGTTGCAAACTAATAAAACGATAGACAAGTATGAGAAATAGTTCTAGGTTTCGGGTTTCGCCAATTACTCTCTATAATGAAATTAAACTAATTGCAGGGTTGAACATATATAATATAACAATGATCGAATTACCAATAGTATGTAATCTCCTCTTCCAAGGTAGAAAACGTATATTTAAATAAATATCGTGTCTACTTCCGTGATCACAACAATTGAAATAAACTCATTACGAATAGGAATTCAATAAGACCACCCCAAGTGTATAACTATTCCTAAAATTATACTACTTGACGTTTGATAATCCCACGAACTAGTATTGAAATTTCACGTTCGCTAATAATCCAATACCTTAAACATACAATCAATTGGCCAGATTAAAAGTATGAATTAAAACAAGATTATCAAATTGCAATCATATAAATAAAACCCAAACAAGGTAATTCAATTCATTGATAGAAAATAAAGGACTACATCCCTAACCTAGAACAAACGAAATTAGCTAGACATGGAAATCAAGAGAACACAACTAATTAATGAAGAGTCAATACTAAACATATAAAATCAAGCAAAAATCAACCAATTGCATAAACTAAAAGGATGAAGAGTAAACTCCAATTGAAGTTGGACGCTGCATTCAGAGGATCGCTGCTCACTGGTTCTGCTCTTCGTCCTCTGCGTGTGTGTTCGTGTGTTTCCTCCGTCTTCTCGTGTGTGTCTGCTACTGCCTCTATCCTCCTTATATCAGTAGTGGTGTTTTGAGGGTTTATGTATTCTTCCTGATTATTTTGCCGCAGCTCTTTTTCTTTTTGGGAATCTTGAGGTAATGGGTTTTTCGACCCACTACTATCTCTTTTGTCAAGTGTAGTACGTGAGAGTGGGAATGTGGGCTTTACTTGCCTTTTTTTTTTATTATTCTTGCAACCTATAAATGATACAAAACCAAAGACTTTTAGCTCCATTTTTCTAATTAAATCACATGAGGAAATTTTGACAATTATCACCCTCTATTATGTCCATTTTAGCAATTACCATCTTGTATTTTTTTTTTGAAAATTACCACCTTCTACTTTCAAAAACATCAAAAGTTACCACCTTCTTACCCCCAACTACCACATGACGTCATTTTGGGCTCATTCTTTCCCTTCCCTCCCTATTTCCCTCAACATTTCACTTTTTTCCCCCAAACCACCAATAATTGTTCGTCAATTTTGATTTGGAGGAGTGAATTGAAGTGTTTTTGATTGTTTGGGGGAAAAAAAGTGAAAGGGGGGGGGGGATGAGAATCGAGTTAGGAATGAGAATTGTGAGCGAAATAGGGAGGAACGGGAAAGTATGAGACCAAAATGACGTCATGTGGTAGTTGGGAGGCAAGAAGGTGATAACTTTTGATGTTTTTTAAAATAGAAGGTGGTAATTTCAAAAAAAAAAATACAAGGTGGTAATTGCTAAAATGGACTAAACAGAAGGTGGTAATTGTCAAAATTTCCATCACATGATGATATAATTAAAACTTCCTCTGCCATATGAGAATTAAAAGAAAAACAATTCTAATTAATAAATATAACATGAGTAAAATAAGAGCATAATTTAGTAGAAATGATTATCTGAACTTTGCAAAATAAAACTTCAAATTAAGATATAAAATCATTCAAACTATATAGATTATACTCTAAAATATCATTAAAATGATATAATAAAGTATATAAAATATGAACTTATCAATGTTAAAAAATAATGTAATAATAATTTTTTGTTATTCATTTTGAAGGAAATTAAAGAAGAACTGCATTTGTTGGCTAGATATTCAACACTCTTTGCAATGTTACATGCTAAGTGTATAACTTGCTTAACAAACAAGATGAAAAAGCAACAAATGAATGTGTCTACATTAAATTCTCAACTGGTTTCAGAAACACAATAGCTAATGGAAGATCCTAAAGTATAAAGGGCTATGGATGAAATAGTCAGGGTTTATGATGATTTAAGAGATGTATCTAGTGTGTTTCTGTCAACATGGGAGGAGCAACATAAAAATTATGAAACATAAGAAGAGGAGGAGGAGGAAAAGGAGGAGGATGACAATAAAGAAGAGGAGGAGGAAGAAGAGTAGGGCTGGCAAACGGATCAGGTCGGGTCGAGTTCGTGTTCGAGTCGGCTACCCCATAACCCGAACCTGATCCATTTAACTATTCGGGTTGAAAACCCTAACCTGAACTTGATATTTTCGGGTTTGGGTCAACCCGAAATTGACCTTATTTGACTTGATTTTTTATTTGGGTTAAAATCAGGCTTTTTTAACCTTATACTGACCCGACCCGAACCTGATCTTTCAGGTTTCAGGTTCGGACCAACCCAAAATTGAAATGAACTTTTTTTTTTCATTCAAAAAGAAGTACTCGTAGTTCATAGGTTAAGTGTTTTAATTCAAGCCAAAATTGAACAGCATAGTCCAACAAAGTAACAATTCTAATTAACGATTACAAACCAAAAAAAGTGTAATTAACTAATTACAAACCAAGTTTCAAAAGATACTAAGGTTTTTATAACACAAATTACAGTTCTCAAACAATAATAGAAGATGCAATCAGATTTTCATTTGGATAAAGATTGGGCGATATTGTGCATGTCATCCTTGTTCACCACCTCAAGCTTCATAATCGATTACACATTATTGCCAATTGAACATGGGTGGCCATAACTTGCCGCCAAAACCTAAAAAGAAAATTACAAATAAGTTAATATAATTAAAACATGCATAGCTATAACTATTAAAATCTTAATTAAAACAAACATGTTCATGAAAAATAGAAATAAATAACAAATATTAGCAAGAATTACCATCACATAAAAACATTTAACAACATAAATTAGCATTAGGATTTGATAATTAGCAAAAAAAAAAAACCGTATAATAACATAAACAACAACATTTAACAACACAAGTTAGTAATAACATTCGAAAATTGGCATATAAAATACGAAAATAAATGAAAACATAGACAATAGATGAATTTGAAAAAAAAAATAGCATGTAAAAAAAAAGAAAAAAAAAACAGAAAATGAAGCAATATACCTTAATTGATGAAGGAGAGGACTAATAGAACTAAGGAACGCATCTAGTGGAGGAGTGAAAGAGTCAAGTTGTGAAGGATATTATGAGAGAGAGAAAGATAATGCTCAGAAACGACTGTTAAGAAAAAGAAAGAGAATGAGAGGATTTTAGGGTTGTACTTTTTATAAGGTGGCTTTCTTTACTTAGGCTTGGGCTTAGATTTCCCTTTTTTAGGTTTATTATGTTTTTTTTTTGTACATAAGTGCATTACATTTGGGTTATCAGGTCAGGTTCGGGTTGACCTGACCTGATTTGACCCGAAAATATTTTCAGGTTAGATGGGTCATTTTCGGGTTTAAAATTCCAACCTTAACCTAACCCATTTAATTATCAGGTCGGGTTCTTGTCGACCCATTTAAATTTTTGGGTCAAAAATCTCAACCCAAACCTTTGTGTCGGGTTCGGGTCGGGTTTTCGAGTCAGGTCAGTCTTTGCTAGCCCTAAAGAAGAGGAGGAGGAGGATGAAGAAAAGGAGGAAAAGGAGGAGGAAGACAAGAAAGAGGAGGAGGAATAGGTGAATGACCCAGAGAAGGAACAAGAGAAAAAGGAAGATGAAAAGCAGAAAGAAAAACAAGAGAAGGAGGCTGATAACCAGGAAGTTGATGCTGATCTTAGTAATGTAATAATCTCAGTCACTAAGAGTATCCTAAAGCATACTCTTGTTGAATAAAACCAGTTGTGGAGAATATTTCAAGCATTACCCCAAACTTGAACCCCACTGTGATCATACACTTATGCATGGTGGCGTCCAAAGGAAAGGAAGCTAGAGCAAAAGAGTCGCCAACAAGTTTTAACCGTTCACGAGGTGAAGGTTACACCCCTTAACAATCCAAGAGATCGTTAACTTTAATAGGGTTGGAACCATGACTGGTAGTTCGGGGATGAAGGTACAAATCCAACCTAAAAAAGATTGAACCTGCCTAATAATAGGCCTATACTTTATTCTAATTGTATTCATGTGCGCTTTCTAACTAACATGCAATCAATAGGTTACCCTAAACCTGTTTAATCTATGTTGGTTGAATATTCACTAGTAGAAAAAACCAAAAGGGAAGCGGTTCAAACCCCCAAAAGATAAGCGCTTTTGAACCGCTCCGGTTTGGGGGGCTTCCCTTTAGGCTATAGAAAAGGAAGCGGTTCAAACCGCTTCCCTTTTAGGTTGAAAGGGAAGCGGTTTTGGCGCCAAACTACTTCCTTTAGGGATTTCTGGCACCATTATGGTATGGGTAACGGGAAGCGGTTTTGGCGCCAAACCGCTTCCCTTTTGATTTTTTTTTTAATATTTATAATAATAATTTATTATATTAGTGACCTGTGACAATAATAATAATACTACTGGTTAATAATAATATATATTAATTATTATCAATATTATTATTAATTATTAATTAATATTAAATACAACAAAAATACAAATAACATTTAATTTTAATAAATATCAAAATGAGTAACATCCTTAACATATTTAATTATAAGTATTATATCATTACACCAAAATATATAAATATAAAACTCACAAATACTTCGCACTAATTAATTATAAGTAATTAACATTGACATAATATATAATATATATTTACAAACATAACTAATAGAATAATGTACGTTCAATTGTCACGAAAAAAGCTAGCTCGATCTCAGTAGATACCATCAAATTTCACGAAAAAAGCCCACATGTCGCAAATTTCATTGATTTCTTTGCTTGTTAACGGGCTTTCCCTTTGAATTTTGCAAACCTTTGAAAACAAAATCAGCCAACCATTATTATATATCAGTATATCATGTGTATGACATGAAAAAGTTAAAATAAATGTATCTTTACACCAATATAGCAATTAACTAAGTTTTAGCACGCCTTACATCCAAAATGGTCCATATAAGGCCTATACGACTTCTACTTTACCCATTTTCTACATTTCTTATCAAATGAAGTGTTTATTTCTCATAAAATGTTAGTATTACCTAGTCTTGAGTGTCTAATGTTTGAAATCACACCAATATAGTAATTAACGAAGTTTTAGCACGCCTTACATTCAAAATGGCCCATATAAGGCCTACACGACTTCTACTTTGTCCGTCTTCTACATTTCTTATCAAATGAAATTTTTCTTTCTCATAACATGTCAATATTACCTAGTATTGAGTGTCTAATGTTTGAAATCACACCAATATAGCAATTAACTAAGTTTTAGCACGCCTTACATCCAAAATGGCCCATATAAGGCGTATACGACTTCTACTTTGCCTATTTTCTACATTTCTTATCAAATGAAGCGTTTCTTTCTCATAACATGTAAATATTACCTAGTCTTGAGTGCTTAATGTTTGAAATCACACCAATATAACAATTAACTAAGTTTTAGCACGCCTTACATCCAAAATGTCCCATATAAGGCCTATACGACTGCTGCAGCTGCCTAGACACCTGCCTGGGCTGCTGATGTTGTTGCCATGGGTGGCCCTGCCTTGGCTACTACTGCAGCTGCCTGGTATCAACCTACTGCCTCGGGTTACCTCATTCCCATTTATGTGTTCGGTGAAATTATGGAAGCTAGTATGGATCAAACGGAAAAAATTAATAAAATAAATCGATACCTCATCAATGTGTTGAGCTTCCGTGCAATTGTTGACTAAGTCAAGCATAAACCTCTTCACGTACAAGGCAAAATCATCTTCGTTGTCTTGTTGCGCACACTAAAATACCATGTGTTAATGAAATCATGCATAGCCATTATCGATGTGAAGTTTATTAAACAAGTCACTACGTCAAGGCATTACCTTTGCATATTTCAATGTAGGACCCACAACCGAACGACAATTTAGCTTCTTCATAACACTGTAGGAAAATAAGTTCAAAGTTAGAAATATAACTAGCCAATTAATTAGGTAGGGACATTCAACAAGGGGTTGCAATTTGTACCTATTCAGTAGGTTCTTCACTAGAAGCTTTCGCGGTGGACTCACACAGGCCGAATCAAAATGGTAGATTGTGTTATTGGAAACACAAATCACTAAAAGAGTCTAATGAGCACTTCATATATATTAACCAAATAACAATCCATTAATGATTAGACGGCAACATAATTACTAAGCAATCAACAGATTTATGACATATTTAGACGTACTCCTCAAAGCATGGCGCTAATATGAACTTATCTCACGCTCGGATTGATTCCGTAATACTCCGCTCGAGATAATCTTTCACATCACGCGGGTTGCATAAGCATATGGTATTGGAGGTCTGCTCAGGGAATAACCACCCAAATGTAGCCTCAGAATTACCTTTACTAAGAAGGTGCTCCTGTAGTGACCTTCATGAAAGCAAAATGTGGATCATTTATTAAATTCACAATCTAAATTTGAAACGCAACAACAATATAATTAGAAATAGTACCATTAAATTACCTCATGAAAGTTTGAATGATGGAAATGTTAAGCATGGAATCGGTTAGAAATTCCGTCACATCCACTCTTGAAAGAAATGCGACTGCATCTTCATCATAGTGGAACAACTCCTTAGGTAGATTCACTTCAATAGATCTATCAAATGGCAACTCACTAAGGAGCTTGTGAAGAAAAGTACAAGCCTTAGAGAGCGAACGAAGGACATCAGCTTCAACTAGTGGAGTACAGCTCAAGGCAGAACCTCTCAAGCTCTTCTTCGACATGTGTTCACCCTTCAACCATTGTCCTTCTTCTGTGTTGTTTGGAGGTTGGACGACCTTTTATTTTGTCTTCTATAACTTCTCCACCTTCTTTCTTTTTGAGGGTTGATTTTCCTTTGAAATCTAGTAACATAAAAGCACATGTCATATTACAAGATATGTTATATATGTTTTAAAAAAAGGTATTTGATACTTACCCCTCCTATCAACCTCACCCAATCATGTGGCCATTGAACAAAGCTGCCTGTCGAATCTCGTAGCTTAAAGAAGTCATACTCCTCTCTAGGCACCGGTAGTGGTAAGTCCTCAAAACAAGATAGTATAGAATTGATGCCGACCGAGCTATACCGGGTACTAGTATTTGACTTGAAATGGACCTTGTCAAATGGTTGTGCGCTACCATACCCCACCAACTTCAACTTTCCATCCAATTTTTCCCCGGGGTGAAGGAGCTCACAAGGTGTCTCTTCCTACACATTAGATTAGGACATGAGTTATTAAGTGACCGATGTAATAATTCTAATAGAAGTACATTTGATTAATTCTGACGTTTACCTTAATATCTGGCAAAGGATTAGGTGTTGGATGTACAATCTCCAATGTATCTGCATGCGTAGGAGTAGGAACCTGCAATGGTAATATAAGTAACTCTCTCTCAACAAGTGTATGGAAATCGTTCTTATTTTAACCAAATTTGATTGTAATAAAATTACCTCGTTCTCAACAAATGGATCATCCCCGACACCTTTTGGATGACTATATGAGTCCACTGGAGTAATCGTGGGCAACGGCAAGATCGGCAAGTTCATGTGCTTAAAAATTGCATTGAATTGACTTTGCAATTGTTCTTTCACCTCTTTGCGTATCTCCGCCTTAAGTGATTCCTTTTCCTTCTCATTCATACGGTGTGGCTAATTAACACTAGATCTACTTCTTCTTGATCTGGTGTATTCTGGATCCATCACCTTTTCCCACCCTAGTTATTTTCCTCCAAATCCAATAACTCGCCTAGGGTGATATGGTTTTCCAAGAGCTAAGGTGAAAGGATCATTGTCTATGCTTGGAGTCAACTTGCCTTCAACCATTTCCGAAGTATGCTCGAGCTGTAAAAACACCAAAAAATTCCATTGCGAAGTTAGGTTGTAGTTTATATGAAAATACATAATAGTAAGGTTGTAATATTATCATAAGTATCATAGATTGCTCATGAGTGCATCTGCTACGACTGTAGTATCAGGACGCGGGATGACATACTTGCCGATGCCCTTTTCCATACCATGCATAGCACACCACCAATCAATTGCACGAACTACTAAGGTGGAGACCGTGGACGACATTGGTTTATCAGATGTTGAAAGCTTTGATGCGGGGTATATACCATCTTTGATTCACTTTGGTCTACTTTCCGCAAATGTCTTACAACCCATATTATGGTTATACAATTTCTTCCCCGCATTGATTCTAGCCTGCTCACTTTTCTCCTACACATTACAAAATGTTAGCATAATTATTTGTATTGAACCATATTTATTTGTCAACTCTAATTGATAGATAGATAACTACATACAAGTGTAGTAAAACTAGTTGATTTTGCCACAAACTTCTCCCACTCCTTCACCGTAATTTGTGGATATACATCCCACAGTTTCCTCTCCGGTTCTCCATTAGCTTTTACTTTTTTCTTTGAAATTTTCCTTCTTGTCTTATGGATCCATCTTGTTCTCAAGGAACTTTAAGGAACTTTTGAAGTTTTTGAACCTCTCTTGTATAAATGCGAAAAACGATTTTCTCTTGGCTGGCTCATCAACAATGTTAAACACACTCTGGAACAATATATGAAAACAACCTCGTTAGGCAATATGACAAAATACAGAAAAATAATAAAACACGTAAAAAAAACCGGGACCACAAGCTATCGCCCAGGCCACCTATAGGAGCCCAGGCAAGCTGCAGCAGCCTAGGCAACTACCAAGGGAGCTGCAGAAACAGCTGCCAGGCCACTGCAGCAGCCCGGGCCACTACAGCAGACCAGGCCAGCTGCAGCAACCTAGCCATCTGCCTTGGGAGCTGCAGCAACAAGCCACTACAGAAGCCCAGGCCACTACATCAGCCCAGGAAGTAGCGCAAGCCAGCTGCAGCAGCCTAGGCAGCTGCCTAAGGAGATGTTGCAGCACCCCAGGCAGCTACCTAGGCCACTCCAGCAGCCTAGGCAGCTGCCAAGGCCAGTTGCAGCAGCACCCCAGGCAGCTGCCGAGGTAGCTGCAGCTGCCCAGGCAGCTATCCAGGGTGCCGCAATAGCCTAGGAAGCTGCAGCAGGCCCGGGCAGCGGCTGAACCATCCCCCGTCAGTTTGTTTTCCTCAGCTCACAATTTGACACTAGAGTTATCATTCACGTACAAATACAAATAATTAGAAAAACGGAAATAAAATTACTTACCATTGTATCATCCCAAAATGTCTGAAGCAATCCTTCGGGGACCTCAGCCTAATCAAGTGTGATGGGTATTTTACGAGTAAGTATGCCAATGTGATTAAAATATTGGCGGAGCCATTGGCCAGTTGGTTGATCAAACTCATCCCACTCGAGAACCATGGGAACCCCGAGTTTCTTAAAAGCTTTTGTTGCACCCCGTCCCTTTCTCTTCACTGGTGCCTTTACCCCTCCTCCACCAACGGTGGTGTTCGCATGAGTTTGTGTTTGCCTTTGTCCTTGTGAATCAGTTACAAACTTGGTGAAAACATTATCCACAATTGGGGGGGGGGGGGCACATTCAGCTGATCTCTCAAAATCATCAAGCCTACGTAGCAACTCATCGTGAGCTCGGTCTTCTGGATCACCCAAATCTGTCTCCTTATTGATATCATACGCCTCGTCATCAGATAGAGAATTCCCATTGTCTTCATCATCTATACTGTCATCACAATGAATGTATTCATCATCATTGCCCATTATATATACACACCTAACATCAGAAGCAAACCAAATCATTAGTCATCATTAAAGACAATCAAATTAATGGACAGTACCCAGAATAGATAAAAAGTTACCCAACTTCTTTGTTTTGAAAATAAATTCACATCTAATTAATCAAACAACTCATAATTGGTATATATAACATGTTTATAAGTACAAAATGCTCACAAGTAATTGTTTTCAAGCTACAGAAGCTCCTAGGGGCGAATTCAAATTAAAATTGCTCAAATGAGGTCCTAACTTCCCTAATTCTAAAAAGTCATTCAAAATCACATGTAACTGGTATACATAAGGCCCATATAAGTCCAAATTGCTGCACAAGTAAATGTTTTAATGCAATAACAAGCTTTTAGGAACGAAATAAGTTCAAAATGTCCTAAATGAGGTTCTTACTTTGATTCAAATTGAAATTTCTTACAAGTACTTGATTTCATGCCCAAACAAGATTGTAAAAGCCAATTAAAATGTAAATGGCAAAAATAAAGTACCTTATTCGAGTATTCCCTCGTTTTGGTCACATCGAATATAATTTTCATCATTGTCTACATCATTTGCTATATCAACTCTGGGAGCAGTAAAGGGGGGAGAATAATCAAACACGTCATATTCTTCCTCGTCTTCCACTTCTCCAACCCCTAAAATCCTTCGTTTTCTAGCTAAGATGATAGACCATTGTGGATCGGTAGGGTCGGTTACATAGAACACTTGCTTAGCTTGTGATGCAAGGATGAATGGTTCCAAACTATCCCGCAAATGGCCAAGGTCTACAAGAGTGAAGTTGTCATGTCTTACGCTATGCCTATTATTATCAATCCATTTACACTTGAAAAGACCCACCTTGAAATCACGATAATCTAATTTCCATATTTCCTGAATTCGACCGTAGTATGATAATAATGCGTCAACTGGTGATGTATCCTTTGCACTTGCAAACTCTCTTAATGAAGCCACTAGAGTCACACCACTATTTTGAGTCGACGAGGATTTCTAATCCCGACGCTCAGTCCAAAATGTATACCCATTTATATCATAACCCTCAAATGAATGTACATCTTCCTTTGGACCATAAGCTAGCCACTTTATAGTATCAGAGACACTGTCATCTAATTGACGCATCACACGATCATGGAACCACATCACAAACGTCTTATTATGCAATTGCATTAGTGCCCTTTTCCCTTTTGATGGAAATTCAACTTGCAAACTTTCCATTTGCTCTTCTAAATAAGGGTGAACCTCCGCAACATGATGAAGCACAAATAGCTGAGCTTGAAAGAATTGTTCTTGAGAGGATGAGATCCGTTTTGACCCGATTGTGCCATGACCATCAAGTATCCCTTCATGTCGAGAAGTGTGAAGCCCAATATGTTCAGCAATGGCAACATACTCTGCAACAAAATTACCAATCTCCTCATCAACAACCCCTGGAATCATAATACCTTCCGGATGGGCTGGATTTCTAATTTTATCTTGCAATAATTTACCCATGTGTCTTTAAAAAGGGTAGCACCATCTCATAAAGACTGGACCGCACAACTTAATCTCACGAACCAAATGAAGAATCAAATGCACCATTATGTCAAAAAGTGACGGCGGAAAATACATCTCAAATTTACACAAAGTAACAACAACATTCGCCTAGAGAGCATCAAGTGTAAGAGGATTAAGCACTTTTCTGCATATAGTATTGAAAAACGAACAAAGACTAGTAATAGCTTCTCTAACATGCTTCGGTAAAATACCACGAATTGCAATGGGTAGAAATACTTGCATCATCATGTGACAATCATGGGATTTCATACTAGTCAACTTCAATTCTCCATTTAAGGAAACGAACCTTTTCATGTTTGACAAGAACCCAGATAGAAGCTTGATGTCATACAAACAAGCTCAAAACTTTTGATTTTCTTCCTTTGACAATGTGTAGCATGCTGAAGGTAAATAAACCTTTTCCTTCTTGTCGGGTCCATCATCTGTCTTCTTTGATACACCTGTCGCTTTTCCCTTGTGCTTCCCCTTACGTGTTTTTCCAGCATCTTTGCTTCCCTTCTCCTTTTCCTTTGCCTTCCCTGCCTTTGGCTTAACCCACAATTCTGGACGAACACCCCACGCTTCCAAATCTAATCGAGCACCCTTTCCATCCTTTGTTTTGCCTGGAAGTTGTCCCAACAATTGCAACACAAACATTCTTCTCTATATGCATCACATTAAGACAATATTTGACCTCATGTTCTTTCCATTACTCAAGTTCCAAAACATTGATTCCTTTTTAAAGAGAGCATGTGGATCAACAGGTTTTGATGTTTTACCAAAAATAGTTGGTATACCCTTCACCCGAGCATAAACTTCCTTTCCACTTAATGGCCTAAGAGCAGTATCCTCTTCTACTTTCCCATTGAAGGCCTTTCTCTGCCTACGATATGGGTGATCTCGCCTAAGAAATCTTTGGGTCCTCACGTACACATCTTTGCCGTAGTGATCAAGGTACACGTTCGGTGTGTCATCGACACAAATGGGACATGTTTTGTGCCCTTTGTTCTTGTACCCGGACATGTTGCCATATGCTGGAAAATCATTAATGGTCCATAACAAGGCTGCCCACAATAAGAACATCTCGTTCTTATGGGCATCATAAACGGAAACTCTTTCGTCCCACATCTTTCTCAAATCATCAACAAGGGGCTCAAGGTAAACATCAATGTCATTTCTAGGTTGCCTTGGCCCCGTTATCAAAAGTGAAAACATTACGTATTTGCGTTTCATGCACAACCACGGAGGCAAGTTGTAGATCACTAAAAGTACAGGCCATGTGCTATGTTTGGTACTAAGAGCGCCAAATAGATTCATACCGTCCGTGCACAACCCAAGCCTTAAATTTCTTACTTCATCACCAAATGCCCTAAACTTCATATCAATGTTCTTCCATTGTGGAGAGTCGGCCGGATGCTTCAACAAACCATTTTTCTTTCTTCCCTCTGCATGCCATCTCAAGTTCTTAGCGTCTTTTGGAATTGAAAATAGACGCTTTAACCTTGGAACAATGGGAAGATACGACAACACCTTAGCAGGAGGTCCCTTCATCCCAACATTGCAACTTGTTCGCTTGTAACGCAACTTACCGCAACGTGGACACTTCTCTAACTCTTCATATTCATTTCGATATAGAACACAATCATTAGGACATGCATGAATCTTTTTATACTCTAAACCAAATGGACACATGAGTTTCTTTGCATAATAATAGGAATTAGGAAGTTAATTCCCTTCTAGAAACATGTCACATAACGTAGTCAACAAAGAAGTGAAACTAGTGTCACTCCAGTTATGCTTTGACTTAATGTTAAAAAGTGTTAGCAAAACTGGGAGTTTTGTGTATTTTTTGGACCCGGGATACAAAGGCTTTTTGGCAGCCTTTGATAAGGACTTAAATACATCGGATCAGTCCCCGAAGTCACCTTCAACATCATGCATCATCTCATCCAAGGGATCAAGGCCACTATCCTCAATCTCATCCATCCCCTCATCCCCATCTCCACCGTCATCAGTCCCATATTCCACTTCCACACGAATCTCGGCACTCTTTTCATGCATATCATTCCCAACAACATTCTCTCTATACGATCCTTTTTCACCGTGCCAAACCCACACATGATATTGAGGCCTAAACCCATGACATTTTACATGAACCATGATAGTATCAACACTATTGACCAATGTGACATTATTACAATTCACACAAGGGAAACAAAAGGCATTGACAACCATTCTGAGCAAATATTGTGAATCAGTCTTGCAAAACTCTTGAACACCATTGAAGCATTCCAATGTATCACGTCTACCATACATCCGACCGCAATCCATCGACGTTTTAAATTGCCTTTAAGAATACCAATATATATATGATTAAGCATACCAACACATTTATGATGTCAATCAGAGTACAATCCATATATATTATTCATATTGCGTAAAAATGAATGCTCCAAAAAGGTACTTATCACTCCAACCTAACCCATCCTTTAACGTTTAACCTCACTAGTGAATGTATGTCAACTTTCCAATTTTAGGGAAAATCCGGCAGCATTTCCCCCATTTCTCCAAGTACACTATGTAGGTAATAACTTACCTACACATGCACCCAGAGAACAAGGTGGGAAAATGATAAGCCAGGATATTCCTTAAAATCGAAAAAGAGACATACATTTACTACCTAAGTGAGATCAAACGTCCAAGAACAAGACTTTCTTCTAATGAGAAAGACTCGAACGGGTATCTAAGCAAATGATGATGCAAGCATTCAAGTATTTGCATTTATTTGACATTCAACAATACACAAGTTCATTCATTTATATAGTGCTAATTAGAGTAACTACAAGCAAACTAATGTTACTTTACAATCCATACATTCATTCATAACAATCCATTCATAAATTATATTCTACTAAGAAATTTTAACAAACTAACTAGTTAACTAACAAGTAATATATTCAATAAAATTACTTTAAAGCTACTTTAATTCATACAACATATAAATATATAACATGTAAAAAATTAAACAAAAAATTAACAACTTGAAATAAACAAACAATTAAGTAAAAATTATCTTAACTAAATTTGAAACCCTAGCTTTTAAGTTTAGAATAAACAAACAAATTATATCAAGTGCAAGTAAAAATGGAGCAACAACTCACCCTAATTTGAGTGTGAGAAAGAGATGGAAAGTGGAGTCAGAGAGGGAGGTGTAGTGGTGGTGCTACCTTAGGTGCTTATGGCAGCAACACCACATTAACAACTACGGCATAGGAACCCCGAAATCACAACAACAACCACAGCAAAAACACATGCAGCCACCCCGCAGCAACCCCATAGCAACAACCAAGCAGCAACAATAGCACGAAACCCCCTACGACCACCAGCAACCCCGCAACCCCCTCAATCACCTACGACCACCAGCAATAACCAAGAAACCACCTATGACCACTAGCAACAAACCACCAACCACCTACGACTCACACCCCCGCAACAACTCAGCAGCAACGACTAACCCTGCAACACCCCCGCAACCAACTTCAATCACTAGCAACCCCACAGTCACCTATGACCACCAGCAACACAAAAAAAGAGGGGAACGAAAGGCAGAGAGGAATGGCCGAAGTTTGGTCAGACTCAATGGAGAGGGGAACGAAAGGTAGAGAGGAATGGAGGGAAAAACAAATATTTTGGGAATGAAAATTAGAGGAGTCGAAAACACAGGGGGATGGTTTTTGCGAGGACGACAATTTTTTTTTAAAAAAAGGAAGCGGTTCAAACTGCTTCCCTTTTGATTTTTGGAAGCGGTTCGGTTCAAATCGCTTCCTTTTTGTAATAAGTGGATTTTTTTTTGGAGAGTGTTTTTTTGGGTTTTTGGAAGTGGAATTGGAAAATCGCTTCCAATTTAGGGCTGCCAATTTGGTTTATTCTACTAGTGATTAATGCACAAATAAAACTATTATTGGCGATCACTTGAATTATAATCAAATTAACCCTAAACAAGATTATTAATTATCTTATTAAGCGTGATTACATGTACAAATTCCCTTTAAACATGCATAAAAGGTGTGATCAAGCAATAACAATAAATATAAATATCAAGCAACATAATAATAATCATCATATTATAAAAATAATAATCATACAATTATATAAATAATCATAATAATAATTATAATCAATAATCATTATCATCATGTTAAAGCATAATAATAGCAAGATCCTAGGCATGTTACTAACAAGATTAATAGAAACCCTAGCATGTAACTAAACATCAAAGATCAAAGCTTTAACGCTAACATAATACTAACATGAATATTAGGAAAGAAAAATGGAAGCATCGCAGGAATCACAATTGTCATATTTGATATTAGAAATTATAGTTTTTACCCTAAACATGATACTAGGAAGATCAAAACACCCTAACATGACACTAGGAATCATAATAACAAACTAGACATGATTTCTAAGAATCATAATATCAATAAATCAATTAAAGCACTTACTTGGATGCCTCGTATCTCTTTCTAATAACAAAATACACGCGTTAGTAACTTCAAGGAAAATATAAACAAAGAATTAAATTAAATAATTGAAAGAGAGATTTGGGACCAAACCCTCGGAAATTAAAACCTTTCACGTCTAGGGCGAAGGTAATTTCGAAATTGGCTAGGTGTGTCTAGATCTCGTGAATGCGGAATTTTTTATGCATAAGCTAGTTTAGAAAAAAGAGAGAGAGCGAGAGTATATCACGAATTCCTTGATGAGTGTTGGTGATAAGAATTGATAGTTGTTGATGATAATTCGTGATAATTGATGATTCAAAACGGAGGTTTTAGGAGGATATTTATAGAGAAAATCAGCCTGATATGATAAAAAACGAATTAGAGTTTCGAAAAGAATAAAACACGATCGCAGCGCCAACCACGTGCCTGTCGCCAAACGCCGGAGTGCAGCGCTAGACGTTGGAAATAAATTTCCACGCGTTTTCTTATTTTGATAAAATTTAGCCGTACGAGAGGGCAAAATCGTATTTTCCTTAAAAACACTTCTTTTATTATGATTAAAACTCTTAAAAGTCAACTAAAGTAAATTTATCAATGCTAATTAAATTAGGATTCAAAAGAACCTTCTAGAAGAATCTAGAAGACTATAATCAATCCTAATTGCATCACGAATGATAAATCAATATTAGGCCCTCCTCTAGATCATTGGGCCGTACATAAATATCAAACCGGGTCCAGTTTAGTATTATGGCCATAACTTCCTCATTATTCATCGAAATTAGGCTTATAATATATCGTTGGAAAGCTTTTTTTGAACCTGACCCAACCACACTATTATTGGACCCTTGCCATGGACAAAACTAAACTGGATTGGCTGTTTTCTTAAAATAGGTTTTGAAAAACAGAGAAAAATAAAATCTAACCGCAACACTAGAATTTCCACACTTTCACTTCATTCGATTATGATTCATTGTGAAAGGTATTCATCACTGGGTTTGGTTTTGTGGAGAACCAAATGGGTGTCTACACCAGCCAACACTTACCGAGAAAGCAACAGAAAAAAATTGAAAGTAAGTTGTTAACTCAAGTAAATATTAATCAATCCATAGTGGATAGTGTATGATTCTTTTGAAACTATATCTGCTATTTTATTTCTGGTGTTGCTGATAAACAACTTGTGCCAAAAACAAACATTGTGTTTAAGGACATTCACTACGAGATAATTTCAAAAGTTAAATTCAATTAAGATTGTGGAGAAAAAGATGTTGAAATTGATTTTGTTTCAAAGACAATGAAAGGCAACAAATTAAGAATGAATGAAATGCTAGAGTTGTACCAAGTAGTCGCTGATTATTGATTTGTGAAGTACAGTCCATTCAAACATTAAGTTATGATTTTTTTTCTAATTTTAAAAATATTCTATCTACTTTAGTTAATATTTAATATACTTTAAATAATATTTTATTTACTATAAATATTTAAATGTGCACAGTGAAGAGATTGTGAAGTTTGAAGGTTTTCTCATGGTAACAAGAGATGACACAACATCCCTAGCTCCAACTTTTCCCCCTCAAACGATAAAATCCAATGTAGTTCAATGTTGCTCATTTCTTATGAATGATTCTCGATTGAAAGAAGATCCATCATGCTTTTTCTTTGGTATTGACCACAGTGTAAGAGTTAAATTAACTGTGTAGGTAAATTCATAATTAAATGTGTATGATGTAATTAAGTAATATATTTTATGTCCTCAATAATACACATAGACCTCTAGAGCTGTCTCTCATGTCACAAGATGCTTCCCAGACAACAAATAAAAAAGACCAGAAGTCTCCTCCAGTGCACACAGTAGAATTGAATCAAGCATGGTATGATTGGATGTGCCTCTGTAATGCACAGGTGAAAATTATGACATCTCAGTTGGTATGTTTTATTATTCATGTCAATTAAACTACATTCTAGAGCATTATGATTTTGAATTTGTATACTAATAAGTGTAAATTTATTGATTGATCTTTGTACCAATGTGTCTTAGTAACCACTATAGTTTGATTGTGGTTAACTTTTTGAAAGAGTCCATTCAATACTTAGATAACAGGGAGTATGATGAGAAGGATAAGCCTTTCTACAAAATTCTTGGATCTATTGTGGTAAGATTTTTTTGATCATAAAAAGTAAATTATTAAAGTAAATAACACTACTATTAAAGTAAATGAATATGTATAGTATACATTATAATTCCTGTAAAAAATAAGATAAAATATAAAGTAAAAGATGTTCTGATTAAAGTAAATCATATGTTTATTAAAGTAAATGAAGATGTATTAATAGTATACATTATAAATCCTGTAAAAAAAATAAGATAAAATATAAATTAAAAGATATTTTGATTAAAGTAAATCATATGTTTATTAAAGTAATCTATACTATAAATTTGTTTTACTTATATATTGCTTTACAAATGTTATAAGTGGAGGAAATGTCAAACTTTCTAAAGTGAATTAATCATGAAAAAGCTGATGAAATACTAGAATATTAGTTTAATGAAATTAACTTCAAGTGGAAGACACCAAGATATACTATTGATTGTGGTATTTTTGCAATGATCCATATGCTTTGTTTTTCTAGAGACACTTTTGATTCTGACCTTGAATTAGCAAATTGAAGAAAGGTGTATCGTGCAGAAATTTGAGCTACTATTGCTTTGGCAGATATAAACACCAAAAGAAGACAACTTGTGTAAAAAGTTTCAAGGTTCAAGGTATTTAGGAAACTTGAGAAGGAGAAAGGGATGGAAGATATGATATGTATTTCTAATTTCGTGAAGAAACACAAGGAAGTAATGGAGAACATGAGCTTGAAATATCACCAAGTGATTGACTACTTAGCAATCAATGATGATGAAAACTTTCCAAACAAGAGGTATGTTTTGTAGTTACAAAAAAACAAATATTCCTGTTGCATTATATATAAATTTGATTGGCATAAGTTTAACTTTAAATTTAATTCAACATTACAGCGAAGTAGTAGACTTGTTTACAAATTCAATTGAAATAGTAAGGGAATATGTAATGCTTTGCTCAATTAAAGGAAAGTTTCAAGTAATCTAATCACTGCTTGGGCAAACCACCTCAATAACAATGAAATACAAAGAGACAGAGCTGAACATGACATGGTCAGATTCTTCTTTAGATTTGACTTCATGGTAAGTTTTTTACATTTACTTTTATAATATAAAATTATGCATTGAATAAATATTTGAAATTATCGTAGGATTTTTTTTAACAGAATGCATTAATGTAAGGAATATTTCAAGCATCCCACACTAAAGCCCCACTGTGATCATACACTTATGCATGGTGGCGTCTAAAGGGAAGGAAGCTAGAGTAAAAGAGTCGCCAACAAGTTTTAGAAACTTGTAAACCGTTCACAGGGTGAAGGTTACACCCCGTAACGATCTAGAAGATCGTGAACTCCAATAGGTCCGAAACCATGACTGGAAGTTCGAGGAAGAAGGTACAAATCTAACTTAAAAGAGAATGAACTTGCCCTAAAAATATTCCTTTACTTTATTATTCTCGTATTCATGTGCGCTTTCTGACTAATATGCAATCAATAGATTAACCCTAAACCTATTTAATCTATGTTGGTTGAATAATAATGCACAAACAAATCTATTATTGGCGATCACTTGAATTATAATCATATTAGCCTAAACAAGATTATTAATTATCTTATTAAGCATGATTACAATTACAAATTCCCTTTAAACATGCATAAAAGGCGTGATCAAGCAATAAAAATAATAAACATCAAGCAACATAATAATAATCATCGTCATAATCATGATCATGTTAAAAATAAAGCATAATAATAGCAAGATCCTAAGAATGAGACTAACAAGATTAATAACAAACCCTAGAATGTCACTAAACAATAAAAATCAAAGCTTTATCCCTAACATGATACTAACATGATATTAGAAAAGAAATAGGAAGCATCATAAGCATAATAATATCATAAATATTAGTTAACCCTAAACATGATATTAGGAAGCACGAAATCATCCAAACAAGTGTAGACACCTAAAAATGTCTCCCCAAAACCAAACCTGATGATGAACAACCTTTCACCGCCATTATTGGCCGGGTTGAGTATTTAATCTTGGAGTTCTTAAATCCATATTTTCATTTCATAAACAAACCCAATTCCTAGCCCGTTTCCCCAAACCTTCAATTATTTTTCTCTTTTCGTGTCTTTCAGCCCAAAATAATTCATTTCGTGTCCTTTAAAATCATTCATTTCGTGTCTTTTTATATAAAAAGTTTAGTCCAGTTTATTTTGGTCCATAATATTGGTCCAATGATTGAATATTTGGATGGGGATTGAAAAGAGCTTTCCAAAGATATATTATGAGCCCAAATCCGAGTTATAACGAATAAGTTATGACCAAAATATTAAACTGAGCCCAAACCAAACCTAAGCCCACCTTACCTATGACCCAATGATCATGTGGAGGGTCCAAAGGATTTAATATCATTCCTAAACCAATTATAATTGATTGGAAGCTTCTATTAGTTTTTAAAAGATCTTAATAATCATTTTGACACCCTTTTAAGCTGCCTTGCTAACGCGTCCAAACTCTTAACCACGGTACCCTTTGACACCCTTTTAAGCTTGACCATCGTCGAACATAGAACTTGACTTTAGGTTGCGAAATTCATTGCATCATTCGTGACAATGTGATTATATGTGCATTTTTGACTTTTTATTTATTTATTTCTCTTATCAAACCTCCTTTTTTTATTATTATTAGAGTCCAGCCATAGATTTTTTTAAAAAAATTTTGAGTCACCCGGATTTTTATTCCCGTATACTGCACAAGAGTCCAATTATTTTGTTCATTCCCTAAGTTCTAGAAAGATTTACGTGTCGTGCAACCTATGGATATATAGCCCTGAGTTTTATCTTTCATTTGGAGTTGGTTTGGTCCCAATCAGAGTCACAGATCAAAAGTTATAACCGATACACTACAGCCTGTCCAGTTTAGGTGTCTTTTTAGCGTTACCTTTTTTATTTTATTTTATTTTTAAAACAAAAATTGTGTGAAGCTAGTCTTAGCCAAGTCCTTTAATCCGTGTCAACTTGTATAAAATAGGATTATAGATTTTTTTTTTTTTTTTTTAATACCCATGAGTACTAACTCTTCTAGAATTCTAATCCTCTTCCTAGTTTCTTGTGATCGATTTTTGTGCTAACCTTAACACGTGTTCTTTGTATTTGATTGTGGTTGATCTTATTTATGACTAACGATTGCCAATGGACTGTTTTCACCTAGTAAATAGCATAAACATTAAAATTGGACAAAATTAATCAAGTTAGTTTGTCTTTTAGTCTTCCATGCTATTTGGTCATTGGGTCCTTTGTTTTTCACAGCGTTCTCATGTCTAGCCATACGATCATACCACGAGTCTTAACAAACTCAAATAATCACACATGTTGAGTCATTGCACACACTTTGTCTCCGAGTCATGTACCATATTGTTTATGAAAGTATACTAGGACCATGCATGCGTCGTTTTCCGTTGTAATAAGAACGAGTGGAGTATTCCCCATTAGTTTTCAAAATTCTTTCATAACTCTTCCTTTTAAATCTGAGTATTGAGTCAATGCATTAAGTGATCTCATTTTGTTCGATGGTACTTGAGTCTAAAATCACTAGGCAATAGTTGGAAGAATAAGGGGAACTTCATTCCTTGCTTCTTTTCTTCCAATCAAAGCATCAACAATAACAAAGTTTTTTCCTCACCAGGCGGCAAGAAGTTACTCATAAACAGCCACGAAGACAAATCATTATGCAAGCTTCTCACCAAGATTTCATGTTTTCTTCTTCTTTTATTTCAAACCCTTCCCCTAAAAGTCTAGCATAGGTTCTCCTTATCCATGTGTCTATGTGTCACATTTCTTACCTTCTTCATAAATGAGCATCTCTTTCTTACATTCGATCATGTGATTAGAAAAAAAAAATGTCGTACCGAACACAAGGTATACCAATGATTTGAGGTACCTTTGCAACCCATTCATTCCCCATTAACCACTCAATCACATATCCATTTCTTTATCAACCACTTTGAGTCTTGTCTAACGATTGACCTTTTTAATTCAACCCATATTCACTTAAACATGGGATGGGAAGGTGTGCAATTTGTGTAACAGTAAAAAAGCAAGTTCAAATAAAAAAAAGTAAAAAAAAATGTCTAAAGGCAAGTATTCCAATGTCTTCGATATGAACACGTCTCAAATTGCGTCTCTCATCGAATGCTTGGTACCGTGTCTGAGAAACATGAATGCTAAGCGAGTGATGGACCGCATGATCTGAGATTGCCTACATTTATTAAAAAAAAGGAAATTCAAAAAATATATATATATATATGAAAAATAAAACTTACAAATTCCAATACATAATTGCATATCTTGGGGGGCTTCTCTCGAGTCTTGAGCCTTTTACCCCTTTCTTCCTTAAACCATCAGCTTAACCACATTATAACCCTTGAAAGAACTCTTTGAGGTGTACATACACTTGTGCAAAGTTCAGCTAGAGCTACGTTCGGCCTGATTCCTAATGGATACGTAGGAAACCTCACATCGAGGTACGACCACATTCATATTCACATTCACATTCATATGCATGACCGAGTTAAAGAATATCCAATGTTTATCCCTATGACCCTATCCATCTAGAGCTAGACTTGGGGGATTGAACCAACATCATTTAGCCTACCTAGCCTAAAGAGTCACCATCTCGACTCTTCTCACATCTATTTCCCTCACCATAGCCTTTGCAGCCTCACCTTAGTATCACATTCAAACACTTCACTCACACATCCATATCCATATCGATCATCCTCCCCTTTAAGAACCCTTTATCATGAAATCTTGTTTCAACACTGTGCATATTTCAAGACAACATTCATTAGAAGAAACATTGTATACTTGCTTAGCTTCCTGACTTGAGCAATGGTCATTGTTTCACGCATCGCATAATGTGATGAGTACCATTTATGTATCAATGATTTGTAATCATACAAAGCATATCGTGCTTAGCTCCTTGACTTAAGCAACGTTCATTGTACAATAATCACTTCAACTATATACGTGCTTAGCTTCCAGATCTAAGTGAAGTTAAAGATCGCTTCTTTACACCATATATGATGCTTAGCTCCATGACCTAAGTTGATTCATCTATTGTGTCACATGATGTTATCGTCCATAGCCTCTGGGCCTAAGAATATTCATCATGCATACATTATTTTCAAGATAGGAAATTCAATCCATGTGATTCATTTTGTCTTGCTCAAGAAGGAAGTTCAAAACTTCTTTCCCTTTTTCATGTCTTTTTCTTTTTGAGAAGTTCAAAAACTTTTTCAAAATTTTCTCATCGAGGGAAGTTTGAAAATAAAAGTACAGTTTTCACGTCTTTCTTTTTCGGGAGAAAGTCGATACCCTCCACTCGTCTCATGACAAAAATGATGGAAAATTTTTGCTTTTGCATTTTCTGTTGCTTGTGTCTGCACACACACAACCAGAATTTATACACATGTCATGTCATGTTAAATCAGTTGGTCAAGTCAATCACAGTCTATACGAGTCCCATTGAAAATTTTATTTTGCAGGTCTCATCTATATCCCACGTCCGGGGACAAGCGGACCATCTAAAGCCCACGTCCGGGGATAAGCGGAACATCTACAGCTCACGTTCGGGGACAAGCAGAACAAATACAGCCCAAGTCCCGAGACAAGTAGACCATCTACGACCCAGGTCCAAGGACAAGCGAACCATCTACAGCCCACGTTCGGGGACAAGCGAACCATCTACATCCCACGTTCGAGGACAAGCGAATCAACTACAGCCCACGTTCGGGGACAAGCGAACCAGTATCATTTCACGACGCAAGGTTCTCGATACATAGAGACTTGCAATCTCATCATTAGAGAATTCATTCCTCAAGCATGGAAAATGTCATCCGGTGGATTTCTTCAAGCATAGAAAGCCGCCAAATTCATATGTTAACTTTCCTTAAGCATGGAAAGTGTCATCAGGTGGATTTCTTCAAGCATAGAAAGCCGCCAAATTCATATGTCGACTTTCCTCAAGCATGGAAAGTATTATCCGATGGATTTCTTCAAGCATAGAAAGCCGCCAAATTCATATGTCGACTTTCCTAAAGCATGGAAAGTATCATTCGGTAGATTTCTTCAAGCTTAGAAAGCTATCAAACTCATCAGTCGACTTTCCTCAAGCATGGAAAGTATCTCAACGAAATGTCATCCGGTGGATTCCTTCAAGCATAAGAAGCTATAAAACACATTTATCACCGATACACTGGTGTCAGATAAGCATTCTATCCCTTTACTCTTTTATCTGTAGATTTAACATTTTTCTGTAGGTATCGGCGTATATAGGGTGATTTAGGATTGCAGAATGTCTTAAATCATTCTCCGTCCCAATCAACTACTTTGACTATAGTTTTTGAAACTGACATTTCTAGATACTCAGTCAAAGTGGGGGCTTCTATAGACATCTAAAAATGTCTCCCCAAAACCAAACCTGATGATGAACAACCTTTCATCGCCATTATTGGTCGGGTTGAGAATTTAATCTTGGAGTGCTTAAATCCATATTTTAATTTCATAAACCAACACAATTCCTAGCTTATTTCCCAAAACCTTCACTTATTTTCCTCTTTTCGTGTCTTTAAACCCCAAATAATTCATTTCGTGTACTTTAAAATCATTCATTTCGTGTCTTTTCATAAAAAACGTTTATTCCAGTTTATTTTGGTCCAATGATTAAATATTTGGATGGGTATTGAAAAGAAATTTCCAACGATATATTATAATCCCAAATCCGAGTTATAACGAATAAGTTACGACCAAAATATTAAACTGAGCCCAAACCGAACCTAAACCCACCTTAGCTACGACCCAATGATCTTGTGGAGGGTCCAAAGGATTTAATATAATTCCTAAACTAATTAGGATTAATTTGAAGCTTCTATAAGTCTTTAAAAGGTCTTAATTATCATTTTTGAAAAGATAAGACTAACGAGTTTGAAATTGAACAAAACTTTTCTATTTGAAAGTCCTAATTCTATCCGAATTGAAAGACGTTAAAAGATAGACAGATATTATTTTTGTGCATCATTTTTTTATCCAAATATTATATGGTTGGATAGATCTTGAAATTATCTTTCCAATGATATATTATTAAATCAATTCCGAGCTATAACGGAAAAGATATGAATAAAATATCAAACTCTATCAAAAACTGACACCGTTCCACTATTTTGGCCATATATTTTATTCTACAAAATATTTTAATTTTATTTTAATTGGGTTAGACATTAGACTTCAAGAGATTTCCAACGATATATTATTTATCTTATTTAGATTTCTGGATCAAAAGGTATGATGAAAACAAAAACCGCAAAAACTGTTGTCTATCGAGCTTTATTCCGATTTAATTCGAATCTTAGCTTAAATCTTCGACCCTTTTTTTTTCTCTATAAATAGAGGTCATATCACCCCTTTTTAAATCATAAACAAGCTTGATCATTAAATTATTCTCTTCTCCCTCTTTAACCTGAATACTAGTCTCCCTATTCTTCCATAATACTTCCCCTAAGCACTACAAGGAGTCCATACAACACCCGAGGTTCTGTCCTGAAACCAAGGCGTGAAATTTATAATTTAATGAGGGTTTGGACCAATTAAATCAACTCTACTTTTAATTTTATTTAATTTAATTTCCATTTGATTTATATTTAAAGGAACGCGCGGAATGTGAGTAATTAATTAATTTAATTACTTTTTCCCTTTTTTTTTTTAATATTGCTGGTATCATGATTAGGTTAATTAATATTTGATTTGACTAACGCTATTATTGTTGAATTGTTTCCAACATTAATGTTTGTTCTATGATTGTTTATTGATCACCATATTACATGTTTAAAGGGATTATGTAATAGAAAATCACGACTAATAAGATAATTTGGGCAACCGGTTTAGGTTTCTTTTTAATCTTGTTATTTAATCAAGTGGTCACGATAATTTATAATTATATGTTGCATTAATATTTAACCAATTTAGCTTAATAATAGTTTGGAGCAAATTGAATCTTTGTTTGCATGTCTTTGAGATCGTAGGAATCACTTTTCATCATAAGAATCGAGTAGAGGCCATTACGTGCGGATGTGACTCAATGACTCACTTCGTACCATCATCCCAAATCCTCCTTTCATGGTTCCAAACCATATGGAGTTAGTAATCTCATGGATTATGAATGGGGTGTAACCTTCACGGGTTAATCATTGTTGCCTTTGTTGTCCCTTATTCGTGGTTGTCTTTTATGATCCGTGAACGGTTTACAAGTTCCATAAAACTTGTTGGAGGCTCCCTACTTTCCTTGTCCCTAATCGTATTATGTCAATTCCCACTTCCTATGAGTGACAAGCATATTCACCACATGCTTTAACTTAGGCGCATTTCGAGCGACACCTTCAATTTGCTTCAAACTATTATTAAGCTAAATTGGTTAAATATTAATGCAACATATAATTCTAAATTATCGTGACCACTTGATTAAATAACAAGATTAAAAAGAAACCTAAACCGGTTGTCCAAATTATCTTATTAGTCGTGATTTTCAATTACACATTCTCTTTAAACATGTAATATGGAGATCAATAAACAATAATAGAACAAACATTAATATTGGAAACAATTCAACAATAATAGCGTTAGTCAAATCAAATATAAATTAACTTAATCATGATACTAGAAATACTAAAAATAAAATAAGTAATTAAAATTAATTAATTACTCACATTCCGCGCGTTCCTTTAAATTACTACATCATGAATAAATTATTAGTAACTTCAATAAAAATATAAATTAAATGAAAATTAAATTAAATAAAATTAAAAGTGGAGTTGATTTAATTGATCCAAACCCTCTATTAATTGTACCTTTCACACATTGGTTTAAGGACGGAATCTCGGGTGTCGTATGGACTCCTTGTAGTGCTTAGGGGAAGTATTGTGGAAGAATAGGGAGACTAGTATTTAGGTTAAAGAGGGAGAAGAGAATGATTTGATGATCAAGCTTGTTGATTATTGAAAAATAGGTGATATGACCTCTATTTATAGAGAAAAAAGAAGGGTCGAAGATTTAAGCTAAGATCCGAATTAAATCGGAATAAAGCTCGATAAACAGCAGTTTTTGCGGTTTTTGTTTATCATATCTTTTGATCCAGAAATCAGAATAAGATAAATAATATATTTTTGGAAAGATCTTGACGTCTACTTTCTAACCCAATTAGAATCAAAATAAAATATTGTGTAGAATAAAATATATGGTTTAAATAGTGGAATGGTGACAGTTTTGGATATAGTTTGATATTTTATTCATATCTCTTCCGTTATACCTCGGAATTGATATTATAATATATCATTGGAAAAATAATTTCAAGATATATCCAAACATATAAGATTTGGATAAAAAATATGAGGCACAAAAATAATATCCGTCTATCTTTGAACGTCTACAATTCGGATAGAATCAGGACTTTCAAAAAGAAAAGTTTTATTCAATTTCAAACTCGTTAATCTTATCTTTTCAAAAATGATAATTAAGATATTTTAAAAGCTTATAAAAGCTTTCAATTAATCCTAATTGGTTTGGGAATGATATGAAATCCTTTGAACCCTCCACATGATCATTAGGTCGTAGCTAAGGTGGGCTTAGGTTCGGTTTGGGCTCAGTTTAAAATTTTGGTCATAACTTATTCGTTATAACTCGGATTTGGGCTTATAATATATCGTTGGAAAGCTCTTTTCAATCCCTATCCAAATATTCAATCATTGGACCCAGATTATGGACCAAATTAAACTGGACTAAACGTTTTTTTTATAAAAAGACACGAAATGAATGATTTTATAGGACACGAAATAAATTATTTTTGGTTTAAAGACACGAAAAGAGGAAAATAAGTGAATGTTTGGGAAAATGGGCTAGGAATTGGGTTGGTTTATGAAATTAAAATATGGATTTAAGCACTCTTAGAGTAAATACTCAACCCGACAAATAATGGCGGTGAAAGGTTGTTCATCATCAGGTTTGGTTTCGGGGAGACATTTTTAGGTGTCTACAACATGATTTTAAGAATTAAAAAAGTAATCTAAGCATGATTTCTATATCAAAAGATCAATATAAATTAAATTAAATTACTTACTTCGATGCCTCGTACCTCTTTCTAATATTAAAACACACCCGTTAGTAACTTCAAGGAAAATATTAAATCAAACAATTAAATTAAATAATTGAAATAGGGATTTGGGACCAAACCTTAAAAAATTATCAACCTTTCACGTCTAGAGCGAAGGCAACTTCGAACTTGGCTAGGTGTATCTAAAACTAATGTATGAAGAATTTTGTAAGAGGGAAGGTTTAGAGAGAGAATAAACTTCTAGCTTTTAGAGAGAGAATAGAGAGAGATGTTGGATGTGAATGATGAAAACGGGGAGATACGTCCCCTATTTATAGAAAAAATAGCTCAAAATCAAATCAAGTCATATTTGGAATAAAAGACCTCCGGTCGCCAACGACAGGAGTTAGCGCCAGATGACAGGAGCAGCACCAGGCGACAGCTATTAGCGCCAGGCGACACATTTGGGAAGATATTTTAATAAAAATATTATTGAAAACATGAAGAGAGATATTTTAATAAAACATCCACATCACAAGTCTTTCCACACTTTTACTTCGTTCGATAATCAAATGACGTGAAAGGTATTCATTACTGGGTTTGGTTTTGGGGAGACACATTTGGGTGTCTACCAAAGCCCCCACTTTGACTGAGTTTGGAGAAACGCAAGTTTCAAAATAAAAAGTCAAAGTAGCGATAGGGACGGAGAATGATTCAGAACGTTCTGCAATCCCAAATCATTCTTGAAATGCCGATACCTGCAAATTAGCGTTAGTTAAACAGATAAAAGAGTTAGAAATGCGTATCTTGAACCGTCGAGCACATGCCACTAGAGTAACCAATTTTGTTGATGCTTTTGTTGGTGACGACATCCACAGTGCCTTGTTAACGCCATCTGAAGGTAACAATGCCTCGCTATCTTCACTTGCTTGTGACCATCCTTCATAGTGCCTCGGGAAAATCGTCGAAGGTCACTGTGCCTTGCCATCTTCAAAGTTTGTGGCAATACCTCGCCACAGTTGTGCCTCGCCGCTATAGACAATCTCCACTCTACTTAAGGACATCGTCGAAGGTGACCGTGCTTCGCCATCTTCAAGGTTTGTGGCAATACTTCGGCACGGCTGTGCCTCGCCACTATAGACAATCTCCTCTCTGCTTTGGGACATCGTTGAAGACCGCTGCTTGTAGCTATCTTCAACTATTCAATGAAACCTTTCCAAGGAAAACTATAGAAGACCATCGCTTGTTGATCCTTAGTACCCCTGCTTGAATATTTGCTGTTGTGCCTGTACCTCGGCACATTTTTTGAATGAGCCGGTACCTTAGCACTTGTGCTTCTTTGTGAACCATTACTTTGGTGCTCGTGATGAGCCAATACTTAGGCACTTTAAGCTATGTGAGACGATCTTTTATCAGGTCGATCACTTACTGCGGTTGTAATCGAGCTGATTACTTAATCATGTCAAGTTACTTATAGGGGATAATTGGCGTACCAAGGAACCCTAAATTTTTGTATAAGGTCCGCATAATCATTTATGGGGGTCATGCATCCTGTCGCCGCACCAGTGCACACTGATACGTGCTGTCGCCAATTGACATGCATTAGCGTCTGGCGACAAGCTTGTCGTCTGGCGCTGATGTCGGCTTTTTCGAATAAAACCCCTTTCTTTTTCATTTTTCCGTTGCTGTTGCTGCTTGCTCGTATTTCACTCGAAACTTCACTTTGCTTGTTCTCGCTCGTTTTTCATCTAAATTCGCTCAAACTTATTGCAAATCGAAGCTTATTTCATCTAGTTTCTCAATCCATGTAAATTTTAATCAAACTTGTCTTGGTTTTTGCTGAATTTTAACATGTTTATCCGTAGGATTTTCAAAAATTTCAAATCCAATTATGCTTCATTAGCTCTATTTGTTGAATCTTATGCCTTGAAATTTCTTGATTTTGTTTATATATTGCATTTAGATTATTTTGAGACTTGTTTTACTCGATTTGGTGAAGAAATGAGCAAATTGCCATTGTTAAGCCCCTTGAGTTTGTGAGATAAATGCGGCTTGTTATTCGTATTTTTGCTAGCCATTCTTTTCCAACTTACCACAATATTTGTCATAGTATTGCAAGAAATTAATTGATTGTTGAATATTGTTATTTCTGCATGTATTGATAGTATACTCTGTTTTTAGTACTACGTGAAAGGAATAGTGTCCTTCGAACAGGTGTATTATTCTGATAGCGGGTTAAGAATTATTAGAAAGCTAATATATTCAGTAAGGTCAAGTGATCGGAATGCCTGGGTGGAGGCCGCTTTCGATCAGTAATATTAATATAATTAATATTACAGCTTAATCTTGACTAAACCTTTCGGGTCACACCCAAGCAAATATATGCGAATCAACTCGACGAATTAATTCGAAAGAAATTAATTCGTCGCCTGAGTGTTAAATAATTAGACATCGGTAATTCGAGCTTAGAGCGTCGAAACTGATCGTCGGAAGTCGAGTCTAAATGATAAAAGACGAGACGCGCAAAATAATAATAAATCAACAATATTCCCGAAAATACCCCTAGCATCGGAGTGCCCCGAGCATCCGAATGGTAGGGGCAAGACCAGCTGGCGCACCGCGCCACGATAGCAGCAGCAGCAGCGCCGCGCCACGATAGCAGCCGCACCACGACATCAACCGCAGCCGCACCGCGCCACAGCAGCAGCTGGTGCGGGCTGGGCTCGGGCCGGGCTCGGGCTTGGCTCGTGACTTAGCTCGGGCCATAGGGCCGTGAATAAGGGGAAGCTTAGATTATGGAGTAAGTGGGGTTGCCATGTGGCACAAGGTGAGGGAGAGAGTGGGGAGCAAGTTTGGTCCCCATCTCCAAGTGGTTCTCACCTACTCTCTCATGTATGCTTGACACTTGTTGATTTATTACTAGTTTGCTTAATAATTTTATTTTAGCTTTAAAATAAAATGTGAAAATCTCAATGTCCCACATTGATGGGAGAGATTTTCATACTCCCATCATTCCCTATAAATACCTAACTTGGGGCATTGGAAATGATGCTTGAGTGGGAGTTAAAAAGAGCATTCCATAATTTTGGGAAAACTCTTAAACTCATATAACACTCGGGTTTTGGTCGGACCTCGCTAACCCCCAGGTAATAGACCTTAAAGTTGTGTTCGCCTTTTTGTGGGTGGATACCATCGGACGCGCGGCGCTTGACGTGCTCGTAGCTTTTAAGTAAGAGCCCGGTTTTTGGGCGAAGCTAACTTCGAGGGTAAGATTCGTTATCTTTTCTTTGTGATTATTTATTTACGCTTTATGATATTAATTATTGCGAGTGGTTCCTCGGGTAGGGGTTTGTTTCCGCGGTGAGTCGGACTCACCAAACCCCAACAGCGATATCGGAGCCCCGCTCGTTTATTTTTATAATCATGGTTTTCAAGGTTTATTTTTATAATCATGTTTTTCAAGGTTTTGGCTTAATTTTCTGGTTTAAGTTGCTAATTAGATTAATAGCTCGGTTTTATTTATTATAATCCCGTTTTTAATGTCGATTTTGGCCCAAAACCCAGATTTTCGCCCAAGACTAGTGAATTTTGGGTGGAAAACGTGTTATGGAAAGGTTTTTGTCCCCAAGGGGACTGTGATTTTAGCCAAATTCTGACCAGAAATGCCTTTTTCGTGGGGTTTTTCGTTTTTGACGAAAAATTTTAAGTCTTTTCTAACCTTGAAATTAATGGCATAAATAGTTGATTATATGGTTGATTATTTGCATTATTTTCTGCATTTTTATGTCCCCTTAAAGCACACTTACTTGGTAGTAATTGATGCTTAAAGGTTGATTTATTTTCACATAATTGCAAACTAATTGCTTTTTAGTGTGAAAGTTTTATTTTTTAGGCTTCCTAAGTGTTAAAGATTCAATCTTTATTTGTGATAAGTGATTGAAACTTTAAAAACCACTAAATTCAATGTTATTTTGTGTTAAACTTTGATGTTTTAATCCGTTTGAGTTGATTGGAAACATAAAGTTTCGATTTTTGTGATAGAAATTTGGTTATCTTCATGTTGGAAGATATAATTTTCAAGGATTTACAAAATTTAGATGTTGGAATTTTCATTTGAACATTAAAGTTCATATTTTTCCAACTTTCCTTTACTTTGTCAAAATTCTCAAGTTTAATTTAAATTGATTAAATTGAAAGTGAGAAATTGCCTCAATTTTATGTTGCACCACGCTAAACCAATTTAATTAAGAATGGTTCTTGGAATTATTTTGGTTATTTGCACTTTGAAAATTTTTATTAAGTTAGACTTGTTTAAAATTTTATTTTGCTCTCTAAATTGGTTCTAAAATTAATTTAGAATTAATTATTGTTGTCTCGCGAACAGGGATCAAATCCCGAGGCCGTGGCACGCAAAACGAGGCATTGCATCACCTTGGCGAGCCGGGCTGCATAGCAGCCCATATGTCGCTGCCAAGGTGGCAGCGCCGCCTTGCTTGCGGCCACACGCTCGGCAGCAGCCACACACGGCAGCAGCACACGCGCGGCAGCAGCACGTGGGCTGCAGCAGCTCGCGGCCGTGTGCCGTGGGCCGTGTTTTCGTGGTCTTGGCGTGTGTGTATGCTTGGTGCGGTGAGGTGGCTAGCCCTAGTAGGGTTGATGTTGCTTATTTTGCCGTTTTATTTATTTTAATTAATTTTGGGAGGCTAGGCCTCGGTTTTGAGCGGCATTGGCAAAATTTCATTTTGACATGTTTGGGTGCTACCGACTTAATTAATTAGATTAATTAAGGAAATGCGGAATTTAGTGGGAGCTTCAATTATTAATGACGTAAATTATATTATCGGTTAAACAACTTTGACTAGTTTTAATTAGGCGTGTTAATCGGATTAACCACCTAGATTAGTTACTAGTGCGCGCGTTGTTTAAATGCATTTTATTTTGTTTTAATTTGTTAATTGCATGGGCCATTCACAAATAGTGAATGGATGAATGGAATATATATATTCTCTCTCACAGGTTTTATCAAATGGCAACTAGTGGGACCCGACTAGGATAGAAAATACGGACTACGTGCCGTTATGTATTTTTGTAAATCTAAATACGGTCTACGCACTGTTAAGTATTTTTGTAATTTAATATTTAGATCATTCCTAGTTGTAGACACTAGTTTTTGCATAGTTTGGTTAAGTCTTGAAGACGGCGTATCTTGGAAGACAAAGCCTTGAATTGCAAATGAAGACCTTTTGAAGATATGAAGATCTCAAGGGGTCATGCTAGTTGCCAATATGCATCTATAATTTCACTTTATATTTTATGCTTATATATATGAGTGAATTATTCGTTAGATGCATGTTTAGGTTTTCTTGATGTTGGGATGATTAGTTAAGTTCACTTAAATCAACCAACATAGAAATCCTAGGTCCCTAATAATATTGAGTCAAACTTGCCTTTCCAAAACAACACTTACTAACCGAACGAGAGTGATGGTAGGCTACGCCAAAGCGAGGTGCCATCACTTCTCCAAGGGGCATAAGGCACACTGGGTGTGCACGTTGGTTTTGGTTTAACTCATCGGTATGAGTGAGGAGTCCTCACATACCGTGGCAAAAGAGATACATCGTCAAAGATGCATTAGATGCGACGATTGTCTAACCGAGAGTGGCTTAGAGCCATTAGCAAGGCAATGCTTACCCTAGAAGATTGAATGTTTAAGACAGGCCAAAGCATGCTTAACCACTCTTTGTTTCTTCGGATCTTGGAATCGCCTTATTTTCGCCAAATAGGGACAATTATTATGCGTAAATAAGACGTTTAATAAGATTGAAGTTTGCATGAATGCTATTAAATTTCAAACTTATTATGTTCTTGATAAATGGTTATACTTAGCACTTATATTTATAGTATTCTAAATCAAATAATATTGTTTCCATGATTGGTAAAGGAAATCCTTGAGAATAGTTCTCAAAGAAAGGAAAAGCATTTCTAAAATACAATTCTCATGAATGACTTTTATAATTAAGTCCGAAAGGACGGTTGGACATCATGTATTCAAAATACTAGGTAGTTTTGATAAAACATGAGGTATTGAGTTGCAAACTCAAGATTGTCAATGTTTGACAACCAATGTATCTTTTCGCATCACAACTGAGTAGGACTCATTGATGTAGTAATTCGAGTAAGAATTAATGGAAAAGATGAATCTTTGTTTAACGGCGCACTAGGTGTTTGATTATGCCTAACAAAGTATAAAAATCAAGGTACTTAAAGAAATTATTCTTAAAGTAAGATTATGAGATGTTGTATAAGAAATATAGGAAAGAAAGAACGAAGAAAAGGAATTAGATTTTATTTCAACTCATGAGTTCATGTTATTTACTTAGAAATTCGTTATCTTCACAAGTATCGGATACTTCTTGAGTGTTCCACTATGATAGTGACCTCAAACTATTGAAGTTAAGCTAAGTTATCGACTTACAAGCTTAGAATGAAGCAAGAAGAGCTACAACAGTTGTAAGGTCGTATGTTTTGTTTAAAGACCTTTTAAGCCAAAGGCTGGAACAAGTAATGGTTATTATGTTCCATAATCAGCAACTGATCCGTTTACACACGGAAAGACTCACATTCAAAGTAATGAGCAATAGTTGCGAGATTTATTTGAATGGCATGGTTATCCAAGCATTGGGTCAAGAATGCCTGATTATAAGCAAACATTTCCCTAAAACATGATAAACTCACTAAGTTCAAGTCATGGGCTTGATTTGCATTCCAAACATCTTTAGCAATGTCACATCGACAAGAACGTACACCAAGGCTCTATTAGATAGGCTCTTGATAGTTGCTTGAATTGGAATCGTTCTAAGACAAGAAAGTCTTACTTGTTGAAACCGACAAAGCAGAGAGCTATTGTTCTTGGTATAGACAATTGACTCCGAAGGCTAAAAAGGATTCAATTACTTCAACGTTTCACAAAGAATTTGAAAGGATATGGCTATATTCATCAAATGTGAACAAACTTGACTTGAGTAGCTCAAGAGTTCGGTGAAGTACAGAATTGACTTGGCAAGATATCAAAATGTCTGGATTAGATCGAGCGATGTTTGCTTGAGCCAAGCGTGACTATCTCAAAGTTATGAATGGAAATTTTCATAAATAACTCCACAAAGAACATGGTGTGTCTTCACGGAGACCTCGGTGTCATTTGAAAATGACTCAAACGATGATGGTTCAAAACCCTTCCTATAAAGTTCTTAAAGATTTGCACAAATGACTAATGTTACACTAAACAATGTGTTGAAGCTAAGAAAGGACGCCATATTAAGTTATGGATAGAAATAACTTCTAAAAGTCTTTTCAAGTATATGTCTAAGGCGCTTAGTCTCAGTGGGAGTTCAGTGGCTCAGTGGGAGCTAGGTGACTCAGTGGGAGCTGAATGGCTCAATAAAGACTAAGATAGCTCAAGTAGGAGCTAACTGTTTGTTTCACAACGAACTTTTACCCAAAGACAATATACATGTCTCTTTGTAAGCATTCAAGTGAGACTACAGGTATTACCTCCACATCCTAATTGAGAACAAAAATTGTTTGTTGCTCTAAATAGTGTCTTTCTGCAAAGTAACACGTTTCCAAAACGACAAGTGGGAGGAAAATGAACTCGATGACCATAGATCTTAGCAACAAACTAGAATTGAGAATCTCGGAAGACCTTAAAGGACTTCGTGATAATGCTTGATCAAGAATACTCAAAAGGACTTTACAAGTGCCTTAAAAGAGAATTCATTACTCACAAAACATTAAAGATGTTGGAGTAAGATCAACATAATAAAAGGGCTTTGAAAGCGCCTTAAAACTCAGTGTTTGATGCCCCGTATAGGTATAGAATTCACCAAAGACTTACAAACCTACTATTTACTATTAGATAGTAAAGGAATAATGTCTTATAAGATAGCTACGACAAATCCAAATTTCGAATAATGGTTAAAAGCCATGAAAATCCTAAATAGACTCCATGTTTGAAAATCATGTTTGAAACTTGATTAATTTGCATGAAAGGTGAAAGACCCATCGATTGCAAATAAGTTTTCAAGGAGAAAACTAACAAATGTTGAAATGTATATGCATACATAGCTAGATTGGTTGTAAAGGATATAATTAATTTCAAGGAGTTGATTTTAATAAAATCTCATTCACCAATCGGAATGCTCAAGTCTTTTTGTGATTGATCTAGCAAAATTGCGCATATGAAATATGGAAAAATAGATACCATAACCACCTTCCCAAAATGGAATTTTGGAAGTGACTATGGAATAGTCTAAGGGTTTTGGAAATCTAAATAATGCTAGATTTGAAAGCAAGCACATGGAATCCGTCATGGGATTAAAGGAAGCATTGCATGAAGGAATTGGAACGTGTTTTCTCATAAAGTTAATAAGAGGATTGACTTATGGAGAAACATAAAAAATTCTGATGAACAAGAAGTTTAGTGGGAGCAAAAGTAATGGTCCAACAAGAAGTTTATGAACTCTATTGTGAAACAACCATCAAATGCTAAATGTTTATATTGGAAAGTATTTTCGACAATGGACCGAGCTAAAGACGATACTTAGTACATGTTGGGAATTAAGTTCTATGGTATAGACTTAATTAAATGTTTAAATGAGCAAAAGAAATTACCATGTTAAACATGAAAGACTTTGAAAGGCTTTCGACCCATATGTATGAAGATAAGTAAATGTTTGAACTAAGTTTAAGCTAGGCTAAGTACTAAATCAAACAAAAAAGACTCTAGTAAGAGACTTTCAATCATATCATACATCGATCAATTTGGCAAGACTCAGTGTAACTGTATGAGCTAAATGTCACATGGATGGAATAAAATTGAGAATCATTCTAGAATTAAATCCATCCTGTAAGGCTATGATATGGAATCGTCAGATGACTTACATGCTTAGAGCATGTGAAGTATGTATATAATACCAATCGACATTAATCTAAGTATTAGATCATTAGATTATAGTCAAGAACATCCAAAGAACTTAGATAAGTAGTTGGATGAGTTCTTGACGCATGGAAACAAATATAATTTGAGTTTTGATGTTGCAAGCACAAACCTTAACAAGGATTAGATCCTTAGCAAGGAAGCCATTTATAAGCACGAGGTAAGAAGTGTCGTGGCTTGAGAATGGTAACATGGATGTGCATCCATGTATAATGTGCGGGAATTTAAGGAAAATTTCCATGATCACAAGTGATTAGGGTATCCCAAATCGTTGTGAGTCGCTTGGAGTAAAACCCAAGCAAGGCATCATCGGGGAGTCTACTAAAATATATGTTGAGAATATTGTTGCCTTAAAGGTAATAATAAGATAGATGTTAAATGGAAAGGTTCGTTGTTGAACATCAATGATTGTAGGTTGTCAAGTAGAAGGTCCCAAATCATGAAAATGAGTGGGAGCCATTGCTTGAAATATAAATCCTGAATCACATGTAATCCATTAACACTCTCAAAATTTTATCATCTTATTATGGAAATGGTGGATAATGAAGATGCTAAGGTTTGCAAAGTAATTTTAACTAAACCTTTGCAATAAGTGAACGACAACATTAATAATTGCATGAAAGAAATCAAGCATATCAAATATGGGTGTGATTTCTATGAATGTTTTATGAAGAGTATTACTCTTTAAACATGTGGGAAAAACCATTTATCATAAGATGAAACATTTTGAAGTTTCATAGTGGAATAAAATATTTCTAAATATTCCACAAAACTATTTAATTGTGGTTTAGAATTAAATAATGAGTCCATTCGATTTTAATAAATACTCAAAATAGGGTATCAAGTCAATGGCTTTAATAAAGAAACACCTATTAAGTGAACATTGAATATTTTAATCAAAAATTATCCCTAATCAAGGTCATATTTTGTGGACGATTGATGACCATCAGAGATTAGCGTGTAGTATGATTTATAGCACCGTTTTTTGTGCTATGAGGATATAAATCATTTGCACAGGTATTGGTTTAGAACCATAGTGGATCGACCTATGAGGATACCTTAAGAGATTTAAAAATCGTCATAAGTATTTTCTCATTATTACTATCAGAACTCTTTTCCTTTGACCATGAGTAGTGGGAGATCTCTTGTTTGAGTACTGGTCCGCTTTGGTATCCGCCAAACGTCTGCCGTAACTGGGGATTATAAAGACATATATTGGGCGGGTGAGTCCTCTTAGTAAGAGAAGCTACATTACAAGACTGGAAATGTCCCCCTACTAACAATAGGTAACATGTCTTGTTGTTTACAAGGCCTCTCGAAAAGCGAGACTGTGAAAAATGCATGGTCGTGCTCAGATGGATTTTAGAAATCATCTGTTTATTAACAGTCAAACTCGGATTTCGAGAAACACTTCTGGACGTAACAGAGATGACTAGTAATCTTACTCTGTAGTTCATGAAGAGACATGAAGAGACATAGGATAAGGGCTATACACTAAATGCACACTTGTCCGGAAGGACAAGTGGGAGATTGAAAGGAATAGTTTCCTTCGAACAAGTGTATTATTCTGATAGCGGGTTCAGAATTATTAGAAAGCTAATATATATTCAGTAAGGTCAAGTGATCAGAATGCCTGGGTGGAGGCCGCTTCCGATCAGTAATATTAATATAATTAATATTACAGCTTAATCTTGACTGAACCCTTCGGGTCACACCCAAGCAAATATATGCGAACCAACTCGACGAATTAATTCGGAAGAAATTAATTCGTCGCCCGAGTGTTAAATAATTAGACATCGGTAATTCGAGCTTAGAGCGTCGAAACCGATCGTCGGAAGTCGAGTCTAAATGATAAAAGACGAGACGCGCAAAATAATAATAAATCAACAATATTCCCGAAAATACCCCTTGCATCGGAGTGCCCCGAGCATCCGAATGCTAGGGGCAAGACGAGCTGGCACACTGTGCTGGCAGCCACGGCCAGCCGCGGCTAGGCACAGCAGCAACCGCGTCGCGTCACGACAGCAGCCGCACCACGGCAGCAACCGCAGCCGCACCGCGCCACAGTAGCAGCTGGTGCGGGCCAGGTGCAGGCCGGGCTCGGTTCGGGCTCGGGCTTGGCTCGTGACTTTGCTCGGGCCATAGGGCCGTGAATAAGGGGAAGCTTAGATTATGGAGTAAGTGGGGTTGCCATGTGGCACAAGGTGAGGGAGAGAGTGGGGAGCAAGTTTGGTCCCCAACAAGTGGTCCTCACCTACTCTCTCATGTATGCTTGACACTTGTTGATTTATTACTAGTTTGCTTAATAATTTTATTTTAGCTTTAAAATAAAATGTGAAAATCTCATTGTCCCACATTGATGGGAGAGATTTTCATACTCCCATCATTCCCTATAAATACCCAACATGGGGCATTGGAAATGATGCTTGACTGGGAGTTAAAAAGAGCATTCCATAATTTTGGGAAAACTCTTAAACTCATATAACACTCGGGTTTTGGTCGGACCTCGCTAACCCCCAGGTAGTAGACCTTAAAGTTGTGTTCTCCTTTTTGTGGGTGGATACCAACGGAGGCGCGGCGCTTAACGTGCTCGTAGCTTTCAAGTAAGAGCCCCGGTTTTAGGGCGAAGCTCGCTTCGAGGGTAAGATTCGTTATCTTTTCTTTGTGATTATTTATTTATGCTTTATGATTTTAATTATTGCGAGTGGTTCCTCGTGTAGGGGTTTGTTTCCGCGGTGAGTCAGACTCACCAAACCCCAACACTACGTGCTCAGTTTTTTTTACGAACATAGTATTATGCGGCTAGGCGAACCTTTTATACTATAGAACCTTTAATTTACTGGTATTTTGCATAATATAGCATGGCTAGACAAGGAGGTTCCGGTTCTTTTTCTAGGGAGGCTCATCGGAAGGACAATCCCGTTGATGCCGGCGTAGGGACCTTTTCTTCTTTAGGGACGTTCCTAGAGTGGGACGAGCGCACTCTGTACTTTGCGCCCGAGTTTCACATCATAGAGCGCGTCCGGCGTGGGATCCATGTTGGGAGAGTTTGCAGCCACGGTTCCAGCAACGAGACCATTGGATCCTTGTACAACACTTACTTCCGCGACCATGATGATCTTCGCCGCTTATGGGATTCTTGTGGCTTGACTCCCTTGTTGCGAGCCACTCGGGCTTTGTGTTCTTTTGGACAAAGTCGTTACGTGGTCCAACCTTTGGTGGAGTTCTTTTGGGACACCACCAACACCTTCAATTTTCCCTAGGGTGAGATGACTATTACCCCTACTGACTTTAGTCTCATCACGGGATTGGAGTTTTGTTCGATTGCGCTTCCATTTGATAGCAAGATCACCGTCTTTTCTCCAGAGGTACTGGAGTTGTTGGACCCTATTACTATTCGGGCTTGTAGTGAGGCTGAGCTGACGCATCTTAGCTCTCGATGTATCCGCCGATCAATGCTCGTGGCGGCTTTTCAGGATGGTGCGACCACGCTAGAACAGCGGGTGCGCATCTTTTCTATTATCTTGTTTTTAGGGACCTTTTCGCCAGACAGAGGTAGTCGAGTGCTACTCTACTACTTGCCTTCTCTTCACGACCTTCTCATGGTCGGGTCATATGATTAGGCTAGCTTGGCCAACGCGCACTTCCTAGTCGGATTGCGACTTTCAAGTCGTCATTGTTCCTTCAAGGAAGATATCTCGCTTTTTATCTTTTGGAGACTCGTAGAGGTATACTTTATTTCCTTTACTAAAGTTATCCCTAGATCTGTGTTAGCTTTTATTGACATTTCTTTATTCTCGTAGATCTGGATCTACAAGTATTTTTCGTCTCCCGCGTCGGCGAGACCCTCACCTCGAAAGCTCCTCGTTGCTGCCTGCTGGGGAGGTCGTACAGTGATGAGGCTACTATTACTCGCGTTTGAGAGTTGATCCTCTCGGTATGTTCCTTGAATACTTGCTTTTTAGTACCTTTAGTAGGATTTTATCTCATGAATATGCAATTTGTAGGAGCCTGCCGCAGTGTTTCAGTCGTGACCGATCTCGACATTCTTGTGCTT
This sequence comes from Chenopodium quinoa, assembly GCF_001683475.1. Lineage (NCBI taxonomy): Eukaryota > Viridiplantae > Streptophyta > Magnoliopsida > Caryophyllales > Amaranthaceae > Chenopodium > Chenopodium quinoa. Next base: position 337,943 of record NW_018743516.1, on the reverse strand, counting down.
GCTGCACAATACATTGCTCAGCGTTGTTACTTTCGGTGGACGTATGACGCTGCGGTGTATCTAGGCGAGAGAGTGGCTATTTAGAACTCCTTGGAGGCTTTTGTTGTTCCTGCTCGTCCTCCCCGGCATATGTTTAACAAGGCGAGATTGAGGACCTTGGCGAGTAGGTCACCAGTGGGCACACATTGGCGGACTCATGCCCGTTCAGAGCTATGCTATGCGGAGACGTTGCTGCCGCTTTTGGCTCCACCACATGTTTTGCTAGAGGGAGTGGAGGAGGTATTTCTCATTTTCTATGTTTGCCTTTTGTTTAGCCCCCAAGTAGATACTGACTTCTTAAATTTATTTTGCTTGGATGCACATGCGGAGTTCATTGCTCCACCCATATCCATCACCTATTTGGGGATGAATGGTCTAGTTGAGGAGATGATTCCTCTGGTTCCTTCGGATCATTGCTTTATCGAGCGATCGATACCTCGGCACCAAATTTGGGTAAGTCAATTATTTTTCGTTTTACTTGTACATATATCTTTGATTGTTACTGACTTGTCTCTTAACAGTTCTCTCGCGAGGTGGTAATGAGGATGGTGAGGGGTTTGGACGCCTTTCGCTACCAGCTGGTAAGATTGAGGGATCGAGCCTCCTGTCTCCGTGACGACATTGTTGTAGAGGTATTTCTCTTATCCTTATCTCTTGCTTTATTTACTCATTTTTCATGTGACACGATTTATTTTCTCAAGGACAGCCTATTCCTCCTCCACATACTCGGACGAGACCCGAGGCTAGGAGAGAGAGATTCAGGTCTTGCTTAAGACGTCGTCGTACCTCTTCTAGGGGTGAGGGTGGTTGGTCGAAGACGACTCCCGCTGAGAGATTAGAGGGTTTATCCTCTTCGTCTAAGGGTGCACATGTTAGGCCGACATGCCAAGGAGGCGTGACATCGGCTCCTCTAGGGGGTGGTGGGACGTACGAGGTTGGCTCGTCGTCGCAGCACCCGTTGCAGCCTCAGCCATTGGCAATTAAGCATTAGGGTGAGCTTGGATGGGTTGGCCCTACTTTGTCAATCCCGACTGTCGGTGATCGTGGAGCTAGCTAGCGGCATACCCCGCGATTACTTTGTTCTTTGATACTTTGGGAGTTCCTTCCACTTATTAAACTAATGTACGAGGAATTTTGTAAGAGGGAAGGTTTAGAAAAAGAATATAGAGAGAATAAGTTTCTAGATTTTAGAGAGAGAACTGAGAGAGATGATGGTTATGAAAGATGAAAAACGGGGAGATACGACTCTTATTTATAGAAAAAATAGCTCGGAATTAAATCAAGTCATATTCGGAATAATATACCTCTTGTTGCCAACGACAAGAGTTAGTGCCAAACGACAGGAGCGCCAGGCGACAGCTATTAACGCCAGGCGATAGCTTTGTTGTCTCGCGCTAAGTCAAAATTAAAACGTCCTTTGTACGCGGAATCATTTGTACGCGGAATCATCTTCTTAGTACGATTAAGCAGCTAATTCCGCGTTAAGCGGATTAAAGTGACAAATCACATATTTTAATCAAAATAAAACATTTTAAAATATAATTATCAATCCTAATCTTATTAGAACTAAAAGGAAACCTTCTAGATATTTCTAGAAGATTAAAATCAATCCTAACTACTTCAGGAATAATAATTAATAAGCCCTCCTCTAGATCATTGGGCCAAATGTAAAATCATTTTGGGCTAAACTAATTTAATCCGTAACTTCCTCTTTATTCATCGGAACTGGGCTTATAATATATCGTTGGAAAGCTCTTTTCGAGCCTAATCCAGCTACACTATTATTGGACCCTTATCACGGACCAAGCTAAATTGGACTGGCTATTTTCATAAATAGATTAAGAAAAGAAACATTTTTTAAAACAGAAAGAGAGATATTTTAATAAAAACATCCACATCACTAGTCTTCCCACAATATCACTTCGTTCGATAATCAAATGGCGTGAAAGGTATTCATCACTGGGTTTGGTTGTGGGAAGACACATTTAGGTGTCTACAATTAACTATGTGTTTGAATGCTCATGGTAAAAAGGGAGTAACAAGTCTGCAAAAACTATGGATTGATTGGAACAATTCACAATCATTGGACATGGATGCAGCTCAATGTGTAAGACAAAATGATAAGTGACTTTTATGTCACTTTTAGGGTGTTTATTGAGTCGCTTTCTGGATTTTTTACAATAATTTAGCCCATTTTGTTCTTTATTTATTTCTTTTATTTGCTTATTATCGTCTTTTATCTTTATTTTGAGTATTTTAGTAGTTTTTAATAGTTTTTAGTTTATTTTCGTATTTTTAGTTAATAATTCCTAGTTTCTCTCATTTTCTTATTTTATTTTATTTTCATATTTGTTTTCTTTATTTTATTTTATTTTATTTCTTTTGATTTTATTTTTTAAGTTATTTTATTTTATTTTATCTTTATCTTATTCTATTTTATCTCGTGGTAATACGCTCGTGTTGTTTTTGGTTGTAGGTGTTCCGAGTTTCAAAGTCATATTCGTGTTCGGGGTCTGAGATTTGAGGCAATTGCACAATACTCCTTGCACAAACAACCTGCTGCCCCTTTAAGCTTCCCTCTTACCCTTCACCACACCTCACCTTAACCTCCACCGCACCAAAACACCAAAATCCCCTGCTCCCTCTACGTTACTGCTCCCCTGCTCCAATTCACACTCACCATCAACAACCACCAAGCAATCCGACATCACCAGCCACCGCATCCTCACAGCACACCACCGCTGCCACCAATAACCCCAATTCAGCCCACCAATAACCCCAAATCTGCACACCTGAACACCCCCCTCAACCACCTGCTCCACCGCACATCAACTCCGCAACAACTACTCATCAATTCCCCTGCTCCCACAGCGCCACAACCACCGTCACAATCAACCACCGTCACAATCAACCACCGTCATCCACCAAAACAACAATTGCAGCCAGCCACTTCGCCCAACACCCAAACCACTCACCCATTAAACCACCAATTCACCGCATCCACCAACCATCCTAAACCACCAGCCGCGCCACCATTTTTTATCACCGAAACAGTAGCAGCTCTGAGCAACCACTTTCGAACCTCAATTCCGCCGCTGCAGCCACCACAATTTGAACTGAATCCCAACCCCCGCTCTTCACCATTTCAGAAACAATCAAGCCTCAAACGCGGGCGCACATCCCTGTCATAAGGCGCACAGAATTGGAGTCCAAAAACAGAATGATACAGTAGCATTTTGCGCAACCTCTGCGAGACGTCTTCGTGGGCGCGCAAATGTGGGTTCAATCACGAGCTTCTCACGTTATTACTTATAAAGATCGAATGGTGTTGATTTATTGATGCCGATTTTTGATGAAAATGAGCGGTGTAGATTGAAGGGTAATTGTTGCTGATATTGTTTGATGGGATGTGAAGCTTGGGGTCATTTTTCCCTATTTTTAGAGCAGCTTCAATTCGAAGAAGAAGGGGAATGAGATGGGGTCTGACTTTGGTTTTGGTGGACTGATTTTTTTTTCTTTTTTTTATTTCCTTTTTCTTTTAATTTCGTTTTCCTTTTACTTTATCTCTTTTATTTTTCCTTTCTTATTTTCTATTTTATTTCTCTTTACTTATTTAGTTTTTTTTATAGCTTAGTATAAATACCCATTTTTGGGGGTAATTAAAGAAAATCCATTATTTCCATTTTCTTAATTAGTTTAGAAGAGCTTCTCTCTTTTAGGGTTAGATTAGATAATTTTTAGTGAGAGAAAAAATATTATGGCTCAATTTTCTTCCAAGATTCAATTTTGCTCAAGTTTAAGTTTCAATCAAGCAAGAATTCAAGTTTTCATCTTTCATTAATACTTTCTTTAGTAATCTCTTCTCATTTCCTTTAGTTTTATTTATTTGTTTTATTGTTGTTTATTCTTGTTAATCTTATTAGTTCATCTAGTTGTTATTGATTCATTGATTTTAATTATGTTTTATTTTGAGTTTCTTGAGTTTATTTCTAGTTTTGATATTGTGTTTAATCTCCCTTCTCTAGGCTAAACTTTTGGCTAGGGGAAGGGGGTGGAAGATATGATTTGATATTGGATTAATGATGATGGTTGGATTGAACTTACGCCATATATTGATGAAAGACATGATTTTTATTAGCTTGGGATTATTGTTGCACTCTATTTGATGTTTTCTAGTTTAAATGCATGAAAGTGATTTGAACTAGATTAGGATCACCTTTATTTTAATGATTGCATAAGAATGAGTTATTAAAGTGGAGTTTTTATGGATTGTGCTTCTTTATTCTCTTGATTTGATTGTAACTAATAGGATGCATGAGAATGATCCTTATTAGTGTAGACCTCTTTATTCTCTTGATTTGATTATAACTAATAGCTAGCGAGGAAACGAAGAAACACTTTTCTTTGCAAGTAATCAATAAACCCAAGAAGAGTAGTAGACTCTACACTCCAATTTGGACTCCATATGCTCAAATGTTCAAAATACTCTCTAAGAGTGGCGAGGTCAAACCTCTCGAACTGAGACCATTTGAATCGTTAAAAAGAACCGATAGATTTTATTGTCAATATCATCAATCAGGGGGGCACACTATTGAAAACTGTTTTAAATTCAAGGGTTTAATTCAGAAGATGATTGATGACAAAAGACTAGTCCAAGTTCCACAACAAGAAGACGTAAATATAATGGAGTTTGGGACAGCGATGAAGAAGACGTTTACTTAAAAGACATGGTAGGACCTCCACCTTCGGTCTCGTATGCCATGGATGAATTCTGGGTTGAAGAAGATTCATCCATAGACGTCCTCACAAGATCCGGGAGAATGCAACCTCCTGTTTTGACACAATCTATGCCAACCACGCAGCAAGTTCCCATACCTATAATAGAAGACAATGACATTGTCAAACAATTCAAGAAAACCAAGGTTGAAATGAACGTATGGAAGCTTAAATCCCCCGGGCTAGCCACATACATAGAACACGTACTATTGTGGCAAAATAGGTAAGCTAAAATGCATATGCATATGTGACAATGCAAATTAAATTGCAGGAATACAATTCAAGAATCTTTAAAGTCTCATCCACTAATCTCAATTAAATACCGATCACTCAAATCGATAAATAACTAAGAATCCTCCCTAGTGGAGTCACCAAATTGTAGGCGTCGTTCGAACTGTGCCTATGTTAAAGCATGTGGTTAATATGCTTGGCACTCATAGGAAGTGGGAATTGACATGTACGATTAGGGACAACGATTATGTACAAGGAAATTAGGGAGCCGCCAACAAGTTTTTAAGTAACTTGTAAACCGTTCACGGATCATAAAAGGCAACCACGATTAAGGGACAACGATAGGCAACAACGATTGACCCGTGAAGGTTACACCCCATTCTTAATCCATGAGATTAAGCTAAAAAGACAACTAAACTGGACAGGCTGTAGTAAAGTTAGAACTTTTGATCCGTGACTCTGATTTGGACGAAACTAACTCTAAATGAAAGATAAAACTTGGGGCTACAGATTCATAGGTTGTACGACACGTAATTCTTTCTAGAACTCCGGCTATGACCAAAACAAGTTGACTATTGTGCAGTATACAGGAATAAAAATCCGGGTGAAAAAAAATAATGAATCTATGGCTCGACTCTAATAATAAAAAAAGGGTTTGATAAGAGAAAAAAAACAATTAAAAAAAGTCAATAAAAAAATGCACATATAAGCGTATCGTCACGCATGATGCAATGAAGTTTGCAACCTAAAGTCAAGTTCTATGTTCGACTATGGTCAAGCTTTTGGGTGTCAAAGGGTACCATGATTAAGAATTTGGACGCGTTAGCAAGGCAACCTCCCTTGAGGGTGTATGCCAATGTGCGGCTCCGCGAGTTCGTGATGAAATTGAACTCGACTCCATGGTTTGGGTGGATTTAAAAACTCGGATGAACCCTTATTGCCTTGAGTGTTAAAGAGGATAACTCCTCGCTCATCCAAACAGTCCTACAAAGCAAAAGCTTTGATCCCTCAAAGCTCATCACTCCAGCGGAAGGATTAGTACAAGGGTGGCGCAAGACCGTCAAGTTGATTACTCCAAGCGGAAGGAAAATCTCCATCCCAACGGGGCAAGGACCGATGTTCGAAGAGTCGTCAGAGTCAGAGTCAGAGTCTCTCCCTATAGAGTCATCTAAGTCTTTAGTTGTAGCACCCCCTCCTTCTATCTCTTCCTCTAGGATAGTTAGTGATCAAGTCCCTGAGGACATATCTCTCTTTGATGTAATGATCTCAGAATTTAATAATATGTCTTCTTCTCCTTACTCTTTGTGTTCTTCTTTAACCCAAGATGATGAGCATTGCTTACCTAACAATGAAAATGACAAAGAACTTATTAAAGCAATGGAAACACTTGAAAAGAAAACACCGATAATTGAGGAAACTTAGACGGTTGATGTCTCAAATGATTCAACCAACAAAAGAGAAGTTAAAATCGGATTAACACTTATGAACAATAAATAATCGATTTAATTAACTTACTTAAAGAATTCATCGATGTATTCGCTTGGTCATATGAAGATATGCTAGGCATTAATAGAGAAATAGCTCAGCACACCATACCATTAATTCCAGGAATGAAACCTGTAAAAAAAAAGTTACGTCGAATGAAACCCGACGTAGCTCTTAAAATAAAAGAAGAAGTTCAAAAACAAATAACTGCAGGTTTAATCAAGGTATCCAAATGCCCCAAATGGGTCGCCAACGTCGTCCCAGTTCCGAAAAAGGATGGAAGGGTAATAATGTGTGTCGACTATCGAGATCTAAATAAGGCAAGTCCAAAGGACGACTTCCCTTTACAACACATCGATATTCTAGTGGATAACACAGAAAATCACACGCTCCTCTCGTTCATGGATTGATACGCGGGCTATAATCAAATTCTGATGGCGGAGGAAAACATGGAGAAAACAACCTTCATAACACCATGGGGTACTTACTGCTACACGGTAATGCCATTCGGGTTGAAGTATACGTGCATGATATGATTGTAAAATCAAAAGATCGCCCAGGCCATCAAATAGCCTTTAGAAAATTCTTCGAAAGACTGAGAAAATACAACATGAGGCTGAATCCATCTAAGTGCGCTTTTGGAGTCACCTTAGGAAAACTTTTGGGTTATGTCATAAGCTCTAGAGGAATAGAGATAGACCCAACCAAGATCAAGGCAATCATGTCAATGCCACCACCAAAAACCGAGAAGCAAATTCGTGGATTTATTGGCCGGTTGCAATACATAAGCAGGTTCATATCAAAATTGACTACAATATGTGAACCAATCTTCAAAAAGCTTAAAAAGAATGTACCAATGATATGGGATGACGAGTATCAAAAAGCCTTTGAAAGGATCAAAATCTATCTCTCAAATCCTCCCGTATTAGCACCAGCACTTCCGGGAATACCTCTTAGATTGTACTTAATAGTTACCAAAGAGACAATGGGAGCCATGCTAGCACAATAAGTAGAAGGCAAAGAAAATGCGATCTACTATCTAAGCAAAAAGATGCTCGAGTATGAAGCAATATACACCACTTGAGAAATTGTGCCTCCCATTGGTGTGGGCCACAACCAAGTTAATACATTACATGCTGGTGTACACAGTCTTTGTAGTTTCCCAATTAGATCCACTCAAGTATTTATTCGAGAAATCTACACTCAATGGGCGCATATCGAGATGGATAGTCAACCTAGCCTAGTTCGATGTAAGATTCATGCCACAAAAAGCTATAAAGGGATCTTTGGTTTCGGATTTTTTAGCAGACTTTCCAATAGAAGACTCGACGCCAATACATGACAATGAATTTCCAGACGAAGACTTGATGGTCACTGAAGATGATACTTGGACCTTGTACTTTGATGGAGCCTCAAACCAAAAGGGATGTGGCGTTGGAGTATTACTAGTATCACCCAAAGAAGAGCATGTTCCAATCTCTATAAAGCTTGATTTCGACGTTATTAGCAACGCAGCTAAGTATGAAGCATGCATTGTTGGCCTTGACACATCTTTGGCATTGGGAGTGAAAAAGTTACAGATATTCGGAGACTCTTCATTGATCATCAATCAAATCTCCAAAAGATGGAAAGTAAAGAGAGAAAGCCTAGCCCCTTACCAAACTTATTTGGAAACCCTCACTAATCAGTTAGTGAAAGTGGAATACACATATCTGCCTAGAGAAGAAAATCAATTTCCTGATGCCTTGGCAAGACTAGCCTCAATGGTTAGGATTCCTACGGAAATCGAGCAAATGCCTCTAACTATAGAAAAAAGGCATAAACCGACTTACATTCAAGCTATAATAAATGATGAAGTGACCCATGAAGAAGAAGAAGAAGAAGATGAAGAAGAAGAACCATGGTATATGGATATACTTAACTATGTCACCAAAGGAGAATACCCTCCCCATGCTGACAAAAGAGCAAAACGAGCATTAAGACTCTTGGCTTCCCAATACGTACTCATAGACAACGAGCTACACAAAAGGGTACCTAAGGGTCGAGCTCTCTTATGTGTATGAAAAAAGGATGCTAAAAGAGAAATGAGGATAGTCCATGAAGGAATTTGTGGAACTCACATAAATGGCAAAATGTTAGTCCAAAATATAATGCGAGAAGGATACTACTGGACTACAATGAATAGGGATTACCATCAATACGTAAAAAGATGCCTTAAGTGCCAAATCTACGCTAATTTACAACATGTTCCTCCATCTTTACTCTACACCTACACGTCGCCATGGCCATTCTCTACATGGGGAATTAACATCATCGGCAAAATCACTCCCCCAGGAACAGGAGGTCACGAAAATATCTTAGTGGCAATTGATTACTTCACAAAGTGGGTCGAAGCGCAATCATACGCCAAACTCACTGCAAAACATGTAGCACTATTTATTGAAAGAAATATTACTTGTTGATATGGAGTCCCACATGAAATGATAAGTGACAATGGAAATCACTTTTAAGCCGAGAGTGAAGAATTGCAACAAAAATATGGTATTCAACATCATCATTCTTCTCCTTATAGACCTCAGGAAAATGGAGCAGTCGAAGCAGCTAATAAAAATTTAAAGACTATCATCGAGAAAATGACGGAAAATTACAAGGATTGGCTGACAAACTTCACTTCGCATTGTGGGGTTATCGCACGTCAATTCACACGTCAACAGCAAATACGCCATTTTCCTTGGTTTATGGAATGGATGTCGTACAACCTGTAGAGCTAGAGATTCCATCTCTACGCATCGCATTAGAGAGCAAACTGGATGAAGTTGAATGGACTAGGGCAAGATATGAGGAGCTAATTCTACTTGATGAAAAACGACTAGAAGCTCTACATCACACCCAATGTTATCAAACTCGTATGGCTAGACATTTTAATAAGAAGGCCAAGACAAGAAACATCAAAGTAGGAGATTTGGTGTTCAAAGAATTAAGGAAAAATGTTTTAGATCCAAGGGGAAAATCAGACCTAATTGGTCTGGACCCTACATTGTCAAAACAATCTTGTTAGGAGGTGCAGCAAAATTAACTGACATGGATGGCAATGAGTTCTCGAACATGACAAATCTTGACCAACTTAAAAAATACAACCCATAATCACTTGAGTAGGACACTCAAGAGAGCTACGTTCGGCCTGATTCCTTAAGAAAGGATACGTAGGCAACCCTTTATGGGTGCGGCCACTTTACTTTTTTTTTTCAAACCTCGCATCCCGGACTTAATAAAAAATTCATCAGAAGATCGACAAAATATCGGCGTCACAAGAAAACTTCTAGCACCAGCCCATGAACCTAGCTCCAGACGACAACCCCTGTCGCCTGACGCCAGACTGCCGCAACTGGCGCCAGTCGTAAAATCGCGGCGCCAATTTTCCGTAAAGTATCTGGGAATATTTCGGTGTTTTCGGTAAATTTTCGACTTCCGTACTCTGAAAAATTTCTGGAAAATTAAATTTTCAGTTTTCATTGCTTTAATAAATTAAATTTAAAGGATATAATTTAATTAAAAAGCTGGAATCTCATTAATAAAATAAATTACATTATTGATGGAATTTAAATAAAGCCTAAATAAATTAACTTTGAATTTAAAACTAAGTCTAATAATTGAAAGTTAAGAAATGCTTTTAATCTTTTTTCTCTTTCTTTGCCCTCTTCCAATTCTTATTTGTGTCTTTTTCTCATCCATAACTTTAGCCAGTAGCCATCCTTTAGAGGACCTACATTCAATTTTGGAATAAATAGTTTTTCCTTTAGCTAGGACCCCATGTTTCTTTTCTACCCAAGCCTTCTTCTCTGTAGTGTTAACTTTCCTTTTTTCCTTTATCCTTCGCAGAGCTTTTCTTCTTAGGCATTGTAGGTGTTTTGAACTCAACTCTTTCACCGAAGCATTCCTTAACAGGAATCACTTTATCACCTAGACGACTCTTCACATCAGTTTTACTCTGATTTTTCTTCATGTCCTTTGAAGGTTTCTTCAAAAGCCATCTTTTCACATCATTGGGCAAGGAAGGAGGAACCTTTTGGGTAATTACTTCCCATAAAGGTGTAGCGCTCCAATAAGTATCAAATTTGTCTACTTCTTGAGAGACAGAGAACTCATAGGACGACGAAGATCCCTGAAAGGAATTGTTTGAAGTAGGCCAACTGTCTTTTTACCCTTCAGGGGTAATAAAAAGTCATTCGGGACAAGCTTGGAAGACGGGAGAAAGGCTGCTTGTTGACACCAACCATATTTTCTTTTTTCCACCAAGGGATGACCCACTTGATGGCAAAATTGCAAGACCCAAAGACCTTCTTCCATTCGTGGCGCCCCATCTTAGAGAAGCGTTTCTTCCTTCTCACAAAGCAATTTGTGAGTGTACTTCTCGATATTGTCTCGAGGACTAATTAATTCTAGTCTTTCGATTAGCAACATCTATAAAAAAAATTCAATGCAAATAAATTATTATTACTATACAAAAATATGTTTTTGATTTCTTTGATTAAAAATATTATTTTTCTACCTGTAATAAAATTGGAGAGCCCCGAAAAGGCGCTTTTGGATTCTTCTTTAATTCGTCAAGACTAAGCATAGTCTCTCCAACTATTAATGGCATTGGATTTCTCCCAGATTCTATCTGCTCCAAAACAGTTGATATGATTGCTTGACCCTCATTAGTTTTACCACTAGTGAGAAGATATTGATTAAGCATGCAAAAAAGAAAAGCTCTTCTTCTATAAACATGAAAAGACTCAGAATAAGGTCTATCAAAATAATGGCTAGCAAAAATTCTTTCAAATTAAATATGCTACCATCTACTATTTTTGCTAGATCTTTTTCCTTTAAATTGAAGAAGTGTTCCAAATCCTTATAATAATATTCGTTTATTCTAAGGATTACTACAAGATCTAATGCAGGGAAGCCTAAAATAACACCGAATTCTTCCGGCAAAGGGATAATTTCATCATACCCTAATCTAAAGCAATGAGTATCCACATCCCAATATTCTAGAACGGTATGAATAAAATCTAAATCAAGATCTACCCCTTTGACACCATAAATACCCCCCATGTGAAACACATCTAACTCTTTTCTCTCCTTGGCAGTAAGAGACCGACACCATTCATGAGTGAAGTTGGTAAAACTTTTAGAGACTAGAGAAATGATTATTATTTCAAAAGCTAAGAATATATTTAATCTGCTGAAATTAAGAAGAAAATCAGCTGGGCAGGGGGCTATTTATATACAAAATCAGCGCAGTTTTAATCTGGGAAGGATTCAGAATCAGCGCTCATTAGCGCCGGACGCCAAATATTGGCGCCTGACGCTAGAGCCTGGCGCTAAACGGTAAGCGTAGCGGCTGGCGCTACACCAAAACGTGTGGCGCTAGGTGGCGCTAACGTGTCTTATTATACGAGCTTCCCAAAAACCGCGTTTTTTGGCTGATTTGAGTCTGACCAATGACTTTACGGTCTTTTATTCTTTTTTATACCTTTTTTCTAAATTTTATTTATTTCTTCTTCTTAATTAATATAACTATTGTATTAATTATATTATTTTTCAGATTTTATTTAGACTTAACTTCTAAGTTTTTATAAATCCAATATTTTTTTTACTTTTATTTTTTCATTTTTTTCTCTTTGGGGGAGAAAGTCGGATACCCTCCATCAATAATAAAAATGACGGAATTTTCACAATTCTTTGCACACATAAAATGCACATTAAAAAATGAAAAAATAATAAATAATAAATAAATACTGAATAAACTCATAAGTAATATGTATATACAAGCATGCCTAAATAAAGAGTCCAAACAGAGGCAAAGTTTTATACAAAGTCAAAATATAATAAAAGGCACAGGAACAAACTACGGCGCTGGGGGACGTACGCCCATCATCTCATAAAACTGCACCGTACGAGGAGTAACCTCTCCACCAGCTCCAGCTCCAGCTTCGGTCTCCTCAGGAGGCGGAAAACTCAGTATAGGACCCGTCCACCCAAGATCAACCTGAGGCTGAGGCTGCGGAGGTTGCTGCGATGACGAGCCGACCTCGTACATCCCACCACCTCTAAGAGCCAAAGTAGCCTCTCCCTGGCCCACTGGCACAACATGTGCACCCTCAGATGAAGAGCCTGAGCCCTCTAACGCCTCGGTGCGGGCAGTCTTAGAACGATCGCCTCGACCACCAGAACCAGTGCGGCGACGTCTCGAGCTAGACCTCGCCGGCTCCCTCCGCACCTTAGGTCTCGTACGGGTACGAGAAGGGATGGGCTGACCCTACAAAAGAAACTAAAATCAGAAACATGCGAAATAGAAGCAGTAATACAAAAATATAAGAAAGGAAACTACCTCCTGGACGACGTCGTCACGACGACATGTAGCCACGTTCCTCATCTGAACGAGCTGGCTCCAGAAGGCATCTATGCACCGTGCCATCGCCGTAACCACCTCGCGCGAGAACTGTCAAGAAAATAAAGTCACTAAAGATGCATAACATATATGGACAAAAGTTGAAAATAATTAAGCTTACTCGAGTCAGGTGGCGAGGAATCGACCGCTCCACGAAGCGCTCACCCTCAGGAGTTGGAGGAATCATCTCCTCAATCGGCCCGTATGTCCCCTGATAATGAATAGACATACGAGGTGGCATGAACTCAGTAGGTTCAGCCTGACAAAAGCAAATCAAAGTCAGTAAAATGTTACTTGGGGGCTACTTAACGAAAGGTAAAAGCAGAAAATCATACCGCCACATCCTCAGCCAGTACAGGGACTGGAGCTAATAGCGACAGTAGCTCCTCCTCATAGCACCGCCCAGGGATCGTATTAGATCTCCAAGGGGTACCGACTCTCTCTGATATGCTCACCAACCTTGCGGCATCGAACATGTGACGCGGTGGAGAAGCAGGAACGACAAAGGTATCCGAGGAATGCTGAATAGAAACCCTCTCTCCAAGATACGCGATCTCTCCATATGTCCCCAAGAAATAGTGACGCTCAGCAGTATACTGCGTAGCTAGCCCAGGGACAACCAAGCCAACCCACGGCCGGTACAGCACGTCAGACTCCTACAAAGAACGCCTATCAGATAAGAATCTATCGAAGGTAATGCAAAGTACCCAAATATATAAAGAACCATCCGAGATGATTTAATTTCGGATGTAAGCAGTGGACATCCCAGCACGGCGGCTTCCGCAGGAAGCACTCACTGGAAACCTGTATGGCGATGGTCTTGCCGGCGCAACCGATGGAAAGTACTCGTAGAACCATATCTACAAAGGCAAAAATTATCAGCAAGTGCTAATCAAAGCCTAGAGCTAAACTTAATGGGAGATAAAGTATACCTCTATGACCCTCCAAAAGCCGGATAGAGCGACGTTCCTCGTGAAGGACCGGTGTCGACACGAGTCTCGTAACGCTCGGATGAAGTCAGCATAGGCCAAGCTGGCCCAATCATAAGCCCCGATCAAGTGTAGATCACGGACTGCAGGCCGGTAGTAAAGCAGCACTCTACTACCCTTGTCAGGGGAAAACGTCCCTGACAGCAAGATAAGTACAAAGATGCACACACGCTGCTCTCGGATGGTCGCATCGTCATCAAAAGCCGCTGCTAGAGTCGAACGGGGAATCCCCTTCGCAATGAATTGGGTCGACTCTACATCAGCACGAGCCCGAACAACAATCGGACCCAAGAGCTCCTCGACTTCGGGAGAAGAGACGCTGATCTCATTGTCAAACGGCAGCGCAACAGAGCTAAACTCCAGTCCCGTAATGAGACTGAAGTCGGTAGGGGTGACCATCATCTCACCCCAAGGAAAGTGGAAAGTGTTGGTGGTGTGCCAAAAGAACTCCACTAGAGAACGAACCACATGGTGACCCCCTCTAGAGGCAATCATAGCCTCTGAGGTCTCGTAAAGCGCAGCCAATCGGCAAGACTCCCATAGAAGTCTCGCCTCTCCGTCATTGGTAATGTACATCTTGTACAGGTCGCCCAAGGTGTCGCAACCTCACTGTCTAACCATGCTACATTGTGCAAAATTATTATAAATAAAGGTTCTATAGTATCTAAGGTTCGCCTAGCCGCATGATACTATGTTCGCAAAAAAAAAAAAAAAAAAAAAAAAAAAAAAAAAAAAAGAGTACGTATTACTTAAACAGAGTACAAGTTCAAATTGAGCATATACGACATTTTTCAAGCATTCAAACAATTTCTTGCAATACTATAGTAATTATTGTGACAAATTGAACAAGAATTGCTAGCAAAAACGTCAAGAACAAGCCACATTGTCTTCCCGACCTTAAGAGGTTCAACAATGGTGATTTGTTCGTTTCTTCACCAAATTGAGTCAAAAAATTCTCAAATTACTCCCAAGGCAATATATAAACATAATCAAGTAATTTCATTGCATAAAATTTGACAAACAAAGAGAATTAAACAATTTAAGTTTTGAATTTTCAAGAAATTCGTGAACAAATATGTGCGAAATTCATTAAAATCAGGTTGAGTTTGAAAAATAAACTTACATAGATCGGGAAAATGGAATGAATAATATTTTATTTGCAACAAATTTGAGAGAATTCGGTTGAGAAACGAGCAAGAACGAGCCAAATGAAGTTTTGAGTGATTCTCGAGTGAAAATACGAGCAGCAACAGCGAAAATGAAGAAGAGAAGGGTATTTATGGAAAACCCGACCCTAGCGCCAAGCGACAGACCTTAGCGCCATTTGATAAGGCTTAGCGCCTGGCGCTACAACCAAATATGCGGCGCTGGCGATATTTCGATGGCGATAGACTGTCCAACCACTCAGTGCCTTTATTCCAACCTCTTACAATAAATTTTGGGTTCCTTGGTACGCCGGTTAGCCCCTCTAAGCAATTTGACATGATTTTAGTAATCGTCTTGATTACAATTACATAAGGTGATCGACCTGATGAATGACCGTCTCACTTAGCTCAAAGCGCCAAAGCATTGGCTGATTGCAATGCATCGACATAATGGTTCATGTATCAAGGCATCGACATAATGGTTCATGTAGCAAGGCACCGACATACTAGTTCATTCAGCGAAAGGCACCGACATACAGGTTCAAAAGCAGCAGAAGTGCCGACATACTGGCATAACGGAAGCAAAGTTCAAGCGAGCTTTTAAAGATCGATAAGCGTGGGTCTTCGATAATTTTCCTTGGAATATTATCGCAACAAATGAGGGTAGCTTCAAGCAAGGATATATTTTGCAGCGTTCTTTAGCTTGTGAAGAGTTGTCACAAACAACAGGAGGTGATTTTCAAGCGAAGTTGTCTTCGATCGTGTTCCCTGGCTTGTGGAAGACGGTCACAAAATGCTAGAAGTTGGTTTCAAGCGAAGCAATCTTTGATGGGGTTCTCTAGCTTGCAGAAGTCTATCATAGCGGAATTGGAGACAGTTACAAGCGTAGCAGTCTTCAGGCGGTATTCTCTAGCTTGCAGGAGGTTGTCAAAAATACAGAAATGCAGCAAATCGGTTACTACAGAGACGTGTGCTCGATGGTGCAAGATACGCGTTTCTTAACTCTTTTATCTGTTTAACTAACACTAGTTTGCAAGTATCGGCGTTACAGGAGTGGTTTAGGATCGCAAAACGTTCTGAATCATTCTCCATCCCTATCGATACTTTGACTTTTGTTTTCGAAACTTGCGTTTCTCTAAACTCAATCAAAGTGGGGGCTTCTGTAGACACCCATTTGTGTCTCCCCAAAACCAAACCCAGTTACGAGTACCTTTCACATAGAATCATAATCGAATAAAGTGAAAGTGTGGAAAGTCTAGTGTTGCGGATAGTTTAATTTCTTTTCTTTTCTCTATGTTATTGAAAACCTATTTTAAGACAACAGCAAATCAAGTTTTTTTGGTTCATAGAAAGAGTCCAATAATGGTGTAGTTGGACGGGGTTTGAAAAGAGCTTTCCAATGATATATTATAAGCCCAATTCCGATGAATAATGAGGGAGTTATGGCCAAATTACTAAACTAGGCCTGATTTGAGCCTTATATGCGGCCCAATGATGTAGAGGAGGGCTTAATATGGATTTATCATTCCTAATGCAATTAGGAATGGTTTTATTCTTCTAGATTCTTCTAGAAGGTTGTTTTCATTCCTAATTCAATTAGCATTGATAAATTGACTTATGTTGACTTTTTGGAATTTTAATCAGAATAAAAGAGTGTTTTTGAGGAAAATACAATTTTATCCTCCTGTACGCTTAAATTTTATTTGAATTTAGAAAACGCATAAAAAAATTGATTAGCGCCTAACGCGAGACATTAGCGTCTGGCGCTAAGCCTAGCGCCTTGCGCTAGCGTTAGCGTCTGGCGCTAATGTCAGCTCTGGCGCTAACTTCGTTTTTCACGTCGAAAATCTGATTTGTTTTTCTATCTTTTTGGCTGATTTTCTCTATAAATAAGCTCCTAAAAACTCCGTTTTTCATGAACAAAATATCATAAATTCTCAAGAATTCTCTAATTCTCTTCTCTCCCGAAAAAGCTTTCTTTCTCTTTTTTTTTTTCTAAACCAACCCTTTTGCATTCAAAATTCCGCATTCACAAGATCTAGAAACACCAAGCATTGTTCGAAGTTGCCTTCGCCCTAGAAATGAAAGGTTTTATCTTCTGAGGGTTGGGTCCCAAATCTCTCTTTCAATTATTTAATTTAATTGTTTTGTTTATTATTTTCCTTGAATTTACTAACGCATGTATTTTGTTATTAGAAAGAGATACGAGGCATCCAAGTAAGTGCTTGAATGGTTTTTATTGATATTATGATGTAGAAATCATGCTTAGGTCGTTATTATGATTCCTAGCGTCATGTTAGGGTGTTTTGATCTTCCTAGTATCATGTTTAGGGTAACAACTAAAAATTCCTAATATCAAGTATGATTACAAGTATGATGCTTCCTATATTCTTTCCTAATATTTATGTTAGTATCATGTTAGGGCTAAAACTTTAATCTTTATTGTTTAGTGACATGCTAGGGTTTGTTATTAATCTTGTTCGTATCATGCCTAGGATCTTGCTATTAATACTATGCTATAACATGATTATTTTAATTTTTATTATTACGATGATTATTATTATTATTTAATATTATGTTGATTGATTATATTTTATTGTTATTGCTTGATCACGGCTTTTGTATGCATGTTTAAAGGGAATTGTACTTGTAATCATGCTTAATAAGATAATTAATAATCTTGTTTAGGGTTACTGTGATTATAATTCAAGTGATCGCCAATAATAGTTTTATTTGTGCATTAAAATGCAACCAACATCGATTAAACAGGTTTAGGGTTAATCCTATTGATTACATGTTAGTAAGAAAGCGCACATGAATACGATCAGAATAAAGTAGAGGCCTATTATTAGGGCAGGTTCAATCTCTTTTAGGTTGGATTTGTACCTTCATCCCCAAACTTCTAGCCATGGTTCCAGACCTATTGGAGTTGACGATCTCCTGGATCGTTAAGGGTGTAACCTTCAGCTCGTGATTGGTTTAAAAGTTCCTAAAACTTGATGGCGAATCTTTTGCTCTATATTCTTTCCCTTTGGACGCCACCGTACTTTAGTGTATGATCACAGTGGGGTTCGAGCTAGGGGTAATGCTCGAAATATTCCCTACAACTGCCCGTTACAAATAGTGTGTACCCCAATTTTTAAAAAAAAATCCAGCACATGTTGTACTGGATTAGCTAGCTTGCATATAAATTATAGCACAGTTATTTTATAAATTAATTGAGATAAAACAAAGAATTTTATATTTATTCAATCACAAAAAAAAATACATTTATTATCGCCTAATAACTAAAACTAAACTGGGCTCAGTAATTCATAATAAAAGGGGAAAATAAAGCAATATGAAACAACAATTAAAACATCAGTATGTCAACAAGAAAATTTGTGAATCCCAGGTACTAACATCTGAATGTAGATTCATCCACAAACCTTTCACGTCTCTAGTAAAATTTGGACTCCTTTTTTAATACAAAACTAAATTCATCGCTATATCCATATGAAAATATTATGTCAGCGTATTCCTCCATGACAGCATTTGCATAAGAACTCATCAACTCCAAGGCTTTTCTATCACGAGGCTTCTCAAATTTATGAGCTTCAAAGAACCTTCAAATATTCCAGCCATCAATGACAACAACCATCAGAGTGGGCAGTATAATTTTGTACTTCAAAGGACTTAACATACTCATATTTTCTATTTGCCATGGACGACTATACATACATCCTGCATAAGATGACTTTGGAATTGAGGACGACCTTCCTTTTGTTCTTCTCCAGAATTTCGGACTCGGGAATTCTGTACTAGGACAGCAAGTGCTTCCTTCTAAGTCATTGTTGGCAATTCTTCCGCTTTGCACAGCTAAATCATGTGAGATCTCATTCAATGCTCTCTCGATGCCAGAAACTCTATTCTCCAAAGAGTCAATCCCACTTTGAGATTTACCCATAAATCTCTAAATATTGCAAAGCAAAAGGTTGATGTCAGTTATCAATCTTTAAATTAAAAATGCAGAAACTACAATGATCTTTTTTCACTACTCTCACTCATATTATTATAGTTGTTTGTTTTTCGGGTGTAAATCAACACAAAAAGATAAAAGAAGCCAGTTCTTATTAACAATGGAATAAAGAAAGAGTATGCAACTAAACTGGATGAGAACCATCATATCAGATTGCTGTCTCTCTATCTGAAGAAGCTGTTTTCTGATCAAAGACAGGTCCTCAGAGTCTGCATTGATTTTACCGACTTCCTCATTTCCTCTTCCATCAAAGTCCAACCTCCTCGGAGGAAGGAACAACATGAGACCCAGGTTTGAAAGCATAAATCATCAAAGGACATACAAATGCCACAACCTCATAAATTAGTCTTCCCTCATTCATTAACAGCTCATTTTAAAAGAGAAATTACTATTCCACGCACATTCAGTAATTTCTCTAAGTTAAATTTGAAAAGAGATCGAAATTATTGTTATGGGTACATTCAGTGAAATATAAATATCTTCCATTAGGGACCTTTATAATCTTCCTTCAATTCATCAACAGTTCATCTGAATGGGAACGAGTCAAAGTTTGCAGTGCATGTGAATATTAGCAGTAGACTATAGGAAAATTAAACATCATTTTGTTTGAGGTCTATCCTAAGACGCATCTAGGTTGAGCTTACATTTCAGTATCTTATACTCCATACTTGCTAATGATTCTATCCTAAATCTAAGCATTTATTAGATTATGTACATTTACTACAAGATACACTTCCTATTGGTGGCAAGGTTACGTAAAACAAAACCTAACATGAAGAGGCCATTGCAATATACAAAAATTTCTGAGCGCATGCAACCTTATCAGGTAGAAAATATCAACTAAAAATTACCAACATTCACCAATTGCAAACACTCATTAACAGAGTACTAACCTAGCAAAGGACATGGAAGATTTATGCAAAAACAATTACAATGATAGAATGTAGAAGATTTAAACACAAAATTAAGAAAAGATGTTCAACAGAATAGTACCGAAGCCAATTCGACTGCAGAAGAGGGGCGATTATTAATGATGTTTATCAACTCAGCTTTATGTAGCTGATACTCGTTAAATTTCTATATAAGATCATTGATACTTTCTCTAGTCTGATCACAAGCAGCACTCTCAACCAAATAATCATAAACCTAATTACAAATTGTAAAAACAAACATCAACTTTAGGTATAATTGTCTGCAAATCACGAAATCAAAAACAAGGCATTCAGCTTACAAAAAAAGGAAACGAACAAAGCTAAAGTATCAACCTTGAATTCAGACGATTTTAACAAACCCATGGCCCGGGTAGGTTCCTTGGCAGCCCCTCTCGTATGTAATAAATCAAGTACTTCGAAATTAGTAAGAATGCCAGCATTGTAGAGGTTGCGTAAAACAAAACCTAACATGAAGAGGCCCTGCAGTATACAAAAATTTCTGAGCGCATGCAACCTTATCAGGTAGAAAACATCAACTAAAAATCACCAACATTCACCAATTGTAGATTAAAACACCAAAGAATGCAGAAAGAAAGATTGTTGCAAAGAGAATCAACAACCAATACCCAAATTCTCACTTCAATAAACAGATTAACAGAGATTATATACCAACAACCCATAATTTACCATTAAAATGAACGAATTGGGGATAAATTGATCAATTTCGGGAAAGATCTCAAAGAACCCTAGAATTAATCAGCTTGCCATATCAGGTTTCTTAATTCTCTCTATAAGCCAAAAAAATTACAAAAAATTCGGCAATCAGGTATTAATCGACAAAGATGAACTAAATTCACTACTATTTGCATGTATTACTGAAGAACATATATATTTTTTAGATTTATTATTCGTTTAGACGTACAAAGGATAATTGAACCATATAAATGCCAAAAATGCATCAAATACAAAATGCATGTAGAAAAAAATAAAGCAAATTAGAATTCACAAGAACAAATTCAAGAATTTAAACAATTAGATGCCCAGAAATAAATTCAAGAAGAGGAAAAAACAATTGAAGGACTTCTTACCTCATGATCTAAAATGGTTGAAGTTTACGACAAAGATATCCTAAATTATCTAAGAATTTTTCTTTAGTGGTTAGGTTTAGATATCTTCACTTGTTGTTAAGGGGAAGATTGATGGAGGAGAGGAGAGAGGGCCTGAGTTTGAAATGAGAGAAAGAGGTGAATGACGGGGAGGAGAGGAGAGGAGAGGAGAGGAGAGGAGAGAGAGACACAGTGAGGGACTGATGAGAGAGAGAGAGAGGTGAATGACGGCTGTGAAACTCTAAAATGCCAAGTACTGGGCTCCTCTCATCAGTTAAGCCAAGTTTGGGCCTTTGTATCGGACACAATACGCCTGTTACGTGTAATATAGTATTCGTAACGGGCAAAATAGTGTCCGTTACGAATACTTATTTATTCGTAATGGGAACTGATTTGTCCGTTACAAATACATATTATTCGTAATGGACATTATTTTTCCCGTTACGAATAAATAAGTATTCGTAACGGACACTATTTTTCCCATTACGAATATCTTAATTGTAATGGGCAAAGCTTTGTCCGTTACAAATAGCCTGTTACGAATGAGATTTTTTCCACTAGAGGGCTAACTGTGGGCTACCCGCGGCCGCGGGCATTATCAGGAGAGGGCACGGCACCTGTTGTCAGCCCCTATAACCCCAAACACACCTTCTCTTTCATTTCTTTCATTTTTCCCTCCTAAAACCCCATACCCTCTCTTGCAATACCAAGCCTACTTCACCTCTTTTTCTATCATTTCAACATCAATTTCAATTGCCAAAATCAAGTTTTTCAAATCTTCAACACAAAATAAAATTTTCAGATTTCTTTCCCCAATTCAAGCAAGAAAAAAATTGGGTCTTTTTTAAAATTTTGAAATTTTGTGTTGAGGTTAGGAGTTTGTTTTTGGTAATCTTATTTTTTCTTACATCTCCATTTTGAGCATTACAAGCATTTCAAGGCTTCATTGAGGTATGGTTTCTTATTGTCTATTCATCATCTTTCTTTTTGATTTAAAGCTTGAACCTTTATGCTTTCATGGTGAAATTCTATGGTTACTACTTTTCACTTGGAATTTATTTTGAATGATATCGTTGGATGTTTAATTGAAGCTTCCTCATGATAAATGTATGAAATTTGATTGAATTCTTCAATAATAATTGTTGGCTATTTTCTCTCTCTTGGGTTTTCTTTATATTAGTTTCTTATCTTTGATAATTCAATGATTAGGATTTATTTTTCAAATTGACTCATGAATTGGTTTCTTATATTCAATTTCGCTTTCAATCCATGATTGTTTGGTTAATATTCATGATGTTATCAATGGCATTGTTCATTTGTTACCATTTCTTGCTTCTATTGCGAAATATTTCCATTTTGTGCTTGTTGTTGAACAACTACTTATGCTTAGTCTTGATACTTTGTAGATGGCCACACTTCGTCATAAGAAGCGTGCTAGAGCTAGTTCAAGCAAGACGAAGTATATTGTTCCGCCTCCACCGGAGGTTGAGGAAACTTATGGCATTGAGTTTTCAAAGGAATCTCAATAGGAGTGCTTCAAACGTCTTTCAAAGAGAAAGCTTAGGCCAACGTGTTTCTATGATCAAACGACAACAAAGTTTCTAGGGATTGATGAGGATGTTCGTCTCCTTGCGGAAGGCCTTGATCTTTTGGATTTCTTGGATTTAAATGCCCCTACCTATGATAGGGTGACTTATGAATTCCTTTATTCTCTCAAGGTTGCTCATAAATCGGGTGCAAATTACTTAAAGATTTTGACTTTCCAACTCTTCAACAATGATCACTCTTTGACGGATGATCAACTATGTTCATACTTCAAGTTTCCTTGGGCAGAGGATCCGGATCATTGTATTTCTCCGGCTCATGGTAGAATAGCAAGTGAGCTTGGATATGATGAGAAACATTGGTAGAGGAGTATCTCGGAAAAAGGAAAGTATGACCCTCAAACTTCAAAGTTCGCTTCTATGATTCATCCGGCTTTGCGATATTTTAACCGGATCCTCACCTATGCCCTTTGCTCCAAGGACTCTTTGGGAGCTATTTCCCGTGAGGAGCTTTGTTGGTTGTGGATAGCCGACCAAAATGCCTTTGAGATTGAGTCGGTGGATTTCACGGAGCGTTTGATCTCTTAATTCTTTGATATTCATGATGGAGTTTTCCTTTCGGGATGCATCCAATTGGGTGGGATGATTTCTATACTAGCACTTTGCATCAATGAGAATTACAAGGCTATACTAGACAAGCTTCCACATATTATTGTTCCTAGAGAAAAGTCCCCCTCGCATTTCTTAAACATCTCCGCACTAGTGAATCAAAAATTTCTTGATCGAACAAGGACAATGTTTTTATTTGGAAGGTCTCTCGGTATAAGTAATGGTTTGTCATCCCTTGAAAATAGGAAAATTCTCATCCTGAGGAGAGAAATTCTTAGTCATGGAGGCCCCCGATGCAAGATATTCATCCCTCTATCCAACGAAGGACAAATTGTACAAGAGATCGTTCAACTAATGCATGCTCATCGATTTCTCATTCCCTTTCCCCGGTTAAACCGGGAGTACATCTATTCCCTCCCCCTCTCCCACTCCTTCTACTTTCGATATGTCAAAATTTCATGCCAAGCTTGATTCTATTGCTAACATGTGTACTCCATGCCTTCTGTGCAACCCCCTTCCCTTGGTTATGATTACCATACGTATCGATTACATGATTTGCATGTTTCTAAGGGTTGGATTGATCCTTACGTCAACTATCCGTACTTCCCGGCCCAACAAGGACCTATCCCTCAATGGGAGCCCTTTGATCCTACTGTGGGTCCTAGACTTTTTTATCCTTATTGGGAGGGCCCCCATATTAACCCTAGTTATATCATAGGCACTACCCCGGCACTTACGACTATAGGCGTCCCGGGGGTTATGATTATGCGTATGATCCGGCTAATCCTTCGCCTTTTCCGGACCCCGAGACTTTTGGTAGGTGGGGTAGGTCAGGTGAGCCGATCTTAGATGATTGGTCCCATTAGTTTGAGCTTGATAGAATTAGGAAGGAAAGTCTGTTGAGGGGTAAGGCTCTCATGGAAGAGAGCGAGATGGAAATCTCTAGTCATTTTATGGAGACCGGTGAGGGAAATTCTCATTCTACCCCTTACCATAGTGCGGAATGATTTTACCTTGTTTCCCCCCTTTCTTTTGTTCTTTATATGTACGATATTTCTCTTTTGCCTATTTTTCTTTAGGTTTTAGAGTTAGGGGGTGGCCCATTTTAAGCTTGGGGGTATTATATGTCGTTTTTTTGTTGAATTTCGTTGCTTTTACCCCTTGCTTTTGTAGTTCATTCCTGGTCTCATCTGCTTTTGGTATCGATCTCTGAGTCCTTTGGTTTTATTATGATGCTATGCTTTGGATTTGTTGTTTGATTCATTGTTCGCTGTCTGATGCTTCTCTCTATATCTCTGATTTATGATTCTTGATGATGATTATCTGCTATCATGCTCTTTGCTACTATTTCAGTCTGACATCTCATTGGATACTTCTCCTCCTACTATTTGATTTTTCTTTATTTTCTTTATTCTATTTTCTACCTTTTCTTTTGTTCGAGTTTGTTTAGAAATTACTAACAATTTTTCTTTATATATAGTTCTTTTATTCTCACTTTGCTTTATTGTCTATGCTTGGATTTTCAACGTTACGTACGTAAGGTGCTCTTTCACCTCAATTTTGTAACCATAGCTTTGGCGCTTGGTGAGATCTTTCTATATCTTTTCGCTTTCTTTCTTAGTTGCTTAGTTTAGGGTTAGCTTTAGGATGAGTTGAAAGGTTCAAGGATGTTTTCTTTGTAACACCTAACGTGTTTGGGGTCATTGGCGTTGTTGCCAAATGACCACTTGCTTGAGAATTGGGTATTACTTGTCTTTGCTTCCATTCTTGTACTTTTTACTCTATTTTTTGATTTTTAGCTATTTTCTATCTTTCATTTACAAATGAAACATTTTTGTGGCTACTTTTGTTCTCTTTGCTTGTTTAGTTCTTTTCTTTGGACATTCTACAGTTCGGAATTTTGCCTTTGCATGTATGCTTTCCTATGTTTATTTGGTATGCATGTTTTGAGAATATTTGCGGTTGAATCTAGAATAGGGTATGCTAAGGTAGTGGTTTAGACCTTTTAGGGCCTTGAAGCCAGATTCCGTTGGGTTTGTGGTAAGACGGAGTTGCTTCCTTTGGTTGATTTGATTCCCTTAGTGAGTTTTTGCCACATCCATGTGAGTTTCAATATTTTTCAAGACTTCAACATCTATTTTTATGAGTGGCATGGATCCTTGACTATTGCGGACCTAATCTGGAATCTTGACTCATAATTCTCAAACTCGAGACCGAGCAAACTAGGGAGGACAAAGGCATCTTTTCGGGGTGGTAATTTTTCTTTTCTAGATTAATTTTCTTTATTTTTAGTTCATTTGGGTTTACATTTGCCTTCTTGCTAACCATTTGAGTCTTTCCCCTTCTTTTCAAGCCACATCATTAGTTCTTGAGCCTTTTGTTTCATTTTCGTTTCCATTATTGATTTTTGTGAAGCAATTGATCTTTATTGTTGGAGTTTGTGGTATGGATTATTGGGTACTTGGTTCTCTTTAAAGCAAGCTTATATTGCGATTTATGTGTCAATAGTGGCAAATTAATAAATGAAAAAGTCGTCCTAACTTTCTAAAAGGCAAAGACAATGCAGTTGCAAAATTGAAAAATCCGTCCAAAGTTAAAGAGGCATGGACAATTGCTTTGAAAGTAATGGAAGCATAAAAAAGAAGAAAAAAAAAATGAAAATGAGAAAATCTCAAAAAGATTTTGATGTAATTTCTTTTCCCTTTTCACGCATTGAGGACAATGCTTCCTTTTAGCTTGGGGGAGAAGCGTTTACGCTTTTTGTATATATATATTTGTGGATATAGCTTTGAATAAGCTTGGGGGTGTTAGTTTGTTTTTGTTTGGTGATTACTTAATTGTGATTCTAAGAAAGGGCCCGTTTTTTGCTTCACTTTTAGGGAAACCACCAAATTTTAAAATTTTAGCCTACCGCTAACCTTTTGCCCTAACGTTACAACCTTTGGGAAAGTCCTATCGACCTAGTGGTTGAGTCATATACCGAGGGAGGGAATTATAAGTTAAATCCTAAGGAAAAGGATGCAAGGTCAAGATTTCGGGAAACCCTAAAACTTCTAATCTTTTTCGGGTTCCTTCGAGGAACCATAGGGACGCTCACTTAGGGAAGATGTGAAACCATAGGGAGAACGCGGCTAGATTGGTTGGGATGAAAGTGGTTTGCGCCTCATTAGTTCTCTACGCTTAGCATACCTTATGTTTCAAGCAATCGTGAATATCTTGAATCATGCATACCCATTTCTTATAGAAAAGTGTTTATGCATTTGCATTTGACTATTTGTGAAAGTCCTTGTAAAGAGCTATTTGTTTGAACTTTTGTTTTACTTTATTTTCTTTTTAAATGACTTTGCCTCATTTTTGTTTCAAAGAGTTTTGGTTTAAGCTCTTAGGAAACCCTTACGAGACCTCACTCGTCCTCATAGGCGACTTTGGGGTTTAAAGGGCTTGTTGTAGCTAAAAACAACCGTGATTTCTACGAAAGTGAGTTAGTGTATGTTCTCACCTCCCTTTTTCTTTTTACTTTGAATAAGCCCTTCTTTTTCCTTTTTAGCTTTTGTTTTGCTCGGGACGAGCAAAAGTCTAGCTTGGGGGAATTTAATGACTGTCATTTATGGCACTCATAGGGTAGTCGTTTAGGATGATATCATCCCTTTTTCATGCTTTCTTCTCTTATTTTTGGTGCTTTTTCCTTTAGTTCCTTTTTTTCCTTCTTTCTTTGTGTTTTTCGTGTTTTCTTTGTGTTTTCCTTTTATTTGACTCTTTTTCCCTTTTATTTCTTTCCCTTGTTTGCTTTTGTAGGTACCTAGGAGTTGTCTTTGCAAAGGGATCAAGATGAGCTATATTGACTAAGCAAGGAGGAAACAATCTGCTCAGAGAGGGCTTGGAGAGGGCCTGGAGAGGCCTTGGAGAGGGCGTCAGCTTTCGCCAAGAGGACGCAAGCGCGGGTCCTGAGGGCCGCGGGCGCGGGGATAATGCACAAAAGTTGCAAATTCTAGCAATAGCACCTTGCGGTTGCCCCAAGGGCTTCCCACGGGCGCAAGAATATTGAAGAGAGCACTCCACTTTAGAGAGACTGCGACCCCCTGATCTTACTTTGGGAGCAGGGCATTCAGCGCGCCTTAGCCGCGGGCGCGGTAACTTTTGCCGCAGGTGCGGGCTAGAAGACCCACGGGCGCAGGAGTTTCCCAGACAGCCCGCAGAGTTTATATGGGTTCCGTACCACTTCTCCGCGCCCGCGGGATTTCTTTGAGAGGGGGCGGGGAACCCGATTTCCTTTTTTGCTTATAAATACACTTGTAATTCCTTTTTAAAAAAACTTTTAGATAATTTTCATTAACTTAGTTTAAGAGTGAGAAGTTAGAGAGAAGTTCTTGGATTTGGATTTGTATTTCAACATTGGTTTAATCAAGTTTGGATTTCTTCATCTTCAATCATTAATATTAGTGAGAATCTCTTCTTTTGGTTCATTTCTTTACTTGTTTGTCTTAGATTCATGTTTGATTGTTTGATTTCTTAGATTCAAATTTGATATTGTAGATTATATTGTTTTCTCTTGATTTTAATTTAGAATGATGATCAATGTAATTTCTAGTGATTTGTTCTTGAGTTAAACCATGATTAGTGAGTATATTAGTTTCTAAGGAGAAGGGGAAGCATGCTTGATTGATGATTTATGCTAATTGATGATCATTGATTGATTGAATTGTTACAATTAAATTGGTTAACATAGTTTTGCATGTGATTAATTAGATTAAGAGTGATCAACCTATAATAGTAATCTAGATTGCATTGCAATTATTAATGACATGAACCATCAATTTGAGAATTGCTTTAATTGATTGAGTTTGATTGTGATTTTCCTTGATTAGCCATTCATAGTGAGCCCTAGCTTGGCTTTTAGGAGATAGCGTTTGGATTTTTTTGATTGCTACTATTGTTTGTCCTTTGCAATGCTTGAATAAATTGGATGAACCATCAATTAGCATGATTATTGAACTTGCATGTGGAACCTATATCCCTAGTGTTTAGCATCTTGAATTACTTAATCAATCTAGCTTTTGTTACCATAGTACTAACCATTTTCTCACTACAATCTTCGAAGTAGCTTGACTTAAACTATAGTTAGTACCTACTCAGTCCTTTGGGTTCGACCCTTGACTTGCCATATACTAGTATTAGGTTGGTCAAGTGTTTACAAATTTAGTTTAGCTTTTGGTAAGGGTAGAGAACGACCTACATTTTCCTCTCGTCACATCGTTGAAAACCGCTGCTTATAGTTGTCTCCAAAATCTTTCCTATACCTGATTATTTTTGACAACTTTTAAATCCCAGTGAAAGTCGTCGAAGACGTCGTTACCTTGTAACCCTCATTTTGCTAATGCTTTGCTTAAATGCTTGCTGTGATATTGCTTTGTTGTAGTCTTGTTGCGCCAGTACCTCGGCGCGTTTGTAGATGTAATAATGAGCCAGTACTTTGGCGCTTGTGTTTGCTTGTGAACCAATACCTCGGTGCTTGTGATGAGCCAATGCTTAGGCGCTTAAGTAAAGTCAAATGATCGTCCTCAGGCATATCACTTATTGCAATTGTAATCGAGCTAACTACTAATCATGCCAATTTGCTTATAGGGGCTAACTAGCATACCAAGGAATTGTATCGCTGAAGGAAGGAGATTTGACGCATGTCTTCACGTACCATCGCGACACGTCAATTTTGTCGCGGTGTGTGAGCTATGTCGCGGCACGATAGTTTTGGCGTGGTGCGTTAGAGTCGCATTATCTGGAATAAAACCTCTTCTTCTTCCTTTTTTGCTGTTTGCCTTTTTTCGCACTAAGTTTCGCTCAAATCTTCTTTTTACTCGTTTCTCAACCAAATTTGCTAAATTTTTTTGCAAATCAAAGCTCTCGATATCTAGTTTGCTGATCTATATAAGTTTTGCTTTAACTCCTCCCAATTTGGAAGAATTTCGTGCAAGTTCTTTGTGAATTTCAGGAAAATCTAAAACTGAAGGTGCTCTTTTTACTTTATTTGTCGAATTTATTGCCACGAAATTTCCTTTTTTATGCTTGTATATCACCTTAGGAATGTTTAAAGACTTGTTTGACTCAATTTGGTGAAGAAACGAACGTTTTGCCATTGTTAGGAACCTTGAGTTTGTGAACAAAATGTGGCTTGTTCTTCATGTTTTGGCTTGCTCTTTGTGCTTAATTTGTCACAATACTTGCTATAATATTGTAAAAAACTATTTGATTGCTCAGAAATGCTGTTATTTCTTGAATAAAAAACATGCTCTGTTTTAGTACTACATACTTTATTTTTTATGAATATAGTATCATGCGGCTAGGTGAATGTTAGCTACTATAGAACCCTTTAATTTATTATTTTTATGTTTAAAACATAATTAGCATGGCTAGACGTCGTGATTTCGTCTCACGCTCTCGTGGGCCTCACCAAGAGGATGAGCCTGTCGACGCAGGCGAGGTACGTCCACTAGCATTTGCCAGTTCCCTGAGTGGGACGACATACTCTGTACTTTTTTCCCACCTTTCACTTTTTCGAGCGCGTTCGTCGTGGAATTATCGAAGACCGAGTTTGTTGCCATGGCTCAGGCAACAGTGACATTGGGCATTTGTACAAAACCTAATTTTGCAACAAGATGGAGCTGTTCACGCTTTAGGAGTCATGCGACTTGACTCCTATGCTCTAGACTACGCATGCGCTTTTCTTTTTGCAGTTGAGCCATTTCCTAATTCGGGCTCTAGTGGAGTTCTTTTTGGAAACCACCAACACATTCCATTTTCCCTTGGGCGAGATGACTGTCACTCCCCTCAACTTTTCTGTCATCACCGGATTGGAATTCCGGTCAACTGATGTTCCTTATGTAGGGACCTTACTCTTTCCTCACTAGAGGTGGACGAGATGCTAGGTCATGTCGCTATCCGAGCTCGTGTTGAGTCTAGGTCGGTATAGATGAGCGGTCGATCTATCTGCCGGTCTCTGCTAGTGGAGGCTTTCCGAGATGATGTGACTACCTAAGAGCAACGGGTATGCATCTTTATTATGATTCTTTTGTCAGGGAGTTTCCCCTCTAACAAGGGTAGCCGAGCATTGCTCTACTACCTTCTTGCTCTTCGCGACCTTAGACAGGTAAGGACTTTTGACTGGGCCAGCTTGGCCTATGCTGACTTCCTGCTTGTATTGCGACTCGCCTATTTCCATCAGAGCTACGACGAGAAGCACCCTTTCTAGTTTTTAGAGGATCGTAGAGGCATACTCTTGTTTTTCTCAAAAAGAATTGACTGTTTCGTGCTAGCTAGCTTTTGTTGATGCTTCTCTGTTATTCGAGGTTTAGTTCTATGAGTACATTCTGACCTTGTCTCCGGCCAGATCTTTGCCTCAAGGGCTCCCCATTGCTGCTAGTTAGGGAGACCGTTATCCATGCATGGTTGCTACTGGACTCGTGCTAGAGTCGCTTCTGGCGGTACGAATTATTACCATTATTTTTGTTTACTCTTCTTTGTAGGACTCTGTCTTATGGATATCTTGTTTTATAAGATCCTGATCCTATTTTCTGTCCATGGGTTGAATTGGACGTTCTCGTGAAGGTTGTTCAGTCAACTCAGCGACATTATTTCCAGGGGACGTACGACGTTGTGGTGTATTTGGGCGAGAGAGTTGCGATTCAGCACTCGTTTGCGTTTTTCATTGTTATGACTCATCCTCCAATGCATATGATGGACCAGCCTAGGACTCCAATAGATACATCGCCAGCTGGCGTTGATTGGCAGAGGTTTAGCCACCTGAACCAATACTATGCTGAGAGGCTTTTTCCGCGGTTGGCTCCACCCCCTTCCATATTTTTTTATTTATCTATTGGTAGCCCCTAATGATGCTTAATTTTTTTTATTTTAGCAAGTTGTTGCAGAGGCTGCAAAGTTTGTATCTCAAATCATTTTCATCACCTATCTGGGGTCTTATGGGCTGGTCGAGGATATGATACCTCCGGCTCCTGAGCAGCGGCGTCTAATGGAGAGATCAATCCCTCAACATAAGACTTGGGTAGGATTATCCCCTGGTGTCTGTATGTATGTATATTTTGATTATTTTTAATCTTTTTCTTTTGTAGTTTATTAGTGAGGTGATGACGAAGATGGAAAAAGCTGCGGAGCCCTTTCATTATCATTTGGTGAGGTTAAGCCATCAGGCATCATCCTTTCAGCTTGTTCCTCTGACTCGTACTCGCGCGAGGCAAGAGGGTAGGAAGGAAAGATCCGGATCGCGGCGCCGTCCTACCTCGGTTGAGAACGGGGACGGGCCAGAGGGGTTAGATCATACTGTTGTCTTAGACGACTCCGGCTCTTCTTCTGAGGGTGTGGCGATGAGACACCCTGGTCAGGGTATGTCGACACTTGCACCTTTCATAGCAGGTGACACGTACGAGGTTGGTTCGTCATCGCAGCAGCCACAGCGACAAGAGCCTCAACAGATGAGCTAGGATGGGGTGGCCCTATTCTTTTGATTCCTACGGCTAGAGTGACTGATGTTAGGCAGGAAGTGACTCCGCGGACTTTGCGGTTTTACGATACCTTCGGCATTCGTCCTCCGGCGCCATAGTTGTACCTG
Source organism: Chenopodium quinoa (assembly GCF_001683475.1). Taxonomy (NCBI): domain Eukaryota; kingdom Viridiplantae; phylum Streptophyta; class Magnoliopsida; order Caryophyllales; family Amaranthaceae; genus Chenopodium; species Chenopodium quinoa. The sequence continues at coordinate 306,016 of NW_018743516.1, read as the reverse complement.
TGCTTATTTATTTTGAATATATAGGAATTTGTATAATATTGAATCTTATGCGATGTATATACATACTAGTATTACTATGTAGTTTTTATCCTTTGCATTTTTATTTTTCATTTTATGTTATTTTATGTGCATGTGTGTATGTGAAAACATTGTGATAAAATTTTGGGCAAAAATTTCTGTCATTATTATTATTATTATTATCTTGGAGGGTATCCGACTTACTCCCCAAATAAAAGAAGGAAAAAGTAAAATGAAATTTGATTTAAATAAGCTTAATATTAAACTTAAAATAGTAATTATGGAAAAAGCATTTGAATACGGCTTGTACGGTGTAGGAAATATTTCAAAAATCCCACACTTGAGCCTCATTGTGATCATACACTCAAGAATGGTGACGTCTAAAGGGAAGGAAGTTAGAGCAAAAGAGTCTCTAATAAGTTTTAGGAACTTGTAAACCGTTTACAGGGTGAAGGTTACACCCCTTCACGATCCATGAGATCGCTAACTCCATAGTGGTCTGGAACCATAACTGGATATTCGGGGATGAAGGTACAAATCCAACCTAGAAGAGATTGAAACTGCCCTTAAAATAGGCTTCCACTTTATTCTTCTCATATTCATGTGCGCTTTCTAACTAACATACAATCAATATATTAATCCTAAGCCTGTTTAATATATGTTGGTTGAACATTAATGCACAAAAAAATCTATTATTTGGCGATCACTTGAATTATAATCACATTAATCTAAACAAGATTATGAATTATATTATTAAGCGTGATTACAAGTACAAATTCCCTTTAAACTTGCAAGAGAGGGCGTGATCAAGCAATAACGATATGAAGCAGCATAATAACAGCAATCATCATAACAATCTCAATCTTATTAAAGCATAATAATATTAGCAAGATTCTAGGCATGATACTAACAAGTTTAATAACAAATCCTACCATGTCACTAAACATTAAAAATAAAATCTTTAACCCTAACATGATACTAGCATGATATAAGAAATAGGAAGCAACCTAAACATGATACTAGAAGCAATAAAAACATCCTACATGATACTAGGAATCAAAATAATATAATCATGCTTTCTAAAGATATATAAGAGTTAAAAACAACTTACTTGGTTGCCTCGTATCTTTTTCTAATAACAAAATACACACGTTATTAACTTCAACGAAAATTTTAATTCAAACAATTAAATTATATAATTGAAATATGGATTTGGGACCAAATCCTCAGAAATTATCATCCTTTCCCGTCTAGGGCGAAGGCAACTTTGAGCTTGGTTAGGTGTGTCTAGAACTTGTGAATGCGTTATTTTATAAAATGGGAGGTTTAGAAAGAGAGAAGAATAAGTTATTAGCTTGAGAGAATAAATGATGATTGTTGATGAATGTTGGTGAATAAAAATGGAGAAATACGACCCTATTTATATATAAAATAGTCCGAAAACGATTGAAAAGAATCAGAATTCGATACGGAATAAAATTAGCTCATGTCGCGAACGACATGACCCATGGTTAAATGACAGGGATCACGCATGGCGACAGGCTCTGTAATCATGCGACAAGGCTATCGTTTGGCGCTTGCTAAAATATTAAAAAGCGCTTTTGTACGGTATCCTTTTCCTAATATAATTAAGTAATTAAACTCCGTGTTTATCAATTTAAAATCATATTTTATCATAATAAAATACTTATTTTATTTCAAATCAAATTCATTACCCTCTAAAAAGATAATTATCAATCCCAACTTCAATAGAATTTAAAAGAACCTTCTTGATTATTCTATAATATTAGAATCAATCCCAATAACTTAAGGAATAATAATTAATGGGCCCTCCACAAGATCATTGGGCCATAAAACCATTCCAAGCCTAATTTAGTATTTTGGCCATAACTTCCTCATTATTCATCGGAATTGGGATTATAATATATCATTGGAAAGCTCTATTTGAGCCCAATCCAACTACATTATTATTAGACCCTTGTCTTGGACCAATTTAAATTAGATTGGATATTCTCATAAAATAGAGTAGATTTTTGAAAATAGAAAGAAAGTTTTTTTATTAGAACAACCGCATCACAAGACTTTTCACACTTTCACCTCATTCGATAATCAATGATGTGAAAAGTATTCAACAGAGGGTTTAGGTTTTTGGGGACACACAATAAGGTGTCTATAGAAGCATCCACTTTGACTGAGTTCGGAGAAACGCATGTTTAAAAAACAAAAGTCAAAGTTTCGATAGGGACGGAAAATGATTCAGAACGTTCTTCGATCCTAAATCATTATTGTAACGCCGATACGTGCAAACTAGCGTCAGTTATACAGATAAAAGAGTTAAGAAACGTATATCTTGCACCGTCGAGTAAATGCCTCTAGGGTAACCGATTTTGTCACTGTATTTTTTTGTTGTGACAACCTCCACAGTGCCTCGTGAACGCCATCGTCGAAGTCTGTTTTTTTTAGCCATCCTCAATTGTTTATGACAATCCTCCTCATCCTAGGGAACATCGTCGAAGGTGACTACTTGTAGCCATCTTCAGTTTTGCTGTGACAATCTTCCATATCATAGGGAACATCGTCAAAGGTGATTGCTTGTAGTCATCTTTAGTTTTGACAATTTTCTCAGCCTAAAGAATATTTGACGGTCTTCATGCAAAAGGTCTTATAACTCCTATTGGACCATTTGGAGATCCACCATTTGAAAGGAGAACGACTAGTTGGAATCCCAATGCACACTTCAAATACCATCAAGGTAGGGGCCATCTTGTTGAGAATTGTTGGAAGCTAAAAGGAGTTATCCAAGACTTAATCGATAGCAATAAACTCCCAGTGCCTCCTGAAAGCAAGAAGCCAAGTATCAACAATGCACCACTTTCTGACTCCTTGTCTATTTCTGATGAGGAAAACCATGTTGACCCATAATCCCTAATCAAACCAGTTGAAGAATAAGAGGAAATCTTTTTCGATGCCATGAGTGATTGGGCCCTAGGTCAATAGCTTGCCACTAGAGAAGACGTTTTGATCCTCATGAATACAATGAGGAAAACAATAGACATGTGTAGTGAAGTTCTCAAATGCATAAAGTTTGAACAAAGTAAATAGTCAATAAAGAGGTGACACCTATGGACACTACTAAGAGGAAATCGTTTTCTCTCCAAGTAGTCGAAACACCCAAAAGGAGCAATAAAACCTATACTCCAATTGGGACTCTTATTTAAACATGTTCAAAATGCTCTTTGAGAGTGGGAAGATCAAACCTCTCAGACCAAGACCATTTAAATCGTTCAAAAGGGAAGACAGATTCTACTGCCCATATCATCAATCAAGAAGACACACTATAGAACATTGTTTTAAATTTAAGGATTTAATTCAAAAATTGATTGATAATAAAAATTTTATCCAAATTCCACAAGAGAAAGATGCTACTATAAATGGAGTTTGGGAAAGTGATGATGAGGATGTCTACCTCAAGGATATGGAGGAAACCCCACTCTGCACAATATATCAAGTGGACGATATTTGGGATGAAGAAGATTCGCCCATAGACGTTCTCACAAGATCTGGGAGAATGCAACCTCCCATTACCGCACAACAACCTATTCCTACTACTCAACAAGTTCCCATACCTATCATAGAAGACAACGATGTTGTCAAACAACTCAAAAATTCTATGGTCGAGATGAATGTATGGAAACTACTAGCTACATCCCATCATCATAAGGTAGCAGTAATGGATGCTCTAGATAAGATAGGAATATATTCTTAAACCACTTCTGAGGGGTTGGCTAACTTTCTCACGAGTGATCTTCCTAGTCCCATAAATTTGATCACCTTTTTTGACAACCAAGATCAAGGCAATCAAGTCAATTCCACCGCCCAAAACCGAAAAGCAAATTCAGGGATTCATTGGCTGGTTGCAATACATAAGTAGATTCATATCCAAGTTAACAACAATATGTGAACTGATATTCAAGAATCTCAAGAAGAATATGTGATATGTTCATTTTATATAGTAATTTACCCCCGTCCCTTGGTCATAATTAGTAGTGTTTTTGGCTCTTTCGAGCCACTTTTATTGCTAATTGGTGTTTTCTAGTGTTTTCGTAGTCTTTGTTGAGTTTTGTAGGAAATTGCACCTTTAGAGCATTTTCTCGGGTTTTTCATGGAGCGACTACGGAAATTAGAAGAGCATGACCATCTTTGAAGCCCAAGGCCGGTTAGAGTTATCGAGCCGGTGATTAAGGGCTCGGTAATCGGGTAACCGAGGTATTTGGACCGAGTATTCAAGACCCGAAGAGGAAATCCAGATTGGGCCGAGGAATCAAGCCCAATCAAAGTCCAAGCCTCAAAGAGAAACAAGGGCCCGATCGGGCAAGCATTAGCTCGATCGGGCGCGGCGTGAAACTTTGGTGCTGGTGCTTGGCCTAAGCCGCGCCCGATCGTGCGAGCATTTAGCTCGATCGGGCGTTGCTGCTGAGAAGAGGCGCGAGGAAAAAGGCGCGCCCGATTGGGCGGCCTCTAGCCCGATCGGGCGCGTGTTTTTCTCAGAGCTGATTAGATTAGTTTTAATTTTTGTTATGAGGAATGTTTAAGTACGAATTATGTACGTAATTTTGGATTACCTTCTTTTTTAGATTTTCTGTCTCTACTTAGGATATTTCTCTCTCTTAAAATCTCTCTCAACTTTTCTTCTTAATTACTTTCATTAATCCAGATTTCTTTTGATAACAATTTCTTCTCTTTTAATTTCAGCTATTTCATTTACTTCTTTGATTATGTTTTGTTTTATTTATTTGATTAGTTTAGTTATGATTATGTCTGAGTAGTTTAATTCTAGGGTTTATGGGGATCCATAATTAATATGAAGGGATAATTTGTTATTATTGATTATTGGTATTGCATGATAATTTCTTATTGAATTGTTTTAATTCTTTACAATTAGATTATGAATCGAGCAAATGTAATTTGATTGTGAATGTTTAGCAATATTGAATTGATGAATCGAGCAGATGTTAATTTAATATTAAAGGCTATTTTTAATAGGAACTTAGATCTAGTAAATTGCGAGAGCCTGTTAGATCTATGTTGATTAATAAATTGCGAGCGCCTGTTAATCATGTTATTTGTGCAATGTTAATTATTAATTATTATGTTTTATCCCAGAATATTAATTATTGGTGAACCTGTGACCCTAGGCCTTCTTATTATTGTTTTTCTCCCTAAACTTATTCTTCGTAGCATAGAATTTATTCCCAAAAATATTGGTTACTTTGATAATTTAGATTATAATAATTAATTAGGAGAAGAAAGACTTGTTTCCCTGTGGAGTTCGACCCTACTTCCCTATCTACTTTAGTTAGAGGACTTAGGTATTTACTTTTGATTAGGGGATACGACTTTACCCTGTCAATATGCCAGTAATATGAGACGACGAGTGCCAAAAAGTCTTTGAAAATATCAAAGCCTATCTCGCTAATCCTCCTGTATTAGCACCAGCACTCCCTGGAATTCCTCTTAGGTTGTACCTAACAGTCACCAAAGAGATAATGGGGGCTATGCTTGCACAAAAAGTAGAAGGAAAAGAGAATTCCATCTACTATCTAAGTAAAAAGATGCTCAAGTATGAAATACGCTATACACCACTTGAGAAATTGTGCCTCGCATTAGTGTGGGCCACAACCAAGTTAAGACATTACATGCTCGTTCACACAGTCTTCGTAGTATCTCGAATTGATCCACTTAAGTATCTTTTCATGAAATCTACATTAAATGGGCGAATATCAAAATGGATAGTTAACTTATCCCAATTTGATGTAAGATTCATGCCCCAAAAGGCTATTAAAGGATCCATGGTCTTGGACTTCTTAACGGACTTCCCAATAGAAGATTCCACACCAATACATGAGAAAGACTTTCCAGAAAAAGATTTGACGGTCACAGAAAATGATACTTGGACTCTATACTTGACGGAGCCTCAAACCAAAAGGGATGTGGTGTAGGTGTATTATTAGTATCACCTAAAGAAGAACATATTCCAATCTCCATAAAGTTAGATTTCAACGTTACCAACAACTCTGCAAGATATGAAGCATGCATGGTAGGCCTCGAAACAACATTGGCATTGGGAGTAAAAAAAACTTCAAATATTCGGAGACTCTTCTTTGATCATCAAAAAAATTTCCAAAAGATGGAAAGTAAGGAGCGAGAGCTTGGACCTGTAGACACCCAAATGTGTCTCCCCAAAACCAAACCCAGTGATGAGTACCTTTCACGTCAATCATAATTGAATGAAATAAAAGTGTGGAAAGTCTAGTGTTGCGAATAGTTTTTATTTCTTTTCTTTCTCTCTGTTTTTGAAAACCTATTTTTAAGAAAACAGCCAATCCAGTTTGGTTTGGTCCATGGAAAGGGTCCACTAATAGTGTAGTTGGGTCGGGTTCAAAAGAAGCTTTCCAACGATATATTATAAGCCCAATTCCGATGAATAATGAGGAAGTTATGACCAAATTACTAAACTGGGCCCGGTTTGATATTTATATGCGGCCAATGATTTAGAGGAGGGCCTAATATTGATTTATCATTCCCAATGCAATTAGATTGATTATAGTCTTTTAGATTTTTCTAGAAGGTTCTTTTCATTCCTAATTTAATTAGCATTGATAAATTGACTTTAGTTGACTTTTTAGTGTTTTAATCAGAATAAAAGAAGTGTTTTTAAGGAAAATACGATTTTTTCCTCCTATACGGCTAAATTTTATCAAAATTAAGAAAATATGTGGAAATTGTTTTCAAGCGCCTGACGGCAGGATTAGCGCCTGGCGCTAATGCTTGGCGTATGGCACTAGCCTTAGCGACTGACACTAATGTCTGGCGTCTTGCGCTAATAGCGTTTTATTCTTTTCGAAACTCTAATTCGTTTTTTATCCATCCGGCCTATTTTCTCTATAAATAGCCTCCTAAATCTCCGTTTTCAATCTTCAACAACTCTCTAATTCTCTCTCTTCAAGATTCTCTTGATCTCTCTCTCTTTTTTAAACCAACCCTTTTGCATACAAAATTTCGCATTCACAAGATCTAGAAACACCTTGCCAAGTTCGAAGTTGCCTTCGCCTTAGACATGAAAGGTTTTAATTTCTGAGGGTTTGGTCCCACATCTCTATTTCAATTATTTAATTTAATTGTTTGATTTTATTATTTTCATTGAAGTTACTAACGTGTGTATTTTGTTATTAGAAAGAGATACGAGGCATCCAAGTAAGTGCTTTAAGTGTTTTAATTGTTTGCATTGATATTATGATATAGAAATCATGTCTAGGTTTTTATTACGATTCCTAGTATCATGTTAGGATGCTTGATGATTTGAATGACAACAATGATTCCTAGTATTATGTTTAGGGAAAAGGTTATAATATCAAATATGCTTATTGTGATTCTTGCGATGCTTCCTATTCTCTCTCCTAATATTCATGTTAGTATCACGTTAGGGCTATATATTTGATATTTGGTGTTTAGTGACATGCTAGGGTCTGTTATTAATCTTGTTAGTATCATGCCCAAGTGTAGACACCTAAAAATGTCTCCCCAAAACCAAACCCGATGATGAACAACCTTTCACCACCATTATTGGTCGGGTTGAGTATTTATCTTGGAGTGCTTAAATCCATATTTTCATTTCATAAACCAACCCAAATTATAGCCCATTTCCCCAAACCATAACTTATTTTCCTCTTTTCGTGCCTTTAAACCCAAAATAATTCATTTCGTATCCTTTAAAACAATTCATTTTGTGTCCTTTTTATAATAACGTTTAGTACAGTTTATTTTGATCCATTATCTGGGTCCAATGATTACATAGCTGAATGGGGCTTTAAAAGAGCTTTCAAACGATATATTATAAGCCTATATCCGAGTTATAACGAATAAGTTATGGCCAAAATATTAAACTGAGCTTGAACCAAACATAAGCCCACCTTACCTACGACCCAATGATCATGTGGAGGGTCCAAATTATTTAATCACATTCCTAAAACAATTATGATTAACTAGAAGCTTCTATAAGTTTCTAAAATATCTTAATTATCCTTTTTAAAAGGATAAGATTAAAGAGTTTGAAATTGAATACAACTCGTTTTTTTTAAAGAACTAATTTTATTCGAATTGAAAGACATTCAAAGATAGTCAGATATGATTTTCGTGCCTTATATTTTTTATCCAAATTTTATATGGTTGGATGGCCCTTGAAATTATATTTCCAATGATATATTATAATATCAATTCCGAGCTATAACGGAAAAGATATGAATAAAATGCCAAACTCTATCCAAAACTAATACCGTCTCACTATTTCGGCCATATCTTTTATTTTATAAAATATTTTATCTGATTCCAATTGGGTTAGAAAGTAGACTTCAATAGATTTTCAAATATATCTTATTCATCTTATTCCGATTTCTGGAACAAAAGATATGATAAAAACAAAAACCGCAAAAACTGATGTCTATCACAAGAGTTTTATCCGATTCGAATTCTTATCTTTTCTTGATTCTTCGACCCTCTTTTTTCCTTATAATTAGAGGTCATATCTCCCCTTTTTCAATCATCAACAAGCTTGATCATCAAATAATTCTCTTCTCCTTCTTTAGCCTACACACTAGCCTCCCTATTCTCCATAATACTTCCCCTAAGCACTCCAAGGAGTGCATACAATACTCAAAGTTCTATACTTAAACCAAGGTGTGAAAGGTATAATTGACTGAGGGTTTGGACCAAATCAACTCTACTTTTTAATTCAATTGTTTCAATTTGATTTATATTTTAATTGAAGTTACTAACAATTTATTCATGATGTAGCAATTTAAAGGAACGCGCGGAATGTGAGTAATTAGTTAATTTGATTACTCTGATTTTATTTTTATATTGCTAGTATCATGATTAGGGTTATTTTATATTTGATTTGACTAATGCTATTATTGTTGAATTGCCTCCAATATTAATGTTTATTATATTTTTATTTATTGATCACCATATTGCATGTTTAAAGGGAATATGTAATTGAAAACCACACCTAATAAGATAATTTAATCAACATATTTAGGTTCCTTTTTAATCTTGTTATTAAATTAAGTGATAACTAACATTAGAATTATGTGTTGCATTAATATTAAACCAATTTAGAATAATAATAGATTGGAGCAAATTGAATATTTGTTTGTATGCCTTTGAGATTGCAGTAATCATTTTTCACTATAAGAATCGAGTAGAGGCCAATACGGGCAAATGTGACTCCATGACTCACTTCGTACCATCATCCCCGATCCTCTTTTCGTGGTTCCGAACCATATGGAGTTAGTAATCTCATGGATTATGAATGGGGTGTAACTTTCACGGGTCAATCGTTGTTGCCTTCGTTGTCCCTTTATCGTGGTTGCCTTTTATGATCCGTGAACGGTTTACAAGTTCCTTAAAAACTTGTTGGTGGCTCCCTACTTTCCTTGTCCCTAATTGTTATCCCTAATCGTATATGTCAATTCCCACTTCCTATGAGTGCCAAGCATATTCACACATGCTTTAACGTAGGCGCACTTCGAACGACGCCTACACCAGGATCTTGCTATTATTATGCTTTAACATAATTATGATTATTAATTATTAATATGTTGCTTGATATATATTTATTGTTATTGGTTGATCACACCTTTTATGCATGTTTAAAGGGAATTTGGTACTTGTAATCACGCTTAATAAGATAATTAATAATCTTGTTTAGGGTTAATTTGATTATAATTCAAGTGTTCGCCAATAATAGATTTATTTGTGAATAAATATTCAACCAACATAGATAAACTGGTTTATGGTAAACCTATTGATTGTATGTTAGTCAGAAAGCGCACGTGGATACGATCAGAATAAAGTAGAGGCTTATTACTAGGGCAAGTTCAATCTCTTTTAGGTTGGATTTGTACCTTCATCCCTGAACTACCAGTCATGGTTCCAGACCTATTGGATTTGACGATCTCCTGGATCGTTAAGGGGTGTAACCTTCACCTCGTGAACGGTTTACAAGTTCCTAAAACTTGTTGCCGATTATTTTGCTCTATCTTCTTTCCCTTTGGAAGCCACCGTACTTTAGTGTATGATCACAGTGGGGTTCAACTTTGGGGTAATGTTTGAAATATTCCCTACAGTTTTTGGCGACTCCACTGGGGAGGATTTCTATTTTAATTCCTAAAATTTATTTCGGCAATGATTTAGAATGAGTGGATGAGACTCGAAATGTTCTAAGTATTTCATGTGCATAATTTTGATTAACATTATTATCATATGCATAAAAAAATAACTCATTAGAAGGACCATCCGTAATGAGTTAAAAACATAGGATTTTAACACGTAGGAAATTTAAGGAATATCTTTCACAACTAGGACCAAAATAATGCTACTGAGGCATGCAGGAACTAGCGTCAGAAAACATAGAAAGCTGCTGAGGCATGCAGGAACTAGCGTCAGAAAACAGAGTCTAGCGTCGAGGATTTGACTCTGGCGCCAGGCGCCAAAGCCAAATCGCGGCGCCGACCTCTGTTCGTTGGCGCCAAGTTCTTCCAATACTGAGCCAGAAATATGCGTTCTAATTTTGACCAGTTTTTAGCACTGTTTGCTCGATCCTACTTCCTGATTGAAATTTTCTCACTTTTCTAAAACCCATATGTGTTCTACATATGGACATAACCCTCTGGGAATTTATGCTCCATCTACCTGATTGAACGCTCTGTGCAACAAAGGGTACATCCGAGAATGTTGAACTCACCAAACCATGGAAGCGAGTTTCTAACTCGCGGTGTCCCATCCACTCGCGCCAACCCTTCTAAGGTAAGGCTTCCGCGTGGTACATCCGGACAATTAACCATGGACCCTCTTTGACTAACCCATATCCTGAACTTTAGAGAACTAGAGCCATGGTTAGGTCGCAAACTCATTGCATTATATTGTGCCTACTTGCCTAATTGTGCATTATTTGTTGTGCATACTCTATGTGTTTTTCCTAACCGTTTGTTTCACTTGTGATTAAGCCTAAACAAACTAATTAATGACTAAAGGACTATGTTTAATTAATTAATTAATTAATTAATTTGAGCTAAAAATTATACCTAAAATCGAGTCATAGTTCCTTTAAGTCAACCCGGATTTTTATTCCCGTATACTGCACAAATGTCAACTTGTTTTGGTCATATCCGGAGTTCTAGGAAGATTTACGATTTGTACAACCTATGGATCTGTAGCCCCGAGTTTTATCTTTAATTTGGCGTTGGTGTCGTCCCAATCAGAATCACAGATCAAAAGTTATGACTAAAATACCACAGCCTGTCTAGTTTAATGCATATACGTGAGGTCTTAACTTAGTCTTTGTTCGAGTCTAGTCACATGGTCTAACCACATGGTCATGACACGAGTCTTAACATGTCACCTACACTCACTAGTCTTAAGAACACACTTTGTGTATATGTCACCATGACCATGTTTTAGGTTCCTACATGAGTCGGTTTTTTCTGTCATTTGAGTTAGGGGTACATTCTATTCCTAATTTTTTCATATCTCTCCATCTACATCATCTTTCCATTCTCTATAGGCTTTATCCATATCACAACCTTCATTCTTCCTACCTTCTTCCATCCATGCATGTTGAATCGAGTTTGAGTCATGTGATTGACAAACAAAAAAAAATGAGGGTAATGATGAAATAAATGCACAAGGCAAGCTTCTCACCATGATTTTATGCTTTCTTCTTCTGTTTTTTTTAAACCCTTTCCTCAGTAAGTCTAGCATAGGCACCCTTCATCCTCCTTGAATTTATTTCCCTTCACTTTTTAAATAAAATGAGCATTTATTTCCTTACATATGATCATTTCATTACATTGCATTATATATATAAAAAAAATAATAATAAAAAATTCATGTCAAATTAAGCACAAAGTATACCAATGATTTGAGGCACCCCTTGTAGCCACATCATATCACCTTTCACCTTTCTAATTTACAATCCTTTCTTCATAAACCACTTTGAGCCTCGTCTAACGATAGACCTTTCTTTTTCCAACCCATATCTACCTAACCTTGGGATGGTATGGTGTGAAAATGCAATTTTCAATTTCATAAAAAGCTTGAGTGACTTCAAAAGATTAAAATAGCAAAACAAGAAGCAAAAAATAATATTAATGATAAAAGTGTACAAAAGGGTAAGTGTTCCAATGTCTTTGATATGAACATGTCTCAGATTAAGTCTTTTATCGAGTGCTTGGTACCGTGCCTGAGAAATATGAATGCCAAGTGAGTGATAGACCGCATCATCGGGATTGCCCACACTTATAAAAATAAAATAAATGCTAAAGCAAAAGAAAGAGCTAAAAAATAATAGAAAACCACAAGCATAAAAATATAAAGATTCAAAAGTAAGGTTGCACACCTTGGAGGCTTATCTAGGGTCTTGAGCCTTTATCCCCTTCTTTTCAAACCTTTAGCCTAACCACATTACAACCCTTAAAAAGACCTTTTTGAGGTATACACATTTGTGCGAGATTTGGATAGAGCTACGTTCGGCCTGATTCCTAACGGATACGTAGGCAACCTCACATCGAAGTGCGGCCATAATAAAAAATGCATTCATATTCACATTCACACACTCACACCATGATAATATAAAGGGATCCCCTGTACTCATCCCTATTCATTTAGAGCTAGACTTGGGGGCTTGATCCCTACATCATTAGCTTTCCTAGCCTAAGAGTCACCACTATCTGACTCTTTTCAATATATTTTTGCACACACTAAGCCTTTGCGGCCTAACCTTAGTGTCACTTTCACACACTGCATAGATACATGACCAAATATACTTCCCTTAGGAACCCTTTGTCATGAAATCTTAACATAACGCTAAAGCATTCCTTGTCATGTCAAAATCTCTCATCACTCATCATTACATCACAAAGTACGAAGTGCGCCGTGCCTAAGTTACCCGAATACTTTCATCATGGAGTCAACAATTAAGATAGCTTAGGATGAATTAATCCATCGCAAAACATTTGACTAAACTTATTCAACATGCACCTTCAAAAACTTTGCTTCTTTCTTTTTTCGCGTCTTTCTTTTTCGGGAGAAAGTCGGTACCCTCCACAAAAATGACGGAATTTTTTCGCTGTTTTTTGCATTTTCGAGTTGCACGAGCACATTACAATGCACACACGATTCATGTACACATTGAGTTATGTCATGTTATCACATTGAGTCAACACTATGCACACACGAGTCACATAAAGTGAGTCGTCATTGAGTCATGTTTATACCTTGAGTCATGTCAAGTCAATGAGTCAAGCGACACTAAGTCTTAGGTCAACCCTAAAGAAAGATAAGCAAAGTCCTATAGTCAAATATATAAATGCAAGTACATCCCAGCAAAAGCAAGAACATTCCCGGATTTTTTCGAAAAAAACCGCAAATATGACACAGGAGATTCCTCCTAGATAAGAGGAGTTACATGGATCAGTAAATTAGAGATGAAGAGCTTTAATTTACAAAATATTTGAGCGGATTTGGTTGAAAGGAAACGACCAAGCTCAAAGTTCAGAGCAAAACCAATCAGTGGCGGCAGCAAGAGCAGAATAGGGAAGACCCGACTCCAGCGCCAGACGACAAGGCTGTCGTCTGGCGACGAGGCTGTCATCTGGCGACAGAGTTCAGCGCCTGGCGTTAGATCCTAGTGTCTGGTGATAGAGCCAATTCTTGGCGCCAGCAATATTTCAGTAGCGACAGAGCTCGAAGCCTTTCAGAACGGTTATTTAGACCTCATACAACAATTTCGGGTTCCTTGATATGCCAGTTAGCCCCTATAAGCAAATTGACATTATTAGTAGTCGGCTCGATTACAATCGCAATAAGTGATTGGCCTGACAAAAAAGCGTCTCACTTAGCTTAAGCGCCTAATCATTGGCTCATTACAAGCACCAAGGCATCGGTTCAAAAGCAAGCGCATCACTTATACGACAATTTTTCCAATATTGGATTGTCATCTCCAACTGACAATGTTTCCAAATGTGGATTGTCGCGCATTCTTCTTTAACGACAATTTTTCCAAGATTGGATTGTCATCTCTGGCAAAGTTTCCAAGCGTGGATTGTCGTGCTCATTTTCTGTTTGGTAAATTTTTCCAAGTTCGGATTGTCATACATTCATTGATCTTTGGCAAGTTTTCCGAGATTGGATTGTCATACACCTAATTCCCTATGGAAAAATTTCCCAAAGGATTGTTGTAGGTCTCTATTCATCATAAATTTCGGCAAAGGTTCGTCAACGTGGATTGTCATTCATTTTAGTAAGTGGCAAATTTTCCCGAAGTGGATTGTTGGTCGACCTTTTTTTGCAAATGTTCTAAGATGCGGATTGTCAATGGTGACAATATTTTCCTAAAAAAGGATTGTCGAATAGCGTTGGAAAATTTCCAAGATGGATTTCTTTCAAGAGTTATATTCCAAGATGTGGATTGTCGATCGTAGCAAAATTCTTATGACAGATTGTTACGAAGCATTGGCAACTTTTCCCAAAATTGGATTTTGGCAAATTTTCCGAGATACGGATTGTCTCTTCATCGTGGCAACATTTCCAAGGATGGATTGTTACGAAGCATTGACAAAGCAAAGAGGATTGTCATCACAGCAAAAGCACCGACATACTGTGTTGACTCGAATGAACAATATAAGAGGGGGGTGAATTGTATTGTTGAGGAACTAGGGTAATTTTTGCGGAATTCTTAAAGAAACTTAAACAAAAACTTTAAAGTGCAAGAGAGATTTTTCGTGGAAAACTTCTTGGCCCTAATCAAGAAGAAAAACCACGACCACAAGGGATTTTAATCACAACTCTTAATAATAATAGGGCAAACAACCTATTACAAATTAAGACTTCTAAACTCAAGTTCCTCTACGAACTTAAGTTCCCCCTCAACTGATCCCTCAATCAGTTGAGCTCTCAAATCTCTCTCTTTCTCCTTGCTTCACTCAAAGCAATTTCACACTCTAGAGTTTACCCAAACTCTACCCTAATACAACTCAAGATAAAACTACTAAGATGCTAAGTACAAAGACACTAAAGGACTTAAGTGGATTTTAAACTCTTTTAGAAAAGCTAAGAATCGTAATGCTCAAGTGTGCTTTTCAAAACAGAAAACTAAACCTATTTATACAGGAGGAAAGCAGTTAAAAACCTTACGTTTGCCTTAGCTCCAACTATACCACAACTTCCATGAAATAAGGAAGTGCAGTTCGTGGATGCTTGGGCAGCAAGCTGAAGCATAAAATAAGGAAGTGATTCCTTTATTTTCTCAACCTCCTTTACCAAGTAAAAGCGGTTTTAAAAATAGTTTTACCAAGTCAGATTTTCCAAAATATTAGGATAAAATCAGAACAGAAAATCTTTTAATAAATAAGATATTTTTACTTATAAGATATTTTTCCGAAATAAAATTAAATCTTGTTAAAGAAAGGAAAAATAAAATCTTTATAAAATGAAATTCAATCCACTTAAATCCTATCAATTAACAATGTACTTAACATATATACAAGAAGCCTAAAATAAACAATAAAGATATAATAGACTCCTTGGAACACAGTGAAGCTTCGACTCTGGAGCTTCAGTTCCTCACTCAAGGAACTTGGCTTCTGATTGTCTTCTATGCTCGTCCATAGCTCATCCTTTAGACTTGTTCCATGCTCCGTTCTGACTCTAGAACTTCGTTGCATATAAGAAACTGTCAAGTACATCAAAGCTAATAGACAAAAGTTAAAGCCCTTATGGGTTTGCTTAGGTTCCTTAAGTCATCATCAAAACTTAAGATCAACAATATTCCCCCTTTTAAATGAATGACAAACCTAAGCAAACTCAAAAACTAAAAATTTTTAAAAGACAATCAGAAAACGAAAAACTTAAAACAAAAATGAACTTGCTAAATTTAAACAAGGAACTGAATGAAAGCTATAGTTATACCTTCTATTATAAACGGATGGAGAGCTTGTCAACAATTGAGTTTGCCTTCTTTTCCCCCTTTTGGCGATCATCAAAATTAATGCACACAAATATACATATCTAAACACAACACCATTTTATTGGTTTGTGTCCAAAGCATAGAACAAAGCACATATAGGCAGAAATAGTATGCAAATAGTCATAAAGCAAGCAAGCAACATCCATATAAATAAACTGATATTCCTCCAGAACATAAAAAAAAAAATACCCTATTTAATTGTTTACTGACCAAAAGAAGCAAAATAAACCAAGTTTAATACAGACCAAGATTAAAAGATAGTTTGATATATGAGATAGGCAGAAAATAGGATTAGGCTGTAGGGGCTGGGGTCTTGTGCTCTTCTTCTGTTTCCTCAGCAACTTCTTCTTCAACAACAATCTCTTCCAGCTTCTTCAACAACTCAGCCTGGCCTTGAGAGAGAATTGAAGTGCTTTCCTTCATTGCTGAGGTGAGTTCCTTAGAAGCATGCACCAGGTCTCCTACTAGATTCTCAAGAGCTCCAATCCTCAGGAGCAGAGTTGGTTGAGCATCAGACAACAGCTTAACAGCATCTTTGAGTGCCTTCAGTTTCAAGGTGGAACTCACAGAACCAAAGGCAGCAAATCTTGTACCTGCACTTACTGGAGCAGAACGAGTGATAGATTCCTGCATAAATATGCCCTGTTCCCCATGATCAAAGGCTTTCTCTTCACTGAGATCCACAAAAGCAGCTGGAGCCTCAGCTTTCGCTTTTGGCTTAACAACCAACCTAATGCTCTTCCTTTTCCTAGCACCAGAAGCATTACTTTTCCTGCCCTTCTTTTCAGAACATTCTTCTTTTTCCTTATTTTCTTCCTCTCCCTCACTTTCCTCTTCTTCCAGCCATTTGTCCAACTCCTCTTCCTCAGTCAGAACCTTAACTCCTTCCTTAGCCTTAGGAGTTTGTTTAGGAAGGAATTGGGTAATACCATCAACAACATGCAAGTTTCTGCTTTCAAGGGTTTTGGGTTGAACAAAATGATTGGTTTGTAGTTTGATATGTTCACAGTTCTCCACAGAAATACCAAAACTCTCAATGAGAGTAATGATCAGATTTGCATATCCAACCTTCAAATGGTTTGCAAGACAGTGGGTGAGGTGTTTTATCATGATGGAAGGGAAATTAATTTGGATTTTGTTTTCAAGGCAGTACATCAGCATAGCATCAAGGTGGTTAGCCTCATGCCTGTGCTGAGTTCTTGGAACAATGGCTAAATGCACAAAGATAAACAACAGTTTTTGAATGGGAGAGAATAGATTATGATTAGTTTGAACTTTTGACACCTTTCCACCAATTGATTCCACAATATCTTCTATGGGCACATCACCTACACTTTTATCAGTAGCTCCTTTAAAATATTCATCAAACCCCTCATTCGGAGTTCCAAAGATAGCACATAAATAATCAACATCAAAACTAATTTTCTTATTTTTAACTCTTGATACACAAACACCATCATAATTCTTAAAATTTGCACAGAATTCTTTCAAAGGAGCATGAGCAAGCACATTATTGTAACTTTCACTAAGCAGTTGCACCCAATTTTTAGCCTCTAAGATTTCAAGTAATTCAGAACATTTACTTACTTCACACCATGGCAAGTTGATGCAGAAACCATGAATGAAGCGTTCAGAGCTTGCTTCGACATTCTTTTGAAATGGAGACTTTTCCAACTGAATTCTTTCTCCTAATTCCTCCCAGCCCTGATCCTCAAGTTCCTCCAGCTTTCGTTTCTTTGACTCAGCAGGCAAGTTCTTTGGTTTTTCAACAGAGGGTTTTGTTTGATTCTCTTGCTCGATATCCATGGGTGAATCTTTTTGAGGGGTAACTTGAGGTTTTGGTGAAAACATCCATGGGTGAATTCGCAGAATCGGTAAAATGTAGGGTGTATTTTACAGAGTGAGGAGGTGAGGAACAGTGTGTAGGGTTTGGTGTCAATTTATAGGGGTGGAATTTTAAGGGATAAAAGGGTCGGTGAATGAATGTGAAAGGTTAATTGAATAGTGCAGGTGTCGTTTGATGAAGGATAGAGAAATTACTTTTAACTTGGTCAGCTTAAAGAATTAATGTGATTTGACATGAAAGGTCAAGGTTAAGTTATCAGAAACTTTCAATTGAATGCAAACAGCCACGGGTATTTAATCAACAATTTTTGAGAGATGAATTTGAATTTAAAAGATAAGCAATGAGAAATAATTCAAAATAAAAGATAAGATTTTAAGAGATAAAATTAATCAACTGATTAGTTAATTAATTCTCAAAAAGATAGAACAAAATCTTATAGATTATTTCGGAGGAACTAGGAACAAGTCAACATAGTTTGTTATAACATAGACATGCCAAATGCAATTTGATTTCTTCACATACAGCCACAATCCCATATGTAATGCCATACATTCTAATGCTTAGGACTATGTTTTCACATATTCATATTGTGTAAGATACATATAATGCATGCATGATTGACTTATACCTTGGGGGAACTTGAGGTCTTCTTAACTCAATTGTATCATACCAAGTTCCATGCGCATCTTTTCAAATTTGTCCCTGCTCAAAGGCTTAGTAAGAATGTCAGCAATTTGATTTTCAGTTTCACAAAAATCTAACTTAATTAAGCCTTTTTCCACATTATCCTTAAGGAAATGATGCCGTATGTGAATATGTTTCACACGAGAATGATGAACTGGATCTTTTGAAATGCATATGGCACTAGTATTATCACAATAAATAGGAATGCAATTATACTTCATACCATAATCTCTTAGTTGTTGTTTTATCCAAAGTACTTGAGAACAGCAGGCAGCAGCTGCCACATATTCAGCTTCAGCAGTTGACAAGGCCACTATATTCTGTTTCTTGGATCCCCAAGAAACTAGGCATGACCCGAGAAACTGAATCATTCCTGAAGTACTCTTCCTATTCACCAAATCTCCTGCATAGTCAGCATCTGCAAAACCTTTTAAATCAAAAGTATCACTTCTAGGATAGAAGAGACAAAGATGGTCAGCTCCTTTGAGATATCGTAGGATCCTTTTTACTGCTGTAAGGTGTGACTCCTTAGGATTAGATTGAAACCTTGCACATAAGCCAACACTAAATGCAATATCAGGTCTGCTAGCAGTTAAGTATAAAAGGGATTCAATCATACCTCTTTATTTGGTTTGATCTACACTAGTTCCTTGTAGATCTTCATCTAACCTTGTGCATGTTCCCATTGGAGTATGGTTGGTCTTTTCTTGGTCAAGGTTATATTTCTTCAGCAGTTCCTTGACATACTTTTGTTGGTGAATTGCAATACCTCTTTCAGTTTGTTTGATTTGTAGTCCTAGAAAGAAGTTGAGTTCCCCCATCATGCTCATCTCAAATTCACCACTCATTAGCTCAGCAAAGTACTTGCACAAGTTTTCGTTAGTTGCTCCAAAAATAATATCATCAACATATATTTGAACAACTAGTAAGTCAGTTCCTTCAGATTTTAAAAACAAAGTTTTATCTACTTTACCTCTTTTAAAATCATTTTGAAGAAGGAACTTAGAGAGCCTCTCATACCAAGCTCTAGGTGCTTGTTTCAGCCCATAAAGAGCTTTATCAACCTTAAAGACATGATTAGGAAATTGGGGATTTTCAAAACCAGGAGGTTGTTCCACGAACACCTCTTCTTCAAGAAAACCATTTAAGAAAGCACACTTAATATCCATTTGATATAGTTTGAAACCCATAAAAGAAGCAAAAGCAATTAAGATTCTAATAGCTTCTAATCTAGCAACAGGAGCAAAAGTTTCTTCAAAGTCAATACCTTCTTGCTGATTATAGCCCTTCACAACAAGTCTTTCTTTGTTTCTCACAATTGTTCCATATTCATCCAGCTTGTTCCTGAATACCCACTTGAGCCTTATAACCTTTTTGTATTTAGGTTTCTCTTCAAGATGCCAGACCTTGTTCCTTTCGAACTCATTGAGTTCATCTTGCATGGAAATTATCCAGTCAGCATCCTTTAGAGCTTCATCATGATTCCTTGGCTCAATAATGGATAGGAAGGCTTGAAAGGCACAGAAGTTCCTCAACTGTGATCTGGTCTGAGTTCCTCTACCAATATCACTTATAATATGGTCTGTTGGATGAGAGCCTCGATATCTGAATGACTTTGGTTGAAATTCTCTGGCAGGAACTCCTATTTGAGGCACTTCTTCTTCAGTTTCTTCTCCATTTTCCTTGTTGCCGGGTTCTCCATGATCTTGTTCCTCCGGGTTTTCTTGATTAGGAACTTCAGCATTTTCTTTATGTTCCTACTCAGGTTCCTCTCTTACTTCCTTGGTTTGCTTGGAGGTTTCTTCATCTTCTTCCCTGTCTCTAATCATACCAATTTCATAATCATTATTGTCTTGTTCCTGCACATTCATAAACATATTAGATTCATCAAATATCACATGAATGCTTTCTTCTACACACAATGTATTTTTATTGTAAACTCTGTAACCTTTGCTATTTGATGCATAGCTAAGGAACACAGCTTCATCACTTCTTTCATCAAATTTTCCTATGTTCCTTTTCCCATTATTATGAACGAAGCACCTGCATCCAAAAGCTCGAAAGTGAGAAATATTGGGTTTCCTGCCCTTAAACAGTTCATAAGGAGTCTTATTGATGATTGGTCTCATCATAACCCTGTTAATAATATAACATGCAGTATTAATAGCTTCAGCCCAAAAGTTTCTTGGAAGACCACTTGCTATGAGCATAGTTCTTGCCATGTCTTCTAGAGTCCTGTTCTTCCTTTCAACAACTCTGTTCTGTTGAGGAGTTCTTGGGGCTGAAAAGTTATGATCTATGACATTTTCTTTGCAAAAGTCATCGAATCTTGAATTCTCAAACTCAGTTCCATGATCTGATCGAATGTGGATAATTTGATTTCCACTTGACTTATGTACTCTTTTGGCAAAGGACACAAATTCATCAAAAGTTTCATCCTTGCTAGACAGAAAAATCACCCAAGTAAATCTAGAAAAATCATCAATAATAACTAAAACATATTTCTTTCCACTTCTACTTTGAACACGCATGGGACCACACAAATCCATATGAATTATCTCCAATGGCTTTGTGGTGTTGACCATGTTTTTGCTTTTAAAAGAAGACCTGACTTGCTTGCCTCTCACACATGCATCACAGATATGTTGTATGAGGAACTTGACTGAGGGAAGCCCTATACTAAGTTCCTTGCTCTAAGTTTATCCATGAGTGAGAAGCTAGCATGTCCAAAACGTTTATGCCATAATAAGGGATCATCATTAATGGCACTCAAGCAGGTAAGGTTGTTCCTTGGAACAGAATTTAGATCCACAATGTATGTGTTCCCTTTTCTAGTTCCTTCAAGAACAACCCTTCCTGTTTTATCATTAATGATGTTGCATGAATCAGAGGTAAAACTTACAGAGTTTCCTTTATCACAAAATTGTGATATACTCAGCAAATTGTGCATCAAACCCTCGACCAAAAGTACATTTTCTATTGAATGAGAACTGGACCTTCCTACTTTTCCTTTAGCAATTACTTCACCCTTTTTGTTGTCTCCAAAGGTCACAGTTTCTCCTGGATAGGCCTCTAGTGAGAGAAACTTTGATTTATCTCCTGTCATATGCTTTGAACAACCACTGTCGAGGTACCACGTGTTGTTCCCCCTCACTAGGACCTGCAAAAGAACTTATTGGTTAGATTCAGGAACCCAGGTTTCCTTGGGTTCCTTGGACGTTGAAGCAATATCAGATTTCTTTACCCAAACTTGCCTTACATTCTTACTAACAGACTGTTCCTTCTTGTTACACGTGGCAACAAGATGACCAGTTTTACCACAGAAGGTACATACTTTATAACTAAGAAGGTCTACATATTTTTTCTTGCCCTTATGCTTAGAACGTATGAATCCTAGACCTTCAATTCTTTTGGTTTGAGCATTCTCTATCCACTTAGGAATTCCAAACTGGCTAATGCTTCTTTCTTTTCGAAGTTCAAGTTCCTTCTCCAATTTTGCCTTTTCAATTCTGAACTCGTCAAGATCATATTTTAATTTTTCAAAATCCTCATTAAATTTAGGCAAAGATTCAGAAGAGGAACTTGGAGACACTTCAGCATTAGCAAGTTTGTATTGAGTCAATTCTACATTAACCATGATATTCTCAAACTTGAGTTTCTCATTCATTTCTTTTAATAGAAGATTTTTGTCAAAAAGTTCAAAAAATCTACTTTGAACATCAGTTCGTTGATCCTCAATCCACGTACTGTGTTCCTTGCAGACTTTGAGAGCTCTTTGACATTCACCTAGACGAATACTAGTGTGAGTCCAGTCATCTTCTAATTCAAACACTAAATCAATGAGAGCATCTTTAGTATAAGTTTTAAGCACATTAGGATCAAGGAATACCTCTTTAGCAAGCTCATCGTTGTAAGCCTTTTCATCACGTTTGGCCATCAGACATAGATGAGCTGTTTCTTATTCAGGTTGTTTCTCTTCATCCTCACTTTCAGAATCTCCCCAGGCAGCAATCATAGCCTTCCTAATGTATGTTTTATTGAAAGGAGTTTTGTTGTAGTTGCTCTTAACTTGTTCCTTTGCCTTCCCTTTACCTTTCTCTGTATCCCAAAGTGGACACTCACGAATAAAGTGTTCTAGAGATCCACATTTGTGACAACCAGAGTCAGTTTTTGAAGTAGAGGGTTTCTTGGTGAAGTTCCTTGACTTGTTGTTTCGGTTGAACATTCTTTTGAACCTTCTCACCAGCATAGCAACCTCTTCTTCATCGACTTCAGAGTCTTCTTGATCTCCAGCTTTGAGAGCCAAGCCTTTTCCTCGGTTTCCTTCACTGTTGCTTGTTCCTAGGTGCAGCTCATGGGTTATAAGGGAACCAGCAAGTTGCTCAATATTGAACTTTGTGAAGTCCTTTGTTTCTTGTAAGGCTGTTACCTTGGCTCTCCATCTCTCATCTTGGGGGAGACTTCTTAGAACTTTTCTGACCTGCTCATCAATAGGGATTTGCTTTCCAAGAGAAACAAGCTCATTAGTAATGTTAGTAAATCTAGTTAACATTTCCTGAATTGATTCTTTTGGTTGCATTTCAAACCGTTCATATTTTGACATAAGCAAGTCAATCTTAGAGCGTTTCACTTCGTTAGTTCCTTCATGAGTGACTTGAAGTAAATCCCAAATTTCTTTAGCATTTTTACAACCCATAACACGGTTGTGTTCGTTGGGTCCAAGTTCACAATGAAGTAATTTAACAGCAAGTGCATTAATTTCCATTTTCTCAAAATCTTCCTTATCAAATTCAGACATGGGTTTAGGTACCACCTCATTTTCACCAGTGGTTTTGGTAATTTCGAAATCACCAACTTCGATCACTCTCCAAACCTGGTAGTTGTCGGTTTTGATAAAAATCTCCATCCTGTTCTTCCAATAGGTGTAGAATTTTCCATTGAACATAGGAGGACGCTGCGTAGAGTAACCTTCTTCCAGTTTCTCGTGATTGTTCATCTTGATTCCAGGAACTTAACTCGTCAGGGTTTCCTGATTTCTTCGAACAACCAGCTCTGATACCAATTGTTGACTCGAATGAACAATACAGAAGGGGGTGAATTGTATTGTTGAGAAACTAGGGTAATTTTTGCGGAATTCTTAAAGAAACTTAAACAAAAACTTTAAAGTGCAAGAGAGATTTTACGTGGAAAACTTCTTGGCCTTAATCAAGAAGAAAAACCACGACCACAAGGGATTTTAATCACAACTCTTAATAATAATAGGACAAACAACCTATTACAAATTAAGACTTCTAAACTCAAGTTCCTCTACGAAATTAAGTTCCCCCTCAACTGATCCCTCAATCAGTTGAGCTCTCAAATCTCTCTCTTTCTCCTTGCTTCACTCAAAGCAATTTCACACTCTAGAGTTTACCCAAACTCTACCCCAATACAACTCAAGATAAAACTACTAAGATGCTAAGTACAAAGACACTCAAGGACTTAAGTGGATTTTTGACTCTTTTAGAAAAGCTAAGAATCGTAATGCTCAAGGGTGCTTTTCAAAACAGAAAACTAAACCTATTTATACAGGAGGAAAGCAGTTGAAAACCTTACGTTTGCCTTAGCTCCCACTATACCACAACTTCCATGAAATAAGGAAGTGTAGTTCGTGGATGCTTGGGCAGCAAGCTGAAGCATACAATAAGGAAGTGATTCCTTTATTTTCTCAACCTCCTTTACCAAGTAATAGTCGTTTTAAAAATAGTTTTACGAAGTCAGATTTTCCAAAATATTAGGATAAAATCAGAATAGAAAATCTTTTAATAAATAAGATATTTTTACTTATAAGATATTTTTCCGAAATAAAATTAAATCTTGTTAAAAAAAAGGAAAAATAAAATCTTTATAAAATGAAATTCAATCCACTTAAATCCTATCAATTAACAATGTACTTAACATATATACAAGAAGCCTAAAATAAACAATAAAGATACAATAGACTCCTTGGAACACAGTGAAGCTTCGACTCTGGAGCTTCAGTTCCTCACTCAAGGAACTTGGCTTCTGATTGTCTTCTATGCTCGTCCATAGCTCATCCTTTAGACTTGTTCCATGCTCCGTTCTGACTCTAGAACTTCGTTGCATATAAGAACCTGTCAAGTACATCAAAGCTAATAGACAAAAGTTAAAGCCCTTATGGGTTTGCTTAGGTTCCTTGAGTCATCATCATAACTTAAGATCAACATACTGGTTCATCAACAGCAAAATTCAAGTAGCATTAAGGATCAACGAGCAGTGGTCTTTTCGACGACTTTCACGGCGGAATTGGAGAATGTTACAGGCGTAGCAGTCTTCATGCGGTATCCCCTAGCTTGCGGAAGATCGTCAAAGCAGCAGGATGGCGTTCCTTAGCTTGTGGAAGGTTGTCACAACAGCAAATACAATAATGCAACAACAACAAATCGGTTACCAGCAGAGACGTGTGCTCGACGGTGCAAGATACGCGTTTCTTAACACTTTTATCTGTTTTAAACTAACGTTAGTTTGCAGGTATCGGCGTTACAAGAGTGATTTAGGATTGCAGAACGTCCTGAATCATTCTCTGTCCCTATGGATACTTTGACTTTTGTTTTCGAAACTTGCATTTCTCCAAACTCAGTCAAAGTGGGGGCTTCTGTAGAAACCCAAATGTGTTTCCCTAAAACCAAACCAAGTGATGAGTACCTTTCACGTCGAATCATAATTAAATGAAGTAGAAGTGTCGAATGTTTAGTGTTGCGGATGGTTTTTATTTCTTTTCTTTCTCTCTATTTTTGAAAACCTATTTTTAAGAAAACAGCCAATCCAGTTTGGTTTGGTCCATGGCAAGGGTCCAATAATAGTGTAGTTGTGTTAGGTTCAAAAAGAGCTTTACAACGATATATTATAAGTCCAATTCCGATGAATAATGAGGAAGTTATGGCCAAATTACTAAATTGTGCCCGGTTTGATATTTATATGAGGCCAATGATCTAGAGGAGGGCCTAATATTGATTTATCATTCCTAATGCAATTAGAATTGATTATAGTATTTTAGATTTTTCTAGAAGGTTCTTTTCATTCCTAATTTAATTAGCATTGATAAATTGACTTTAGTTGACTTTTTAGAGTTTTAATCAGAATAAAAGAAGTGTTTTTAAGGAAAATACGATTTTGCCCTCCTGTACGGCTAAATTTTATCAAAATTAAGAAAACGCGTGGAAGTTGTTTTCTAGCGCCTAACGACATGATTAGCGCCTGGCGCTAGTGCTTGGCGTCTGGCGCTAGCCTCAGCAACTGGCGCTAATGTCTAGCGTCTGGCGCTAATAGCGTTTTATTCTTTTTGAAACTCTGATTCGTTTTTTTTATCCATCCGGCTGATTTTCTATATAAATAGCCTCTTAAATCTTCGTTTTAAATCATCAACAATCTCTAATTCTCTCTCTTCAAGATTCTCTTGATATATCTCTCTCTCTTTTCTAAACCAACCCTTTTGCATACAAAATTCCGCATTCACAAGATCTAGAAACACCTAGCCAAGTTCGAAATTGCCTTCGCCCTATACGTGAATGGTTTTAATTTTTGAGGGTTTGGTCTCAAATCTCTATTTCAATTATTTAATTTAATTGTTTGATTTTATTATTTTCCTTGAAGTAACTAACGTGTGTATTTTGTTATTAGAAAGAGATACGAGGCATCCAAGTAAGTGCTTTAAGTGCTTTAATTGTTTGCATTATTATTATGATATAGAAATCATGTCTAGGTTGTCATTATGATTCCTAGTATCATGATAGGATGCTTGATGTTTTGAATGACAACAATGATTCCTATTATTATGTTTAGGGAAAAGATTATAATATTTAATGTGCTTATTGTGATTCCTATGATGCTTTCTATTCTCTCTCCTAATATTCATGTCAGTATCACGTTAGGGCTATATATTTAATCTTTGGTGTTTAGTCACATGCTAGGGTTTGTTATTAATCTTGTTAGTATCATGACCAGGATCTTTCTATTATTATGCTTTAACATAATTATGATTATTAAGATTATTTATTATTATTATTATTATGTTGCTTGATATATATTTATTGTTATTGCTTGATCACACCTTTATGCATGTTTAAAGGGAATTTGGTACTTGTAATCACGCTTAATAAGATAATTAATAATCTTGTTTAGGGTTAGCTTTATTATAATTCAAGTGATCGCCAATAATAGATTTATTTGTGCATTAATATTCAACCAACATAGATAAACAGGTTTAGGGTAAACCTATTGATTGTATGTTAGTCAGAAAGCGCACATGAATACGATCAGAATAAAGTACAGGTTTATTATTAGGGCAGGTTCAATCTCTTTTAGGTTGGTTTTGTATCTTCATCCCCGAACTACCAGTCATGGTTCCAGACCTATTGGAGTTGACGATCTCCTGGATCATTAAGGGGTGTAACCTTCACCTCGTGAGCGGTTTACAAGTTCCTAAAACTTATTGGCGACTCTTTTGCTCTATATTCTTTCCCTTTGGACGCCACCATGCTTAAGTGTATAATCACAGTGGGGTTCAAGTTTAGGGTAATGCTTGAAATATTTCTTACAGGCCCCTTACCAAACACACTTGGAAACTCTCACAAACCAATAGGAAAAGGTATAATACACATATGTACTTAGAGAGGAAAATCAATTTGCTGATGCCTTGGAAAGAGTAGCCTCATGGTTAGAATTGCTACGGAAATTGAGTAAATGCCTTTAACAATAGAAAAAGGCATAAACTGGCTTATATTCAAGCTATAGAGGATGAAGAAGTGGTCTAAAGAGAAGAAGAAGAAGAACCTTAGTATACAGACATCCTCAACTATGTTACCAGAGGAGAATATCCACTCCATGCTGACAAAAGAGGAAAACAAGATTTAAGACTTTTGACTTCCAATATGTGCTCATAAATGACGAGTTACACAAAAGGGTGCCTGTAGACACCTAAAAATGTCTCCCCAAAACCAAACCCGGTGATGAACAACCTTTCACCGCCACTATTGGTCGGGTTCAGTATTTAATCCTGAGAGTGCTTAAAAAATCGTATTTGATTAAATTCATATTTTTGAACAGTCCATGGATTAGTCTTGATGTTTGGTAAAAGCATAGTTTTAATTTCAGCCCAAATTTATTATTTACTTTTTAGCCCAAACCTTTTATTTATTTTTTTCAATTATTTTCTTATTTTAGCCCAAATAATAATAAGTCAGAAAAGGCCCGAAATTATCAACCGGCACTTAAAATGCTGAATGAAATTAGGGTTAAAAATGTATTTAGACGGAAAAGCGGGTTGGGAATTCCCGCGCCACGACAGGTACCCACCGTGTCACGGGAATCATTCCCGTCTGACGGTGGGATTTCCCGTGACACGGGAAGTCTGCCGTGACACGGGAAATTCCGTATCTTTTCCGCGTAAACCCTTAATGCGTTTTCTTCCCCGTTTACTGAAAATTTCCCGCATCACACTAAAAATGCACCATGTCATGGGAATGTTTCCCGTCTGACGGTGGGACTTCCCGTATCACGGTACAATTTGCCGTGTCGCGAGATACTTTTTTAGGGTTTTTATCATTTTAGGGTTCCGTGTGCTCCCTCAACACATTTTCTCTTTAAATACCCCCTCATTTCTGATGTGCGGGGCATCAATTAATTCTCTAATTTATTTTTCTCTCTTCTATGCTTTAGCCTAAACACTAGCCTACCCTTCTTATTTCAAAATTCCTTCTTCAAGTACTCCAAGGAGTCCATACTTTACTCGTGGTTCTGTCCTTAAGCCAAGGCGTGAAAGGTAGAACTGTATGAGGATTTGGCCCCAAATCAACTCTACTTTGTTTAATTTAATTTAATTATTGTTTTATTATTATTTCCTTGAAGTTACTAACTCGTTTATTATTTTGTAGTTGCAAACAAACAGAATCAAAGTAAGAATTATGTTCCTTTTATTTTTATTATTTTTCTAACGATTTTATATTGTTGGAATTATTGCTAAATTGCTTCCAATATTAATATTTATTCTATTGTTATTGTTATGATCACAATATTGCATGTTAAAAGGAAATATGTAATTGAAAATCACTCCTAATAAGATAATTTGGACAACCGGTTTAGGTTCCTTTTTAATCTTATTGTTAATTCAAGTGATCACGATATTTTAGAATTATGTATTGCATTAATATTCAACCAATTTAGCCTAATAATAGATTGGAGCAAATTGAATATTTTGTTTGTATGCCTTTGAGATCGCAGGAATCACTTTTCACTATAAGAATCGAGTAGAGGCCAATACGGGCGAATGTGACTCCATGACTCACTTCGTACCATCATCCTCGATCCTCCTTTCGTGGTTCCGAACCATATGGAGTTAGTAATCTCATGGATTCGCTAGTAGAAAAATATTATTTGTAACTGGCGAAAATGACTTTTGTAACTGGCATTGTTGGTTGCGAATGCTACCGTTACAACTTGTAAAATTTATTCGTAACCGGCTAATGTTAGTTACAAATAACGTACTATTCGTAACTGGCTTAAGCTAACGCCAATTACAAATAGGCTATTTTCCAATTTAGAAAGCATACTATTTGTAACTAGCATTAAGTTATGCCGGTTACAAATAAAGTATTATTTGTAACTGACATAACATAACGCCAGTTACAAATAGTGTTTTTATTATAAAAATAATAAATTAATAAAATGGTAGCAGTAGTAAATTCCTCTACTGCCACCACCCGTACACAGTGGCGGATCCATAAATTTCCGACTGGTGAGTCACAATCGATAATCAAATATGTAAAAAAAAAATTTTACCAAACAACCAAATAATAGTACTAAAAAATACATCCAAATATTCAAACAATACAAAATACAACCAATAGGCAGCATCCTTT
This sequence comes from Chenopodium quinoa, assembly GCF_001683475.1. NCBI lineage: Eukaryota > Viridiplantae > Streptophyta > Magnoliopsida > Caryophyllales > Amaranthaceae > Chenopodium > Chenopodium quinoa. Next base: position 276,471 of record NW_018743516.1, on the reverse strand, counting down.
TCCACACTATACTCAAGCCAAGTCCAAGTACCAAACCACTTAGCACAAAAGCGACGGTTTTTGCCAAAAATAGAAGTTTGAGGAAATACAAAGTCTTTGGGCTGACAAGGCTTTCTTTGAATGTAAATTCTTCTCACTAAATCTCTATCATCTTTATGAAATTCACTCATCTTTCTCCTCTTTCCTGGATCTTGTGGAAGATTAGCAAATTCATGTTCACTTAATCTTTCACCAAAGATTGTTGCATTAGGAGAACATTGGCCTTGTTCATTTTGAGGGGAATTTTAAGTTGAATAATGAGATGGAGATGAATGTTGTTCACTTTCTTGAGGTTGAGATATAGTTTGTTCATTTTGTGTTGGATGTGGAAGAGAAGTTGGAGTAGGATTCTTTTTAGCAAAAAAGCTAGTAATGTTTTGCATTTCATTTGGAATGCGTTTTCTCTTCATTCTGAAATTACAAGACTAAAATTAACAAACTAATAACTAACAAGCTAATAAACACCCTAACTACTGTTCTCCGTGTAATAACAGTTTAAACAATTTACAGCAACAATCACAAGAAAAAACTTAAGAATGATTTAAGGTTTATGTAACCACAATTCAGACACAATGTTTTACAATTCCTGAATCCGCCTAGTCTATACGGAACTTCCAGCCGAATATGCGACTAGCACCACTAACCAGTCCACACTGTAATCTAATTATAAATTTATAATCCTCCTTACACTAATAGTTGTCTTATACAATGTCCGGCATCACATAAACTAATAAGTTCAATTTAACAGTCAAAACACAAATAATGCAAATTCAATGAACATTCATCGTATATACTAATTTTAAGCAACAAGTAATGCAAATTTGATCAGAAATTCACAAAAAAAAAAGAATAAATTGATGATTACCTTGCCAGACGGCATATGCTCATTGAGGCGAGTAGGCGGAGCAGCAGGGCCAGCACTGGAGGCAACGAGGCGTGAGCCGATGAGCGAAGAGGAAGCGTCAACTACAAATCAACCAAAGTTTAAACCAAAGTTTAATAAAATTAACTAATTAGACTGAATTAAATTGAAGATAAGAAATTAAAAATAAAAATTAGAAATCAACTTACTAGTGAATTAGCAATTGCGTCGAAGCGATTGCGAAGAGGCGAAGAGCAGTGACCACGAAGACGGAGCAGGCAAGCAGCAGAGGTAGAGCAGGCGACTGGAGGGTGGCTGGGTGGAGGCAGTCTGGTGAAGATGAAGCGAAGAGGAAGTCAAGAGGCGAAGAGGGAAGAGCAGCTGAGGAGGCAGTGGGCTAGGGCTTGAGGAAGTGTCGGGACCTGAAGTTAGATTTTTTTTTTATTTTTTTTTTTTAAAAAAAAAACATAAAATTTTTTTTGGGCCCTGGTGAGTCACCAGGCACAAGGCCCAGTCCGCCACTGCCCGTACACTACATTTATATTTTTTTAATGTAAAGACCATTAATTGTGAATAAACTTTTATAAAATACAAAAATTATCGATCTAACCAATATAATAACAACTTTAAGTGATATTATCTTGTAAATTATATTGAATTGATGTACCTGTAAATTACAAATATTTCTCACAATTCACAATAAATAATATTCTATAACTAAAAAAAAGCTAGTTAGTTAATTGATATAATGGTCCACCTTCAAATTTTGACGATTATGTCCGCTTCACAAATTTGACAGTTCTGTATGGGATAGTAGCAGTTCACACTGAGCACTTGATATTGCAATAGAATTCTGCATGGGAAAGGAATATATACATAAAAAAAAAAAACAAAAAAAAAGCCAAAATTAAAAAAGGGTTGTTACAGACAATGACCAAGTGAACTCTTCCAACATGATCAATGCATCAATATGAGGGGATATAAAAGAAAATAAGCATCAAAACTCACAAGAGAAAAACTTCAGTCACTTATTAAACAAAACTAGTCACATATAAATTCAATACATAAATCAAAACCATTAATTTCACTAAAACTATGCTATGACAAATCTAGCTATCATATACATATAATTGGATCTGACTAAACTATCGCATACATACAATTGCTTTTATAGTTAAAGGGAGAGCAATAAAACAACCCCACATATTAACCCTTAAAAGAAGAAAGGTTTTAATATGTTATTAATCAAATTAAATTAGAAAATTGAGTGTATTGAAAATTTAGAGCACAAATTGTATCAAAGTAGCTACATTTATATACTACCAGTCAACGATTGAGCACTTATTTTAATTTTCTAGACAATAAATGTTCTATTATAGTAATTCACAATAAACACCTACCGATGTCTGGAATTCAATTTCATCGATTAAAATATTAAAAATCAAATAGAAATAATGAAGAAATAAAAAATTTAAAAAAAGGGAAAATCTCAAATAAACTCAAGGAAATGATCTATGCAGACAATCAACACGGCACCAGTTCATTCCGCCCGTCTGCTTTTCAACATCATCGATTCAATTTTCATAATGTAGTGAAATTGCAAATGCTCAATAACTTATTTAGATTCACACAAACCATTTCTGAAAACAACTCAAGTATAGCTAAGAGGTTGGCTGACCTGGTCTTCTCTTCAATGGGTGGTATTTCATGACCAGATAGCGCTCCAACGAGCCCTTCACATTTTGCTTCAAGACTGAAACTCTCCTGCTCTTGCACGACTTCAGTTGTGTCAATTCAACCAGTTGTGAACCTTTAAAAAAGAAATGATAGGAATAAAAATCAAAGAAAGATATATATATATATATATATATATATATATATATATATATATATATATATATATATATATATATATATATATATATATATGGATTGGAGATTTGAATCATTAAGGATTGCAATTCTTACAAAAAAAAAAAAAAATCGATTCTATTATTTTGATAATAATTTTATTTTTTTCATTACATTATAAATTCTATACAAAGAACATGTTTATATAAATAGTCAATAGTTCAATAAATAATTTATTCAATGATTTAATGCAAAACTATTAAAAATAAACAAATAACGAATAAATAAATAATAAAGAATGAATATATCTATTCAATAGTTAAGTATAATATTCATGCAAGTTGACCCATTTGTATTAAACAATATGATAATGTACCAGACATTAGTAAACTAATTTGACATTTTCACATTTATCAAAGGCAGCAAACAAGTTAGACACTTATTTTTCCTCAAGTCATGGAAAAGAAACCTCAAGTCTTAGGCACATGGAAACTCTTCTTAGTTGGTTGTTTTTGCGGTGGTCTTATTTCACTCTTATTCATCGACAAAACCCAACAAAATGCAAGTTTATTAGCTACTAACCATGCTTTGCTTAAATTTAACCCCTTTTCTAAAATTTAGATCAACCAACAACCCAAAAAAACCACCGTGCCATCAGAGTTAACCACTCCTTCAGTCCATGTTGATGTTCCACAACTAATTATTAGCACCATTATCGAGCCTAATGCCACCACCACCACCTATCCCCTGGAAGTTCTATCCCTGACTATTAGTACCATTATCGAGCCTAATGTCACCACCCATCCCCTAGAAGTTCCGCCTCTGGTTATTAGTCCTATATGCAAGCCAAATATTACCCCCCGTATTTCAAAAGTAAAATCATTTCCAGTTATTAGTCCTATACTCTAGCCTCAAGTAGCCATCCAAAGCCCAGAAGTTCCGCCTCTTATTATTAATCCTAAATCCGAGCCAGATATTACCACTCGTACTCCAGAAGTGACAATCCTGAAGTAGTCATTTATAGCCCTGAAGTATCTCCCTCGATTATTAGTCCCGTATTTGTATCTAATTTAACTAGTAATAGCATGGAGAAGCCTATAGAAGAAAAGAAAAAAAATTGTGACATTTTCGACGGGAGATGGGTTTATGATGCTGATTATAAGCCGAGCTATAGTACAATGACTTGTCCATTCGTAGAGGTAGCTGTAAGATGCCAAGAGAATGGAAAGGCGGATTTCGAGTACGAAAAATGGAGATGGGAAGCTAGAGACTAGAAAATAGGTTGTAGTCACAGTAACAAGACTAACAACTAACAAGTAACAAATAAAACCCACAGGGCAACAAGCACACATCACAAATACTTGTTGCTCCATTGCTTGTATCCGACATTTCATTAAACAATTTGGGGGAGAATTTCAAGAAAAGAGAAAAAGTAACTTGCATTCTTAATAACTAGAGCATTTTATTAAACTTTATTATTACTATAAAAGCTTGTTCCTGTTAGTTAATTTTGGTTTCCCTTGAAATATTGATAATTAAATTGTAAATTTTCTTAAAGAATAATAAAAATACAAACACACAATATATCATAACAAAGTTTTCCTAAAATAGAAGAGCCATACCAAATTTTCCAGCCTTGCAAATTGCTTGTTCAACTATACACCGATTTAGGAATTTCAAGCCCCGATTTCTTGCTCTTGCGCTCGAAACTCTGGCAACGTAGCTGCTTTAATCTGATGTTCTTCAATAATCTATCTCAGTGCACTATGAAACTCTTTTTTAATTAATTCAAAATTATTCATGAAATCTAATTTTCAGTTCTGACAACAACAAAATTCAATTCAAATTTTAGGGATTTTATTGAATAAAGAAAAGGGATATTTAAAAGAAACCTAATTAGAAAATTTACATACCATTGAACCTCGATGGAACTACTTTTGCTGAATTTCAATCCAATTCAAAAAGCAATTCTGATTGAATTATTCAGTTGCCTTTATTTTCCTTCTGACGCTAATAATTCGCGAAAAAATTGGAACTTTCTTCTCAAAATTATCAGATCAACGTCGATGAATACATCAGAATCCTTTGAAAAACAACGAACTCGAATGATTCGCACAGAGATGAAATTGTAACTCCGGTGATCTCCACATCAGACCAACGCTAATGTAATTGGTGGCTTAGACATGAGTCGTAAGCCGACAAAGGTTTTTTCGAAATTAGATTTGTTGTTCATACGAATTGTTGAAGAACAAAAATTAGAATTTGAATGAGGGTTGAAAAGAGAGAAAATGGGATGGGTTTGCAAGTCAAGGAGGATGGGTAGAACTGAAAAGGTGAGCGTGATATTTTAACTGAGACTCTAAGCCGTAAGCGGCATCACATGAGTAACTGGCCATGCCAGAGCTCCTTACTAATAATAAGGTCAATAAGGTTTGACCAAATATTTGTTACCGGCGTTTTCTACGACAGTTACTAATATTTAGTCACACTCTTTTTGATTGAGTATTTGTAACTGGCCTTAGCTATGCCCGTTACTAGTGCTAATTTATTTGTAACCTGCGTTATTTACGTCGGTTACTAATACTCTTATTGTAACCTACATAACATATGTCAGTTACTAATGGGGCGTTACTAATGAGGTTTTTTCTAGTAGTGATTATGAATGGGGTGTAACTTTCACGGGTCAATCGTTGTTGCCTATCGTTGTCCCTTATCGTGGTTGCCTTTTTATGATCCGTGAACGGTTTACAAGTTCCTTAAAAACTTGTTGGCGGCTCCCTACTTTATTTGTCCCTAATCGTATTATGTCAATTCCCACTTCCTATGAGTGCCAAGCATATTCACCACATGCTTTTAACGTAGGCGCACTTCAAACGACACCTACAATATTTGGCGACTCCACTCGGGAGGATTCTTGGTTATTTATCGATTTGAGTGATTGATATTTAATTAATATGAGTGGATGAGACTTGAAAGATTCTTGAAAAAATATCCCTGTGATTAATTTGGCATTTTTGCATCTGCATAGACGTTTTAACGTCGCATTCAGGTCTGTCCCGTAGGAAAAATTGAATAACTTGGTTGCGCACGAAGGAAAACAGGGCACCAGTCATATCTTCTAACTGCCGTGCCACTACAAAATCTGCCGTGTCACGGTACAGTGCACCGTCTGACGGTGCACAGTACCGTGGCACGGGAATTTTTTCCGTGTCACGCCAGCCCTAAAATCAGTCCGGTGTCTTATTTTCTCTTCTCACAGTCAACTTCCTTCGATTTTTCTGAAAAAACGTATGTGTTCTACATGCGTCTTAGCCCCGGGGGATTTAAGCTCTATCAACACAAAAACGCTCATGGCAATAAGGGTTCATCCGAGTCATGAAATCCACCCAAACCATGGAGTCGAGTTCGATTTCATCACGAACTCGTGGAGCCGCCCGTTGGCATACACCCTCAAGGGAGGCTGCCTTGCTAACGCGTCCAAACTCTTAACCGTGGTACCCTTTTGACACCCAAAGCTTGACCAATAGTGGAACATAGATCTTGACTCTAGGTTGCGAACTTTTTTTTTACATCATCGTGCCTAAATGCTATGTGACTGTTTGGTGCTAACCTTCATGTGTTTACTCTTTTGTTTAACCCATGACCGAGGGTTTTTATTTTCACATAGTAATTAGTACGGACCTAAAATCGATTAAAATCTGGAAAAATCACAAAACTGACCTGGAGCTGCGCACCGTGTCACGGCATGTTCTGCCGCGCCACGGTGAACAGTGCCGTGACACGGGGCTTTCTACCGTCTGACGGTAGACTGCACCGTGTCACGACAGTTAGCACCGTGACACGGTGCCCAGGAAAAGTGTCCTGTCAATCTTTTTTCGGTTTTTGTGCGCACGTATGTGGTTGTTGTATCCAGTTTGGTGTCATGTCTAGCTATACGGTCAAAACACGCGTCCATATCCTCACTTAATCTCTCACATATCGTGTTCACACACTTTTTTTCCTTAGGCGTGCACTACTTTTTGACCGTATTTTAGGATAGTCTGTTTTTTGTGTCTTTTTTTTTCGGAGTAAGTCGGATAGTATCCTCCCACATTTAAAAAAAATAAACAAATAAGAATTTCAAAATTATAGTTTATTTTAAAAATTCATTCTGGATGGGTTAAGGTTAAGTTTGTTCATTAAAGGTGTGTTTGTTTCGGTGTCACAACACTTGGTCAAGAAGCAGGGGTAGATTGTTACGGTTTGAGTCAATACCTCAACAACCTCTTATACCAAAGAGGCGTACAAGGAAACCACCTCAATCATCTCCACAAGATCCATCTCTAGTCTACTTTCAACCAATGGCTACTGAGGAAGACATCGAGAACCTCAACAAAACAATTGAAAAGTTGTCTAACATGATGCAGACACTCACCACTAGAGTCAGCACGATAGAGCAAGACAATCAAAACAATGTCACTACCGCTGCAATGGACAAGATTAAGGAACAGATGAGCAAAATTTATGAAGAATTCACTTATGTGGAACATCCTGTCACCTCTTCGTCCATAAGGGACAAGCTTCCTGAGAAGTTTTCCACTGCTGATATTCCCAAATTCAAGCCTACTGATAATCCGCTTTTCCATTTGAAGGCTTTTTCTGCGACTATGGCTCTTAAGGGAGTAGATGTGACACTCTTCCCTACAGTGTTCCCTCTTTCCTTGGAGCATGCTTATCAACAATGGTTTTACTCTTTAGAATCCAAACATGTCGCGAGCTGGGAGGATGTTACTGAAAGCTTCATGAATCGTTACAAATGTAACATTCAGGCCAAGACTTCTGAACGTGAACTCTCCATTCTCAAACAGAAAGAGAATGAAGGCTTCACCACATACCTAAGCAGGTGCAGGGAAACAACCACGCTCTTGGTGGATCCCCCCAAGGAAAAGGAGATGGTTCGCTTGTTCATCGCCAATCTGACTCATAAGTACAAGCAACACTTGAAGTTTCTGCCTCTGAGTACCTTTGAAGCTGTATATGATATTGGAATCAATATCGAGGACGAACTAATGAAGACTGCTGGTAGCAACAGTAATAACAGCACTTGGAAAAACAAGAAGAACGACACTCCTTCTTATTCGTCTTCCAAGCCCAATAATGCTACCAACAATATCAATATCAATGATGTGCTGGCCCTTAATGCTCCTCCTCAAAGATTCCAAAGGCAAAGGAGGGTTTACACGCCTTTGGGAATCACTTATGATGCTGCTTATGACCGTTTGCATGGTCAAGGATTGATTATGCCAATTGGACCATTTCTAGAACCTCGACCAGAGAATAGGACCGCTAGCTATGATCCCAATGCTTATTGCAAGTTTCATCAAGGCAAGGGTCATAATACTGAGAAGTGTTGGAGGTTGAAGGATGCAATCCAAGACCTAATTGATGCTAATCAACTTCCTGTCCCTCCAGGGGGTAAGAAGCCTAACATTCAAACAGGTCCTCTTTCTGATGCTTTGGCTATCATGGGAGATGAAGTCTCCTTTGTTCCGTCAATACTCATTCAACCTGTGAATGAAACTCTGCCGGAAGTTGTGTTTGTCTCAAGTTCTGAAGAAGTGAATGGAATTTGGGATAGTGACGATGAAGACGTCTATATCAAGGATATAGCCTGTTCATCTCTTGGCACGAGTGAAGATGTTTGGGGAGACTTTGAGGTCAAGGTTATCACCAGAAGTGGACGGTTGCAACAACCTAGTCCACCTCCACCTCCGCCACAATCACATCCGATAGTTGATCCCATAGACCCTGTGAACAACGATGTGGTCAAACAATTGCAAAAGACAAAGGCGGAGATGAATGTATGGAAGCTTTTGGCCACCTCCCACGAGCATCGAAAGGCTGTGATGAATTCTTTGGTGAAAATAGGAGTTGATGATGACATGACTCCTCAAGGACTGGTCAACTTTCTCACTACTGAATTGCCAAGTACTAGCAATCTGATTTCGTTTTCTGACAAGGATCTGCCCCTAGAAGGGGACCAACATAATAAGGCCTTACACCTCACTATGGTGTGTAGGAAGATGAATGTTCCTATGAGCCTGGTTGATAATGGCTCTGCAATCAATGTGTGCCCACTCCGTACTGCAAAGAAGTTGGGCATAAAGAATGAAGAACTGACTCCCTCCACTCAAGGGATTCGCGCTTATGATAATACTCGTCGTCAAGCCGTGGGTACTATCATACTGAACGTAACTACTGGGGCCATTGAACGTCGCACTAAGTTTCAGGTGGTAGACATTAAGGCCTCCTTCAATCTGTTGTTAGGATGCCCTTGGCTTCATGAGCTAAAGGCGATTCCATCATCGCTGCACCAAAAAGTGAAAGCCATAGTTAGAGGGGTTCCAATTACCATTGATGCCTCTCCTATGCGCATTCAAGTTATCGACACTCCTATCATTCATGTCGAACATGACGAAGAAGACGAAGATCTTTGGGGGTTTTCACTCGATGATGTTCTCGTAATTGAAGAAGAGGAAAAGTGCCATCTCGACTTCGATCCCTATTCAAACACCAATATTAATGCCATTCTGAAGAAGCAAGGGCATTTCCCTGGAATGACCCTCGGACTCCAAAAGAAAATGGCCAAACTTTGGGGCCATCCAGGTGCACTCAAGAAGGATACTTTTGGCTTTAGATTCAAGCCAACAAAAGAAGATGTGAAACAAGCTCTCTTGAAGATGAAGGCTCGCAACAATGCTCGAATCATGAAGACGGAAATGGCCATGGGTCCATATCCATTAACCCTCAATGGCCAGTACATCAAAGAAGGGGAAGACTTCCCATGCTATGAATTCCCTGAGCCATTTATCTACGATGGGAAGCGTGAACCAGGATTTGAGATGTTCCTCGATTGTGACTTTCTTGATGAAGACGAAGAGCTCTTCACAACTGAGAAACCAGCTAGCCCGAAATCTGATGATCTAGGCATCAACCTGCTTTTTGGAATGGAGAAGAATGAGTCTAAGCCCATCTGCAATGATAATTCCGAGATCGTTCAAGCTGTTATAGCAAACAAGGATTTTGACCCTTCTGAGTTAATCGTCCAAGCTAATAATATTTCAAGGGGATGTCGCAAGACATTGAGGATCACTACGCCAAGTGGAGAGAAGTTGGAAATAACCGCTGGCGAAGGTCTTATGTTTGATGAGTCTGAGTCGTCCGGGTCCGAGTCCGAGTCTGAGTCTAAGTCTATAGACGAGTCCTTAGAGTCTGAGGCCGACACTCTTTCTGCTATAGAGTTCAATCCTGAGTCTCTTGTTGAGTCATCTCTTTCTACTCCCGGTGAGGTCGCAGCTGACCTTGCCCCTCTTGATGTATAAGCTAATGAATTCAATAAAATGAGTACCTTTGCTTACAATGCGTGCCATTCCCTAACCCTGATTAATATTGCTTTACTAATGACAAAAATGACAAAGAAATAATAAAAGCAATGGAAGAACACGAAAATAAAACGACAGTTATCGAAGATACAGAAACAGTTAACATTTCCAATGATACGACTGTTAAAGAAGTAAAAATTGGATTAACACTAAGTCAAGATGAACGCAAAGAGCTAATTAACTTGCTTAGTGAATTTGTTGATGTATTTTCTTGGTCATACCAAGATATGCCGGGAATTGATAGGGATATAGCTCAGCATACGATACCACTCATTCCAGGTATGAAGCCTATCAAACAAAAGCTGTGCCGTATGAAACCGGATGTGGCTCTCAAAATCAAAGAAGAAATCAGAAAGCATTTGGCCGCAGGTTTCGTCAGAGTATCCAAGTATCCAGAATGGATAGCAAATGTGGTTCCAGTTCCAAAGAAGGGTGGAAGGGTCAGAATGTGTGTTGATTACAGGGACCTCAATAAAGCAAGCCCAAAAGATGGGTCCCTCTACCTCACATTGACATTCTGGTCGATAACACATCAAACCATGCACTCCTATCATTCATGGACGATTACGCCGGATATAATCAAGTATTGATGGCTGAAGAAGATATGGAGAAAACTACATTCATAACACAATGGGGTACATATTGCTCTACGGTTGTAGACACCCATTTGTGTCTCCCCAAAACCAAACTCAGTGATGAGTACCTTTCACGTCGAATCATAATCGAATGAAACGAAAGTGTGGAAAGGTCTAGTGTTGCGGAAAGTTTTATTTCTTTCTCTTCTCCCTGTTTTGGAAAACTTTATTTTAAGAAAACAGCCAATCCAGTTTTGTTTGTCCATGATATGGGTCCAATAGTGGTGTAGTTGGATGGGGCTTGCAAAGACCTTTCCAACGATATATTATAAGCCCAATTCCGATAAATATTGAGGAAGTTATGGCCAATTTACTAAACTGGGCCCGGTTTGAGCTTTATGTACGGCCCAATGATCTTGGGGAGGGCCTAATATGATTTATCATTCCTAATGCAATTAGGAATGGTTTTAGTCTTCTAGAATCTTATAGAAGGTTCTTTCCATTCCTAATTCAATTAGCATTGATAAGTTGACTTTGTTGACTTTTCAGAGTTTTAATCAAGATCAAATAGTATTTTCGAAGAAATTACATTATTTTATCTTCCAGTACGATAAACTTATCAGATTTTCGAAAACGCGTTGGAATTAAGACTGGCGTCCAACCCCAGGCCTTGGCGCCTGGAACCAGGCTTGGCGCCAGGCACTAGCCATTGGCGCTTGGCGCTAGCCACTGGTGCCTGGCGCCAGCTAGCCAGGGTTGGCGCCAATCCTATTTTGCGATCTTCAGACTCTGTTTTGTTAAATTATCTTTTTTGGCTGATTTTCTCTATAAATATCGTATCAAAAACTCCGTTTTCATGGACGATTTCATCATCTACATTCATCAATTCCCAACAAACATTAGTTCTTTAGCATTCAATTCTTTCTTACTTTTTCTTACAAAATTCCGCATTCACAAGATCTAGAAACACCTAGCCATATTCGAATTTGCCTTCGGCCTAGACGTGAAAGGTTTTAATTTCTGAGGGTTTGGTCCCAAATCTCTCTTTCAATTATTTAATTTAATTGCTTTGATTATTATTTTCCTTGAAGTTACTAACGTGTGTATTTTGTTATTAGAAAGAGGTACGAGGCATCAAAGTAAGTGCCTTAATTGATTAATTGATATTATGATGTAGAAATCATGTTTATATTGTTGTTATGATATTCCTAGTATCATGTCTAGGGTATTTTTTAATATCAAATATGATTGGTGTGATGCTTCCTACGTTTTCCTAATATTTATGATTGTTAGTATCATGTTAGGGCTAAAACTCTGATTTTTATTGCTTAGTGACATGTTAGGGTTTGTTATTAATCTTGTTAGTATCATGTCTAGGATCTTGCTATTTTTATTATGCTTTAATATTAACATGAACATGATTATGATTATAATTTATAATTATTTTGATGATGATTATTATTTATTATATTGATTATTTTTATGTTGCTTGATATTTATATTTATTGCTTGATCACACCTTTTATGCATGTTTAAGGGAATTTGTACTTGTAATCGCGCTTAATAAGATAATTAATAATCTTGTTTAGGGTTAATTTGATTATAAATTCAAGTGATTGCCAATAATAGTTTATTTGTGCATTAAATTCAACCAACATAGATAAACAGGTTTAGGGTTAACCTATTGATTGCATGTTAGTCAAAAAGCGCACATGAATACGAGCAGAATAAAGTAGAGGCCTATTATTAGGGCAGGTTCAATCTCTTTTAGGTTGGATTTGTACCTTCATCCCCGAACCCTTATTTGGTTCATGACCTTATGGATTTGACGATCTCTTGGATCGTTAAGGGGTGTAACCTTCATCCTATGAACGGTTTACAAGTTCCTTAAAAACTTGTTGGCGACTCTTTTGCTCTATCTTCTTCCCTTTTGGACGCCATCGTACTTTAGTGTATGATCACAGTGGGGTTCAAGCTAGTGGGATTTTAAAGGCTTGAAATTATTCCCTACAGTTTTTAGCGACTCCACTAGGGAGGATTTCTATTTTAATTCCTGAATTTGTTTCGGCAATGATTTAGAATGAGTGGATGAGACTCGAAAAGTTCTAAATATTTCATGTGCGTAATTTTGATTAACATTATTGTCATATGCATAAAAAGGTTCTCATTGGAAAGACCATCCGTAATGATTCAAAAACATAGGATTTTACACGTAGGAAATTTGAGGAATGTCTTTCACAACTAGGACTGAAATAACACCGCGCGAAACTGGAAGATTTTATCGAGCATAGAAAGCTGCTGAGGCATGTGGGAAGCAGCGTCAGGGGCCAGAGCTTGGCGCCAAACTTTTAGCCGTAGCGCCAGACGCCAGTATTGGGGCCAGGCGCTACAGTTAAAAGTTGGCGCCAGTCTCTGTTTGCTGGCGCCAATTTCCCCCAATACCGAGCCAGAAATATGCGTTCTAATTTCGACCGGTTTTTTCGTATTGTTTGCTCGATCCTACTTCCTGATTGAATTTTTTCTCACTTTTCTGAAACACATATGTGTTCTATAGATGGACATAACCCTGTGGGAATTCATGCTCCATCTACCCGATTGAACGCTCCTGGCAACAAAGGGTACATCCGAGATGTTGAATTCACCAAACCATGGAAGTGAGTTTTTTCTAAAACTCGCGGTGTCCCATCCACTCGCGCCAACCCTTCACGGTTAGGCTTCCGCGCGGTGCATCCGGACAATTAACCATGGACCCTCTATTGACTAAACCATATCCCGAACTTTAGAGAACTAGAGCCATGGTTAGGTTGCAAACTCATTGCATCATATTGTGCCTACTTGACTAATTGTGCATTATTTATTGTGCATACATATTCTATGTTTCTCTTAACCGTTTGTTGATTTGTGTTGAGACTAAAATTACTAACTTAAAGAACTTTGCCTAATTAATCAATCAATTAATTAATTTGAGTTAATAAAGTCTTTTTTTTAATCGGAATTGACCTAGTACGACTTTTGGCATACCCTAGTTGACTAATAATACCGAAAACCGTCCCAGACCGAAGCCCCAATATTGGTACCAAAGTCTGAGCTGTAGCGCCACATTATAGTGTGTAGCGCCAGACATTTACTAAATTGCTTGGTGCCAATCACCATAATGCGACGCCAGTCCTGTCGCTTGGCCGACAGTTCGGATTATTTGTCGAGTCATCACCTAGTGTCTAATTAATCAGTTTTCTGTTTAATTCGGTTAATTCCGATGACAATAATGCTTAATTGAATTAATGTTCGAGTTTAGGCACTAAGTCCCATGGTCTTACACAAGAGTCCAAACATGTCACTCACACTCAATCCACACACCGATACACATGTTTTGACCATGATTAAGAGAGTCTTGTGTGCGCGTTTTTTTTCGTCATTTTTTAAGGGGGTAAGTCGGATATTAATCCTCCAATAAATAATAATACTTAGTTCCCTAAAATTATGTACTTTTTTTTAAAAAAAATACAAAACCATAAGGTCAAGTCGATTCGAGTCAAGTAATTAAAACGCAAATTGGCTTAATTTACAGCGCGTGGTCAAGAAAGGAAGGACGATTAATCAAAGATAACCTCTTCGTACAAGTCCAACTTTTCGACAAACCTATAGCCCGCAAGAGGAAAGCAAGAGTTATAATGGCAACTCAAGAAGAAGTCAATGACCTCAAGAACCAACTGGCTACTGTAACTGAGACACTGAAGCTTCTCGCACTTAAGATCGATGATCCCGTGAAACAACAACAAATGGACCTCATGCAAGAGAGCCTAAGCAAGTTGTCCAGCGACTACAATTTTCAAGAACTCACATCCCAAGGGGTCTCGGTGGATAAAGAACTTCTTCCGCAGAAGTTCAGCGCCAACGACATCCCAAAATTTAGGGCAATTGACAACCCTTACTTCCATTTAAGAGCATTTGAAACAATAATGAGTATCAAGGGTATCGATAAGAAGGTCTTCCCTTCTCTGGTCTCACTATCTCTCGAGACCGTTTGCCAACAATGATTCTTTTCTCTCGAAAAAGAAAAGACCTCTACCTGGGAATCCATAGCAAACGCTTTCGTTGATAGGTACAAATGCAACATTCAAGTCGAAACTGACCATAAAGAACTTGAAATCCTCAAACAGAAAGAGAATGAAGGCTTCACTTCTTTCTTTAACAAGTGGAGAGAAACCTCAGCTAAAATGATCGAGGTACTAAGTGAAAAAGAGTCCGTGAGACTGTTCATTAAAAATCTCCAAGAAAAATATTCCAAACATCTTAAATAACAAAATAACCTTCATACCTTTAAGGTTGTTTATGATATTGGGATCAATATTGAAGATGACTTGGTTAAATCTAAAGCTGCCAACAATAGCTCCAACAGTGGCTGGAAAGGAAAGAAGAACGACAATCCTTCTTCTTCCAAAACCGCCCACTCAAATAATGTTAGCATCTTTAATCTAGGAGAAGTCCTCGCCATGAACAATCAAGGACAAAAGAAACCATTTAGGAGGAACTTCACTCCTATTGGCATGAGTTATGACACCGCGTTTGATCGATTAAACGCAAAAGGTCTTATAACTCCCATTGGACCATTTGGGGATCCACCAGTTGAGAAGAGGTCACCAAACTGGAACCCCAACGCACATTGCAAATATCACCAAGGTAGGGGCCATTCTACTGAAAGCTGTTGGAAGCTTAAGAAAGCTATCCAAGACCTAATTGACAATAACAAACTACCGTTGCCCCCTGCCAGTAAGAAGCCAAGTATTGACAATGCACCTCTAGCTCATACTTTGGCTATCTCCGATGAAGAAAGCGAAGTTGACTCCTCATCTCTCATTAAGCCTGTCAAAGCAACCAATGTCGAAGAAGGAGAAGAAGAGATCTTTTTCGATGTCAGAGATAATCTTCCAGAACCAGCAAACAAGGAAGACATACAATTGCTCACATTGTTTATGAGGGAGACATCGCAACTATTACGTGAAACTCTCAAAGTTGTAAACGAACTTCACAAGAAATTTGATGAACTTCCATATCCAAAGGATAAACCTAAAAGAGAATTCACACCCATAGGAATAACACACGATGCTACTTTTGATCGCCTCTATGATCAAGGACTAATCAAACCTATTGGTCCAACAGAGGATCCAACACTAGAAAATCGATCTCCAAGATGGGATCCCAAATCCTACTGCAAGTACCATCAAGGAAACGGTCATACCAGAAATGAATGCTACAGGCTTCAAAACCTCATTCAAGATCTTGTGGAAGCTAATAAGATCTCTTTACCTTTAGCTAGCAAGGGAACCACTTATGAGGCAAAGTATTTTCCCTTACAAGTTACCGAAAAACCCAAGAAGAGCAATAGAGTTTACACTCCAATTGGGATCCCATATACACAAACGTTTGAAATGCTCTCCGAGAGTGGCAAGGTCAAACCTCTCGAATCGAGACCATTTGAATCATTAAAAAGGACAGATAGATATTACTGTCAGTACCATCAGTCGGGGGGGCACACCATAGAAAACTGTTTCAAATTCAAGGATTTGGTGCAGAAAATGATTGATGAAAAGGAATTAATCCAAATTCAACAAGAAGAGGACATATTAGGACCTTCACCTTCTGTATCATACACCACAGACGACATTTGGGCTGAAGAAGATTCATCAATAGACGTCCTTACAAGATCCGGGAGAATGCAACCTCCCGTTTCAACACAACCTATGCCTACTGTACAACAAGTTCCCATACCTATCATCGAAGACAACGACATCGTTAAACAGTTTAAGAAGACAAAAGTTGAGATGAATGTATGGAAACTCCTGGAAACATCTCGAGAACATAGGTTAGTTGTAATGAATGCCTTGGATAAAATCGGGATAGATTCTGACACCACTCCTAAGGGACTAGCTAACTTCCTCACAAGTGACCTCCCTAGTCCGATTAATCTAATCACCTTCTCTGATAAATATTTTCCCCCAGAAGGTGACAAACACTACAAGGCGTTAAACCTAACGATAGTCTGCAAAAGGATGAATGTTCCCATGACTCTTGTAGACAATGGATCAGCTATCAATGTCTGTCCACTTAGGACTGCGAGGATGCTCGGCATAAGGGATGAGGATTTAACTCCGTCCACATAAGGAATAAGAGCTTACGATAATACTTGCCGTCAAGCTCTTGGCAAAATATCCCTAAATGTGACGGCAGGAGCAATAGAACATGCTACTACTTTTCAAGTGGTAGACATCAAAGCCTCATTCAATCTGTTGTTAGGACGCCCTTGGCTCCATGATCTAAAGGCCGTCGCTTCATCTCTCCACCAACAAGTGATAGCCATAGTTGGAGGAATTCCAATCACTATTGACGCTTCGCCGATGAGAATCAAATCAATAGAAAATCCAATCATCAATGTGGAGCATGACGAAGATGACGAAGACCTATGGGGCTTTAACGAAGAAGTCTCCTTAATCCAAGAGGATGATAGGACATCTCTTTGCCACGACCCCCATTCCAACATGATTATCAACACCATGCTGAAAAAACAAGGACACTTCCCTGGGATGATCTTAGGAAAGAAGAAGGAGATAGCAAAATCGATAAAGTCCCCTGGCCTCCCTAAATTAGATACTTTCGGATTTGGTTTCGAACCGACTCGGAAAGATCTCAAGCGAGCCCAGGACAAGTTGAAAGCACATAGGGACGATCGCAATCAAAAGAAAGCAATTCCAATGGATCAGTACCCTCTTACGCTTAATGGTCAGTTTATAAAAGAAGGAGAGGACTATCCATGCTATGAATTTCCCGAGCCATTTGTTGTAAATGGCACACGACAACCAGGATTCGAGATTTTCATGGATTTCTACTTCACTGACGAAATCTCAACTCCCGTCCGTAAGGAAAAAGCACCCCCATGCTTTGATTTTAACGTCATGGGATTATTGTTTGGGTGAGAAAAGAATGAGTCAGCTTATGAGGAAGATAACTCCTCACTCATTCAAACGGTCCTACAAAGCGAAAACTTCGACCCCTCGAAGCTAATTACTCCAGCCGAAGGATCATTGCAAGGGTGGCGCAAGACTATCAAGGTGACTACTCCAAGTGGGAGGAAGATATCAATCACGATAGGGCAAGGGCCGATGTTCGAAGAGTCGTCGGAGTCAGAGTCTGAGTTAGAGTCTTTCCCTTTAGAATCTTCTAAGTCTTTAGCAATAATGCCTCCCCTTCCTATTTCTTCTCCTAGGATAGTTAGTGATCCAGTCCCCGAGGATATATCACTGTTTGATGTAATGATCTCAGAGTATAATAATACTTCTCGTTCTCCTTACTTCTCGTGTTCTTCCCTAACCCAAGATGACGAGCATTGCTTAGCTAACGATGAAAAAGATAAAGAAATTATTAAAGCAATGGAAACACTTGAAAAGAAAACACCAGTAATTGAAGAGACCGAAACGGTCGACATCTCAAATGACTCAACTCATAAAAGAGAAGTTAAAATCGGACTAACGTTGAATAAACAAGAAAGAACCGATTTAATTAACTTACTTAAAGAATTTATTGATGTATTTGCTTGGTCATATGAAGATATGCCAGGCATTAACAGAGAAATAGCTCAACACACTATACCATTAATCCCAGGAATGAAACCTGTAAAACAAAAGTTGCGTCGAATGAAACCCGACATAGCACTTAAAATAAAAGAAGAAGTTCAAAAACAAATAACTGCAGGTTTCATCAAGGTATCCAAATACCCCGAATGGGTCGCCAACGTCGTCCCAGTTCCAAAGAAAGACGGAAGGGTAAGGATGTGTGTCGACTATCGAGATCTAAATAAGGCAAGTCCAAAGGACGACTTCCCTTTGCCACACATCGATATTCTAGTAGACAACACGACAAATCACACGCTTCTCTCATTCATGGACAGATATGCAGGGTACAATCATATTCTCATGGCAGAAGAAGACATGGAGAAAACGACCTTTATCACACCGTGGGGCACTTACTGTTACACGGTAATGCCATTAGGGTTAAAAAACGCAGGTGCTACTTACCAACGTGCAACAACTGCCTTACTCCATGACATGATGCACAAAGAAGTTGAAGTATATGTCGACGACATGATTGTGAAATCAAAGGACCGTCCAGGCCATCAAGTAGCCTTAAGGAAATTTTTCGAAAGGCTAAGAAAATAAAATATGAGGTTGAATCCATCAAAATGTGCTTTTGGAGTCACCTCGGGCAAGCTCTTGGGATACGTCATAAGCTCTAGAGGAATAGAGATAGATCCAACCAAGATTAAAGCAATCATGTCGATGCCACCGCCCAAGACCGAGAAACAGATTTGAGGATTTATTGGCCGGTTGCAATACATAAGTAGGTTCATATCAAAACTGACAACGATATGTGAACCAATCTTCAAAAAGCTCAAAAAGAATGTACCAGTAATATGGGATGATGAGTGTCAAAAACCTTTGACAAGATCAAGGCCTATCTCGCAAATCCTCCCGTATTAGCGCCAGCACTTCCCGGAATACCTCTTAGGTTATACTTGATGGTTACCAAAGAGACAATGGGAGCCATGCTAGCACAAGAGGTAGAAAGAAAAGAGAATGCAATCTATTACCTAAGTAAGAATATGCTCGAATACGAAACACGCTATACACCACTCGAGAAATTGTGCCTCGCTTTGGAGTAGGCCACAACTAAGTTGAGACATTACATGTTGGTACATACCGTTTTCGTAGTATCCCGATTGGATCCACTCAAATATTTGTTCGAGAAATCAACACTCAATGGACGTATTTCAAGGTGGATAGTCAACTTAGCCCAGTTTGATGTGCGGTTTATGCCACAAAAAGCTATTAAAGGATCTGTGGTGTCAGACTTTCTGGCAGACTTTTCAATAGAAGACTCGACACCAATACAGGACAATGAATTTCCGGATGAAGATTTGATGGTCACCGAAGATGATACTTGGACCTTGTATTTCGATGGAGCCTCAAACCAAAAGGGATGTGGCGTTGGAGTGCTACTAGTATCACCTAAAGAAGAACACGTCCCAATCTCAATAAAGCTTGATTTCGACGTTACCAACAATGCTGCTGAATATGAAGCATGGGTGGTAGACCTTGAAACAACCCTGGCATTGGGAGTAAAGAAGCTAAGGATATTCGGAGATTCTTCTTTGATTATCAATCAGATATCTACAAGGTGGAAAGTAAGGAGTGAACCTAGCCCCTTACCAAACTTATTTGGAAACTCTTACCGATCAGTTAGAGAAGGTAGAATACACATATCTACCTAGAGAAGAAAACCAATTTGCTGATGCCTTGGCAAGATTGGCCTCAATGGTTAGGATTCCCACGAAAATCGAGCAAATGCCTCTAACTATCGAAAAAAGGCACAAACCAGCATATATACAGGCTATAGAAGATGACGAATCAGTTCAAGACGAAGAAGAAGAACAAGAAGAAGAACCATGGTACACATACTCAACTATGTCACCATTGGAGAATACCCTCCTCATGCTGACAAAAGAGCAAAGCGAGCATTGAGACTTTTGGCTTCTCAATATGTACTCATAGACAACGAGCTACATAAGAGGGTACCTAAAGGTCGAGCTCTCTTATGCGTAGGAAAGGTGGATGCACAAAGAATAATGAGAATAGTTCACGAAGGAATCTGTGGAACTCATCTAAATGGCAAAATATTAGTCCAGAAAATAATGCGAGAAGGGTATTATTGGACTACCATGAATAGGGACTGCCATCAATATGTGAAAAGATGTCCTAAGTGTCAAATTTATGCCAATTTACAACATGTTCCTCCATCTTTGCTCTACACCTACACATCACCATGGCCATTCTCTACATGGGGAATTGACATAATTTGCAAAATTACTCCCCCAGGGACAGGAGGCCACGAATATATTCTAGTAGCAATTGATTATTTTACAAAGTGGGTCAAAGCGCAATCATACGCTAAACTCACTGCAAACCATGTAGCACTCTTTATCGAGAGAAATATCATTTGTCGATATGGAGTCCCACATGAAATGATAAGTGACAATGGAACTCACTTTCAAGCCGAATGTGAAGAATTGCTACATAAATATGGTATCCAACATCATCATTCGTCCCCTTATAGACCTCAATCAAACGGAGCAGTTGAGGCAGCTAATAAGAATTTAAAGACTATCATCGAGAAAATGACAGAAAATTATAAGGATTGGCCTAACAAACTCCACTTTGCACTGTGGGGTTATCGCACGTCAATCCGTACATCAACGGGAAATACACCATTTTCTTTGGTATACGGAATGGATGTCGTACAACCTGTCGAACTAGAAATACCATCTCTACGCATTGCGCTAGAGAGTAAACTTGATGAAGTTGAATGGACTAGGGCACGATATGAAGAATTGATCCTACTCGACGAAAAAACGATTAGAAGCTCTACATCACACTCAGTGCTATCAAACTCGTATGGATAGACATTTTAATAAGAAGGTCAAGACAAGAAATATCAAAGTAGGAGATTTGGTATTAAAAGCACTAAGGAAAAATGTTTTAGATCCAAGGGGAAAGTTTAGACCTAATTGGTCTGGCCCCTACATTGTCAAAACAATCCTGTCAGGTGGTGCAGCAAAACTAACTGATATGAATGGCAATGAATTCTCAAACATGACCAATCTTGACCAACTTAAAAAATACTACCCATAATTGCTTGAGTAGGACACTCAAGAGAGCTACGTTCGGCCTGATTCCTTAGGAAAGGATACGTAAGCAACCCTTTTTCGGGTGCGGCCACTATATTTTTTGACATTTCCGCGTTCCAGAATCAACTAAAATACAACACAAAGTCGGAAAATTATTGGCGTCGCAGAACAGAGTCTGGCGCCAGCCAGAAGCCATTAGCGCCAGCCGATGGTATTGGCGCCTGGCGCCAGACCTCAATAGCTGGCGTCAAATTACAATTACTGGCGCCGATTCAGCAATAACATCTGGGCAAATTTCGGTGTTTTTTTTCGGAAAATTTTCGACTTCCGTACTCGAAGAATTTCTAGAAAATTAATTTTTTTTCGATTTTCATTGCTTTAATAAAATAAATTTAAAGTAACAATTTAATTGAAAGCTAAAATTTCATTAATAAAATAAAATTACATTGTTAATGGAATTTAAATAAGGCTGAAATAATTTAACAATCTAATAAATCTAAAGCTAAGCAATGTTTTTAATCTTTCTTTTCCTTTTTAGCTCTCTTTCAATTCTTTTCTGTTTCCTCCTCTTCATCCATTACTTTAGCTAGTAGGCATCCTTTAGAGGACCTACATTCAATTTTGGAATAGATTGTTTCCCCTTCAGCTAGCACCCCATGCTTCTTTTCCACCCAAGCCTTTTTGTCCGTGGTGTTAGCTTTCCTTTTCCCTTTGTCTTTAGTAGCATTCTTCTTCCTAGGCATTGTAGGTGTTTTGAATTTAATTCTTGCACCTAAGCGTTCTTTTGCCGGTGTTACCCTGTCACCTAGACGATTCTTCACATCGATTCTACCCTGATCAATTGAAGATTTCTTCAGCAACCACTTCTTTACATCATTAGGTAAAGAAGGGGGAATCTTTTGGGTAATCACTTCCCATAAAGGTCTAGCGCTCCAGTAAGTGTCGAATGTATCTACTTCTTGAGATACAGGGTACTCATAGGGAGGAAGAAGATCCCCGGAAGGAATATCTTGAAGCAAGCCGTATTGTCTTTTTACCCTGCAGGGATAATAATATGTTACACGAGACAAGCTTGGGAGACGGCAGAAAGGTTGCTTGTTAACACCAACCATCCTTTCTATTCTCCACCATGGGATGACCCACTTGATAGCAAAATCACGTGATTCAAAGACTCTTCTCCACCCATGGCGCCCAATTTTAGGGATGCGCTTCTTCCTTCTCACGAAGCAACTGGGAGTATATTTTTCGATGTCATCCGGAGGGCTAATTAATCCTAGCCTCTCCATTAGCCACATCTGTAAAAATTGCAATGTAAATAAATTATTATTACAATAAAAAAATATATTTTTTGATTTCTGTAATTAAAAATATTATTTTTCTACCTGTAATAAAATTGGAGAGCCGCGAAGAGGCGCTTTTGGGTCCCTTTTCAATTCATCTAGACTAATCATAGTCTCTCCAACTATCAATGGCATTGGATTTCTCTCTGATTCGATCTGTTCTAGTACAGTGGTTATAATGGATTGACCCTCGTTATTTTTACCACTACTAAGACAATATTGATTGAGCATGCAAAATAAGAATGCCCTTCTTCTATATATATGAAAGGATTCAGAAAGAGGTTTATCAAAATAATGGCGTGCGAATTCTTTCAAATTAACTATGTTGCCATCTACTATTTTTGACAAATCCCTTTCCTTCAAATTAAAGAAGCGCTCAAAATCCTTATAATAGTATGTATCTACTCTAGGGATTACTACCAGGTCTATTGCAGGGAAGCCTAATTTCATCATACCCTATTCTAAAACAATGTGTATCAATATTCCAAAATTCTAAAGCGGTATGTATGATGTCTATGTCTAAATCTACCCCTTTGATGCCATAAATTCCCCCCAAGTGAAATAAATCTAATTCTTTTCTTTCTCTAACATTAAGAGATCGACACCATTCATGAGTGTATTGGGTGAAGGTTTTAGTGGCTAAGGACATGATTATTATTTTTTCTAAAGAGGGGAATAATTTTTTCACTGGAATTATGAGAAGAATCGGCTGAGCAGGGGGCTATTTATGTACAAATTGCGAAGAATTTTAATCTGAATGGAATACGGAGTCAGCGTCAATTGGCGTCAAAACCCCGACATTGGCGCCACCCTCCAGTGCTTGGCGCCACACGCTAAGTATAGCGCTTGGCGCCACGCGCCATAGTGTGGCGCCAGCTGGCGCCAAGTCAGCAAGACAGCCGCGCGTGCTCAGTTTGCGTTTTTGATTTTAAACTTGAGTCGGTTAATGATTTTATGGCCCCGTTTAATTTTTTATAAATATTCTTTCTATCTTTTTTCTTAATTAATTAAATATAGCAATTATTTTTAATTAATTTTATTTCTTTTTTGGATTTTATATTAATTTTCAAAAAAAAAGGCTTTTTCCGTTTTCTTTGCCTTTTTATTTTTTCTTGTTGGGGGAGAGAGTCGGATAATATCCTCCATCAATAATAAAAATGACGGAATTTTTGCGCAAAATTGGTATCACACTTCCTCTGCACACACTAACATACACTAACATAATAATAAACAGTCAAATGAATTTACGATAACATAGAAATCCAAAAGTGTCATAAAATAATGAGTCAAAGGCAAAAGTTCTATAAGTGAAAATAAAATACATATACAGAAAAAGACTACGGCAACGGAGGACGCAAGCCCATCATGCCATAAAACTGCGCCGTACGAGGAGTCACCTCTCCACTAGCTCCAGCCTCAGCACCAGCTCCAGTCTCCGTAGGAGGAGGAAGACTCAAGACAGGATCGCTCCAGCCATGATCAACCCGAGGCTGAGACCGCGGAGGCTGCTGCGATGACGAGCCAACCTCGTACATCCCACCACCTCTGAAAGCCGAGGTAGCCTCTCCTACCAGTGCAGCAGGAGCACCCTCAGAAGAAGATCCTGAGCCCTCAGCAACGTCGACTCGAGCAGCCTCGGAACGACCACCTCTACCTCCTGACGAAGTACGACGACGTCTCGAGCTAGACCTCGCCGGATCTCTCCGCCCCTCGGGTCTTGTACGGGTGTGAGAAGCAATGGGCTGACCCTGCAAAAAGAATTAAATCAGAAATAAGGTAAAACTGAAGCCATAATACAGAAATAACAAGTGAAGAAAGGTTACCTCTCGGACAACGTCGTCCCGGCGACAGGTAGCCGCGTTCCTCATCCGGATGAGCTGGCTCCGGAAGGCATCTATGCATTGTGCCATAGCTGAAACCACCTCGCGTGAGAACTGTCAGAAAAATAAATCAGTGAAAATACATGATAAATGAATACAAAATTCTGAATTAAAGCTAGGCTTACACTAGTCTGGTGGCGAGGTATCGACCGCTCCACGAAGCGCTCGCCCTCGGGAGCCGGAGAAATCATCTCCTCGATCGGCCCATATACCCCCTGGTAGTGAATGGACATACGGGGCGGCACAAACTCAGTGGGACCGTCCTGATAAAACGGAAAGAAATCAGTAAGGTATTACTTGGGGGCTACTTAGCGAAAAATAAAAAGCTAAGACTCTTACCCTCACATCCTCAGCCGGTACAGGGGCTGGAGCTAATAAAGTTAGTAGCTCCTCAGTGTAACACCGCCCAAGGATCACATGGGACCGCCAAAGGGAACCAGATCCCTCAGCCATGCTCGACAACTGACTTTCGTCGAACATATGACGTGGCGGAGGAACAGGAACGACGAAAACATCAGAAGAGTGCTATCTAGCTACTCTCTCTCCTAAATACACAACCGCTCCGTAGGTCCCCAAAAAATAGCGATGCTCAGCAGAGTACTGTGCAGATAATCTAGGGAATGTCCAACCGCCCCACGGTCGGTATACTACATCAGGTCCCTATAAAAAGCACCAATCAGGCAAGAATATGTCTAAAACACCACAGAAGAGCAAGATAAACACTAAAAGTCCTACCGAGATGATCCGGCTCCGGACACGTGCAATAGACATGTCCACATGGTGGCTGCCCAAAGAGGCGCTCACCGGATATCCCCTCGGCGATGGTCTCACCGGCGCAACGGAAGGAAAGTACTCGTAGAACCAAATCTACGAAAAGTTAAAAGCATGAGTAAAGGCTAACTATATGCAGGGCTAAACTTTATAGGGAATAATGTTTACCTCTACGACCTTCCAGAAAGCAGACAAAGCGACATTCGTCCTAAAGGACCGGTGACGACACGAGTCCCTCAGCGCACGAACGAAATTAGCGTAGGCCAAGCTGGCCCAGTCATAAGTCCCGATCCGCCGGAGATCACGGACAGCAGGGAGGTAGTAGAGCAATGCCCTACTACCCTTGTCAGAGGAGAATGTCCCTGACAATAACATCAGCACAAAGATGAGCACCCGCTGCTCTCGGGTGGTAGCATCATCATCAAGAGTCGCTGCCAGCGTCGAACGACGAATTCCTCTAGCACTGAACTGAGTCGCTTCGACCTCAGCTCGGGCCCGAATAGCAATCGTCCCCAACAACTCTTCGACCTCTGCAGAAAAGACGTTGATCCCACCGTCAAACGGCAGCGGCACAGAAGTGAACTCCAGTCCTGTGAGGAGACTGAAGTCTGTAGGGGTGACCATCATCTCGCCCCAGGGAAAATGGAAAGTGTTGGTGGTGTCCTAGAAGAACTCCACCAAAGCGCGTACTACGTGGTGACCCCCGCTGGAGGCGACCATAGCCTCGGAGGTCTCGAACAGAGTAACTAGCCTGCAGGACTCCCATAGGAGTCTCGTCTCACGATCTCTGGCGATGTGCATCCTGTACAAATCGCCTAAACCATCACAGCCAAAGTCGTGATGCCGTGTCCTCCCAGGCTCGGTTCCCTGTCTCACCCTCTCAGAAATGTGGTGGATAGGGGCAAAGAACAAAGTCTGTTCCTCCCACTCCAGGAGCCGACCAAGCGAAGTGGACGGCGTGACGTCGTCCTCCACGGGCTCATGCTCCCGTCTAGTGTTTCGGGACCGTGAACCTGAGCCTCGTTGTCTAGCCATGCTACAGAATATTCAACCATTAATGGAGTTTGGGACAGTGATGAAGAAGATGTCTATCTAAAGGACATAATAGGACCTTCACCTTCTATGTCATACACCACAGATGACATTTGGGCTGAAGAAGATTCATCGATAGATGTCCTCACAAGATCTGGGTGAACGCAACCTCCCGTTTCAACACAACCTATGCCAACCATACACCAAGTTCCCATACCTATGATCGAAGACAATGACATTGTTAAACAGTTTAAGAAGACAAAAGTTGAGATGAATGTGTGGAAACTTCTAGCAACACCTCGAGAGCACAGGTTGGCTGTAATGAATGCCTTGGATAAAATCGGGATAGATTCTGACACTACTCCTGAAGGACTAGCCAACTTCCTCACAAGTGACCTTCCTAGTCCGATTAATTTGATCACCTTTTCTGACAAAGATTTACCCCCAGAAGGTGACAAACATTACAAGGCATTAAACCTCATGGTAGTTTGCAAACGGATGAATGTTCCTATGAATCTTGTAGACAATGGATCGACTATCAATGTCTGTCCACTTAGAACTGCGAGGATGCTCGGCATAAGGGATGAAGACTTAACTCCGTCCACACAAGGAATAAGGTCCTACGATAATACTCGTCGTCAAGCTCTTGGCAAGATTACCCTAAATGTAACGGCCGGAGCGATAGAACATGCTACTACTTTCCAAGTAGTAGACATCAAAGCTTCATTCAACTTATTGTTGGGACGCCCTTGGCTTCATGATCTAAAGGTCGTCCCTTCATCTCACCACCAACAAGTGAAAGCTATAATTGGGGGAATTCCAATCACTATAGATGCTTTGCTAATGAGAATCAAATCTATAGAAAATCCAATTATTAATGTGGAACACGACGAGGATGATGAAGACCTATGGGGCTTTAACGAAGAAGTCTCCTTAATCCAGGAGGATGAAAAGACCCCTCTTTGCCATGACCCCCATTTAAACATGATTGTCAACGCCATGCTGAAGAAACAAGGACACTTTCCTGGGATGACTTTAGGAAAGAAGAAAGGAATGGAAAAACCGCAGGAGTCACTTGGCCTCCCTAAGTTAGATACTTTTGGAATTGGTTTTGAACCGACTCGGAAAGATCTCAAGCGAGCCCAGGAAAAGTCGAAAGCACGTAGGGACGCTCGCATTCAAAAGAAAGCAATTCCAATGGATCAATACCCCCTTACGCTTAATGGTCAGTTCATAAAAGAAGGAGAGGACTATCCATGTCATGAATTTCCCAAGCCATTTGTTGTAAACGACATAAGAAAACCGGGATTCGAGATCTTCTTGGATTGCTACTTCACTGATGAAATCCCAACTCCCGTCCATAAGGAGAAAGCACCCCCATGCTTTGACTTTAACGTCATATGATTACTGTTTGGGCGAGAAAAGAATGAGCCAACTTATGAAGAAGATAATTCCTCGCTCATTGAAACAGTCCTACAAAGTGAAAGCTTCGAATCCTCGAAGCTAATTACTCCAGCTGAAGGATCACTACAAGGGTGGCGCAAGACTATCAAAGTGACTACTCCAAGCGGAAGGAAGATATCAATCACGACAGGACAGGGACCGATGTTTGAGGAATCGTCTAAGTCAGAGTCTAAGTCGGAGTCTTTCCCTTTAGAGTCTTCTAAGTCTTTAGTAGTAGCACCTCCCCTTCCTATTTCTTCCCCTAGAATAGTTAGTGATCCAGTCCCTGAGGACATATCACTCTTTGATGTAATGATCTCAGAGTATAATAGTATTTCTCATTTTCCTTACTTCTCATGTTCTTCTCTAACCCAAGATGACGAGCATTGCTTAGCTAACGATAAAAAAGACAAAGAAATTATTAAAGAAATGGAAACATACGAAAAGAAAACACCGGTAATTGAAGAAACTGAAACAGTTGACATCACGAATGATTCAACTCATAAAAGAGAAGTTAAAATCGGATTAACATTGAATAAACAAGAAAGAATTGATTTAATTAACTTACTTAAAGAATTTATCGATGTATTTGCTTGCTCATATGAAGATATGCCAGGCATTAATAGAGAAATAGCTCAACACACTATACCACTAATTTCGGGAATGAAACCTGTAAAAACAAAAGTTACGTCAAATGAAACCCGACGTAGCACTTAAAATAAAAGAAGAAGTTCAAAAACAAATAACTGCAGGTTTCATCAAGGTATCCAAATACCCCGAATGGGTCGCCAATTTCGTTCTAGTTCCGAAGAAAGACGGAAGGGTAAGGATGTGTGTCGACTATCGAGATCTAAATAAGGCAAGTCCAAAGGACGACTTCCCTTTGCCACACATCGATATTCTGGTAGATAAAACGGCAAATCATGCGCTTGTTTTGTTTATGGATGGATAAGCAGGTTACAACCAGATTCTCATGGAAGAAGAAGACATGGAGAAAACAACTTTTATAACGCCATGGGGCACTTAGTGCTACACAGTAATGCCATTCGGGTTGAAAAACGCGGGTGCTACTTACCAACGTGCAACAACTACCTTACTCCATGACATGATGCATAAAGAGGTCAAAGTGTATGTCAACGACATGATTGTAAAATCAAAAGACCGTCCAGGACATCAACTAGCCTTAAGAAAATTTTTCGAAAGGCTAAGAAAATATAATATGAGGTTGAATCCATCTAAGTGTGCTTTTGGAGTCACCTCAGGCAAGCTCTTGGGATACGTCATAAGCTCTAGAGGAATAGAGGTAGACCCAACCAAGATCAAAGTAATCATGTCCATGCCACCGCCCAAGACTGAGAAACAGATTATAGGATTTATTGGCCGGTTGCAATACATAAGTAGGTTCATATCAAAACTGACGACAATATGTGAACCAATCTTCAAGAAGCTCAAGAAGAATGTACCTGTAATATGGGATGACGAGTGTCAAAAAGCCTTTGAAAAGATCAAAGCTTATCTCGCAAATCCTCCCGTATTAGCACCAGCACTCCCCGGAATACCTCTTAGGTTATATGTGACGGTTACCAAAGAGACAATGGGAGTTATGCTAGCACAAGAAGTAGAAGGCAAAGAGAACGCAATCTATTACCTAAGCAAAAAAAAATGCTCGAATACGAAACACGCTATACACCGCGTGAGAAATTGTGCCTCGCCTTGGTGTGGGCCACAACTAAGTTAAGACATTACATGTTGGTGCATATTGTTTTCGTAGTCTCCCGATTAGATCCACTCAAGTATCTGTTTGAGAAATCTACACTCAATGGACGCATATCAAGATGGATAGTCAATCTAGCCTAGTTCGATGTAAGGTTTATGCCACAAAAAGCTATTAAAGGATCCGTAGTGTCAGAATTTCTAGCAGATTTTCCAATAGAAGACTCGACGCCAATACAAGACAATGAATTTCCAGATGAAGACCTAATGGTTACCGAAGATGATACTTGGACCGTGTATTTTGACAGAGCCTCAAACCAAAAGGGGTGTGGCGTTGGAGTACTACTACTATCACCTAAAGAGGAGCATGTTCCAATCTCCATAAAGCTTGATTTCGACGTTACCAACAATGCTGCTGAATATGAAGCATGCGTGGTAGGCCTTGAAACAACTTTGGCATTGGGAGTAAAGAAGCTAAGGATATTCGGAGACTCTTCTTTGATCATCAATCAGATATCTAAGAGGTGGAAAGTAAGGAGCGAAAGCCTAGCCCCTTACCAAACCTATCTGGAAACTCTTACCGATCAGTTAGTGAAGGTAGAATACACATATCTACTTAGAAAAGAAAACCAATTTGCTGATGCCTTGGCTAGATTAGCCTCAATTGTTAGGATTCCCACGGAAATCGAGAAAATGCCTCTAACTATCGAAAAAAGGCACAAACCAGCATACGTCCAGGCCATAGAAGACGACGAAGTAGTCCAAGGCGAAGAAGAAGAAGAAGAAGAAGAAGAAGAAGAAGAAGAACCATGGTACACGGACATACTCAATTATGTCACCAATGGAGAATACCCTCCTCATGCTGACAAAAGAGCAAAGCGAGCATTAAGACTTTGGCTTCTCAATATGTACTCATAGACAACGAGCTACATAAAAGGGTACCTAAAGGTCGAGCTCTCCTATGCGTAGGAAAGAAGGATGCACAAAGAGCAATGCAAATAGTCCACGAAGGAATTTGTGGGATACATATAAATGGCAAAATGTTAGTCCAGAAAATAATGCGAGAAGGATATTATTGGACTACAATGAATAGGGATTTCCATCAATACGTAAAAAGATGCCCTAAGTGCCAAATTTATGCCAATTTACAACATGTCCCTCCATCTTTTCTCTACACCTACACATCGCCATGGCCAGTCTCTACATGGGGAATTGAAATCATTGGCAAAATCACTCCCCCAGGAACAGGAGGCCATGAATTTATCCTAGTAGCAATCGATTACTTTAAAAAGTGGGTCAAAGCGCAATCGTACGCTAAACTCACTGCAAAACATGTAGCACTCTTTATCGAAAGAAATATTATTTGTCGATATGGAGTCCCACATGAAATGATAAGTGACAATGGAACTGATAGGCTTATCGCGTACCTAACAAAAATAACCTAACTATTCCTTCTAACTATGTAGTAGGGCAAGTAAGGATCGAATCCCAAGAGACTATGGTTCATTCAATTAATCAGACTCAATTAATCACTAAGCACGTCACCAATCAATAATGGATGATAATAATCAACTAATATATTAAATAACACAATTAACTAGAGGAAATATTAATCAATAAACTAAAGCATCCAAGATCAAGCATTACCACGATTATGATTGATAAACTAATAAATCTACCCCCAATATATAAATCAATTGACAAGAAGAAAAGCAATCCCTAATAATAATACCAAAGGTCTCTTCCAAGTTATCAATGGCTTCCCAAATTAACTATCAAGCCTACTTCCGTGGAATCAAGCGAATAAGGGACATTAAACACCATGCCTAGATTCCTAATTATTCAATCATCTACTTCCGTGATGATCTTCAAACCCTTAATTGGAATAACCTAATCCCGTTAATACCCAACTTCCGTTGCAATAAGAACAAAGGGATGATAACAATACTAATTATTCCTAATCTAGTATTGGCATAAACACAATCAATTAAGCATGTCAATTGGGATTATTATTGGGGAATTTAAAGTTTTAATTCATGCATCAATCATAATTGGGCTACCCTAGATCTTGGAATAGAAAATCTACTCACACATATTGAAAGAAACAATAACAATCATGAATATGGAAAACATAATTGAAAAGCAATTATAATTGAAAGAGAATGAAGTAGAAGTGAATACCAAGGATTCTTCAATTGAAAGGAATTAAATTGTTGAAAAACAATGCTCAAATCTAATGGAAAGAATTAAAATTGCTTCAAAGTAATAAACTAGAACTCTAGAGAGAGAAAGAGGAATAATGGAAAACTTAAAACTCCTTTCTAATGAAGATTACAAGGGGTATTTATACCCTTAATGACCTAAAAATAAGAAAATAATAATACGGAGTGTCGCATAACTGTGCCCGGTCCAACCGGGCAAGCACCTCCCGATCGGGCGGTGAGAGTACGGAGTTGCTTTCCTTCGTAGCACTTCTTCCACCACGTGCCCGGTCCAACCGGGCGGACCTTGCCCGATCGGGCGCGTGGGGCGGTCTTCATAAATTGCTTTCTACCTTCGAAAATACCAAAAATCATCTAACTCCTATGTGCCCGGTCCAACCGGGCGGACCATGCCCGATCGGGCACGTAGAGGCTGCAGCAAATAGTTTGTATTTAACTCATCTTAAATCAGTCATAACTTCATATCCGGAGCTCTGTTTGAGGCGTGTAATATATCGTTGGAAAGGTCTTCAAGTCTACTTTCCAATGCAATTTGAATCACTCCATTATCATTTGTATATCAAAAGTTATGAGCATAATAGTGAACAGGTGTCATATTTGTCAAGTATTTCATCAACGTTTTGCTTCATTTTCACTCAAGTTCGTCTCGAACACATGATTTGATATTCTTAAGCAATATGTTTTCATACTCCATGATTATTATACTCAATATTAGCCAACCATACTCCATTTGCATATAAATCACCTGAAATTCATCAAAACACACAAACGAAGAGTAGTAGAGCACAACTTAAGCAAATAATGCAAATATGCACCAAAGATCTCTAATTTTGTAATAAAATGAGCTTAGATACCCACCTAAAACATGTGCAAAATAGGACTTATCAAATTCCCCCAAGCTAAACTCTTGCTTGTCCTCAAGCAAGACAATTAACAATAATCAACAACAATCAACAACCAAACAACATGCTTCACCCCATAATGCAAAATCAAACAAGGATTCAAAATCGAAATCAAACGAGCATGCATCCTAATCAACCAATCAAATTACTCAAACCGTCGATCCACCTAATTAATCGTCAAATGAGACCAACCATTTATAATTCAAGAATCGAAGACTAGAGTATCTCACATCGGTGGTCACTCAACACACTTTTTATGTGGCGAGCTAAAAATGAGCTCGATCTCTCACCATCCCCACCAACAATGCAATCCCCCCATCTCACAACACTCGCGTGTTTAGAGGGTTATAATAACGCTCAACCTAGTCAATGTCGACTTGAAATGCAACATATACTCCAGCATTTTGACAAAAGACTCAATTCACATGAACGCAATGCTATGCACGAAGATCGGAAGGACTTTGTGAAGCTTGTAACGTAGGTCGGGAATAAGAATGGGTAGGACAATAATTTGGGGAATGAGAGCTATAATAGTCTAACCGGGGGGAACTATCAAATGCGATGAGTCACACCTCGATTCATCAACTTCGATCAATGAAACACAAACCCAATTACAATGAAAACACAACCATCATCTCATCCACCTACATTCTCAACTCTTCAACCTTCTTTTACTTGTTTGCTTCATTTCTTTATTTTTTTTTTTTATCTTTTTATTTTTTTTTATTTCAATCCAACAATTTTTCATTTGAAACTTTTTCCAAATATTTTTCTTTCTTTTCTTTATTTCTCTCTTTCTTTTTCAAGAAATGTTACTTTTTTTTTTCAAGTAATTCAATCAAACCTCCTTTTCTCACTTTTTCTCTTCTTCTTCCTTTTCTTTTCAATATTTTCGCATCAATTGCAACTTGAAACAGAATCACGCAAAAATACCGCATAAAATAGCTCCCCCAAGCTAGACTTGGGAAAAGTAATCAAATTGGGGCCAAGGGGTAATTTTTGTGGAGTTAATGAAAAATATAGTCAAGCTACAACATGGGTAAGCAAGAAGGGAACTGATGTTCTAATTTTGTCTGGAGGCTACCTAATGAACATGGCCTTCGTCATTTCAATGTGCACGTGCAATGCATTACGACACACTACTAAGAGTCTAAAGTCAAAACTAAGATCAATGCTACACCAGGAACTAAACACACACAAGAATGAATATATAAGGCTCAAGCCTCACGGTTAACACAGTCAAGCTCCTGAATCATACATAGTTAAATAACCTTGACTCCTACTAGGGATCAACAAATTCAAGGTCAAATCATGATCTTTTAGTCCACTATGCAAGTCTTTCAATCGAAAATAAATCAAAACCTTTTGGCATAAAGGATAGGGGCACAGGGAAGTAGTTCAATGGCCGTTGGCCGTTCATTATCATGATTCTTTTATTTTTCATTTCTTTTTCCAGAAGAAAGCATTAAACCTTACTGCTAGTGAAAACACACTAAAGTAGAAAGAGAGAGTGAAAGATGTACCTTGTGTACACAAGAACTTCCCCCCAAGCTAAATCAGACAATGTCCTCATTGTCTTAAAGGGAAACTTGTAGTCAAACCTCATCTTCATCATCACCCAAAATAATGTCACCAAAGCCTCGAGGATTGCAATGCATCTCTTTGGAACAAAATTGAGCAAAAACGAAACAAAGTGTTAGTGGGAAAAAGAATAAAATTGAGTCATGTGCACTGTTTTGATCATAACTTTTGATGTATAAAATATAATGCAGTGATTCTAATTGCATTGGAAAGTATACTTAAAGATCTTTCCAACGATAGGTCACATAAAAAAAATCCGATAATTAACCAGAAAGTTATGGCCTGTCGAAATTGAGCAGTTTTGCTGATCCATACGCGCGCCCGATCGGGCGAGCTCTTCCTGATCGAACTCGAACGCAGTCCAGCGAATTCTTCTCCTTTTAAATCAGCCTTTTAGATCAAAATCTGCACCAAGAGAACTCCCACAAGCATAAGATGTACTCTCCTTACCTCTCTAAGAATCAAAGAAAAATGAAAACACACAAAAATTAGAAAAGACTAAAATAAAAATAATGAAATACGGGTTGCCTCCCGCAAAGCGCTAGTTTATCAAGGTCTTAAGCTTGACCATTCTCCTTCCATCAGAAGAATTTAACGCCTTGAGTAACTTATCATACGCTCCTGCAAACATTTCATTAAGCACTATATAGGGCTCAATTGCAAGCACAGTAATCCTTACATAGAAAAGATTAGGAGCACACAAAGATAACTCAAGGTAAAAAGAAAAATCAAAAGAAAAAGATGAAGATACACCACAACCTTCTGCTTCCTCCGCTAAAAATTTAGAATTAATAGAACGAACATGGAGGTAGTCTTGTTCTTTATCATCACCCAATAACGTCTCTATTATTTTACGCTCACGAATAAGTTCATTAGCAAAAGAAAAAAAAATTTCAACCATTGGTTCTACAACCAATGACTTTTCAACCAATGGTTCTACAACTAATGATTCTTCTTCTATTGGAACCAATGATACCTCAACCACTGATTCTATAACCAATGACTCTTTAACCATCGGTTTTTCAACAAATGATTCTTCCTCCGACGTATTATACAAATTATGATAATATTCATCATGAATCCTCCAATAAATTTCATTTAGAACAAACCGTTTTTTAGAATAATCATATATGAATGGAAAGATTCTAAAATCATCCGGAGCTCGAACAAAATACTCACTATAAGGGCAATCAGGGTTTTCATGATAAAGATAATAACAAGAACAATGGCCAGATGCAAGACGTGACAATAAATCATTCATCTCCAAGGCATGTATATCATCAACTCATAAGAGAAAAAGAAGTTAATAATAGCCAAAGCAACAAACCAAAATCTTAGCAAAAACGAATCACAAATAATTAGATGAAAACCGTTAGTCCCCGGCAACGGCGCCAAAATTTGATAGGCTTATCGCGTACCTAACAAAAATAACCTAACTATTCCTTCTAACTATGTAGTAGGGCAAGTAAGGATCGAATCCCAAGAGACTATGGTTCATTCAATTAATCAGACTCAATTAATCACTAAGCACGTCACCAATCAATAATGGATGATAATAATCAACTAATATATTAAATAACACAATTAACTAGAGGAAATATTAATCAATAAACTAAAGCATCCAAGATCAAGCATTACCACGATTATGATTGATAAACTAATAAATCTACCCCCAATATATAAATCAATTGACAAGAAGAAAAGCAATCCCTAATAATAATACCAAAGGTCTCTTCCAAGTTATCAATGGCTTCCCAAATTAACTATCAAGCCTACTTCCGTGGAATCAAGCGAATAAGGGACATTAAACACCATGCCTAGATTCCTAATTATTCAATCATCTACTTCCGTGATGATCTTCAAACCCTTAATTGGAATAACCTAATCCCGTTAATACCCAACTTCCGTTGCAATAAGAACAAAGGGATGATAACAATACTAATTATTCCTAATCTAGTATTGGCATAAACACAATCAATTAAGCATGTCAATTGGGATTATTATTGGGGAATTTAAAGTTTTAATTCATGCATCAATCATAATTGGGCTACCCTAGATCTTGGAATAGAAAATCTACTCACACATATTGAAAGAAACAATAACAATCATGAATATGGAAAACATAATTGAAAAGCAATTATAATTGAAAGAGAATGAAGTAGAAGTGAATACCAAGGATTCTTCAATTGAAAGGAATTAAATTGTTGAAAAACAATGCTCAAATCTAATGGAAAGAATTAAAATTGCTTCAAAGTAATAAACTAGAACTCTAGAGAGAGAAAGAGGAATAATGGAAAACTTAAAACTCCTTTCTAATGAAGATTACAAGGGGTATTTATACCCTTAATGACCTAAAAATAAGAAAATAATAATACGGAGTGTCGCATAACTGTGCCCGGTCCAACCGGGCAAGCACCTCCCGATCGGGCGGTGAGAGTACGGAGTTGCTTTCCTTCGTAGCACTTCTTCCACCACGTGCCCGGTCCAACCGGGCGGACCTTGCCCGATCGGGCGCGTGGGGCGGTCTTCATAAATTGCTTTCTACCTTCGAAAATACCAAAAATCATCTAACTCCTATGTGCCCGGTCCAACCGGGCGGACCATGCCCGATCGGGCACGTAGAGGCTGCAGCAAATAGTTTGTATTTAACTCATCTTAAATCAGTCATAACTTCATATTCAAAATTTGATAGGCTTATCGCGTACCTAACAAAAATAACCTAACTATTCCTTCTAACTGTGTAGTAGGGCAAGTAAGGATCGAATCCCAAGAGACTATGGTTCATTCAATTAATCAGACTCAATTAATCACTAAGCACGTCACCAATCAATAATGGATGATAATAATCAACTAATATATTAAATAACACAATTAACTAGAGGAAATATTAATCAATAAACTAAAGCATCCAAGATCAAGCATTACCACGATTATGATTGATAAACTAATAAATCTACCCCCAATATATAAATCAATTGACAAGAAGAAAAGCAATCCCTAATAATAATACCAAAGGTCTCTTCCAAGTTATCAATGGCTTCCCAAATTAACTATCAAGCCTACTTCCGTGGAATCAAGCGAATAAGGGACATTAAACACCATGCCTAGATTCCTAATTATTCAATCATCTACTTCCGTGATGATCTTCAAACCCTTAATTGGAATAACCTAATCCCGTTAATACCCAACTTCCGTTGCAATAAGAACAAAGGGATGATAACAATACTAATTATTCCTAATCTAGTATTGGCATAAACACAATCAATTAAGCATGTCAATTGGGATTATTATTGGGGAATTTAAAGATCTACTTTATACATCAATCATAATCGGGCTTAGCAAGATCCCGGATTAAGGAAACTACTCACACATCATAATAAAATCAAAATCAAGTTCAAAAACAAGAAACAGTAAAGAAAACATATTTAGAGAACAGTGAATATCAGAAAAGAGTGAAGTAAGATAAATACCAATTACTCCAATTGAAAGAACTCAAATTGTTGATGAACAATTGATTAATCTGGGATTAAAAGATTGAAATTGCTTAAAGGAAATAAAACTAGGGTTCTTGAGAGTTTTCTAGGGCTTAAGGAGAAAAACTAATGAAAAACTCTCTCTAAGAGTTAATTACAAAAGGGTATTTATACCCCCAAAAGATAGAAATTCGGAAATAGCTGAAATCGCGCAATCTTGAACATCGCCCGGTCAGACCGGGCAAACCTCGCCCGATCGGGCGGAGGAAGGCTGCGTAAAATACGACAGTTTTCCTTCTTTGCCCGGTCAGACCGGGCGAACCTCGCCCGGTCGGGCGCGCGTAACACGTTTCCAGAATTGCATCTTCATAACTTGACTTCTTCATCGCCCGGTCTGACCGGGCGAAGCCTGCCCGATCGGGCGCGCGTTGCACCGTTCAGAATTGGGCTTCTTCCTGTGAACTCTTCATTGCCCGGTCTGCCCGGGCAAGCCATGCCCGGTCGGGCACTCCACATAAATTGCAGTTCTTGGCTATCAACTCTTCCGAATCTACTAAAAACACGTCCAATTGCCTAGAAACGCTTCATATTCCTGAAAAGCTTACTAAAACAATCGAATACACTAAAGAAGAGATTGTAAGCAAGAAATGGCTCCGTAGAGCTCAAAACCATATAAAATTACTAAGTAAAACCGGGGAAAACCATTGTATAAAACACGTATATCAGGAACTCACTTTCAAGCCGAACGTGAAGAATTGCTACAAAAATATGGCATTCAACATCATCATTCTTCCCCTTATAGACCTCAAGCAAACGGAGCAGTCGAGGCAGCTAATAAAAATTTAAAGACTATCATCGAGAAAATGACAGAAAATTATAAGGATTGGCCTGACAAACTCCACTTCGCATTGTGGGGTTATCGCACTTCAATCCGTACATCAACGGGAAATATGCCATTTTCCTTGGTATATGGAATGGATGTCGTACAACATGTCGTACTAGAAATACCATCCCTACGCATTGCGCTAGAGAGTAAACTCGATGAAGCCGAATGGACTAGGCCAAGATATGAAGAATTGATTCTACTCGATGAGAAACGACTAGAAGCACTACATCACACTCAGTGTTACCAGACTCGTATGGCTAGGCATTTTAATAAGAAGGTCAAGACAAGAAATATCAAAGTAGGAGACTTGGTATTAAAAGCACTAAGGAAAAATGTGTTAGACCCAAGGGGTAAATTTAGACCTAATTGGTCTGGACCCTACATTATCAAAACAATCCTGTCACGAGGTGCAGCAAAACTAATTGATATGGATGGCAATGAATTCTCAAACATGACAAATCTTTACCAACTTAAGAAATACTACCCATAAGTACTTGAGTAGGATACTCAAGAGAGCTACGTTCGGCCTGATTCCTTAGGAAAGGATACGTAGGCAACCCTTTACGGGTGCGGCCACTTTATCTTTTGACATCTCCGCGTTCCAGAATTAATTAAAAATTCAACAGAAAATCGGCGAATTATTGGCGTCGCAGAAAAGAACCTGGCGCCAGCCAAAAATCATTAGCGCCAGCCGATGAAATTGGCGCCTGGCGTTAGACTTCAATGGCAGGCGCCAAATGCCAATAACTGGCGCCAATCAAGAAATAAATTATGGGCGATGTTCGGTGTTTTTCGGAAATTTTTTTACTTCCGTACTCGAAGAATTTCTGGAAAGTTAATTTTTTTTTCGGTTTTCAGTGCTTTAATAAAATAAATTTAAAGTAAACAATTTAATTGAAAGCTCAAATTTCATTAATAAAATAAAATTACATTATTGACGGAATTTAAATAACGCTGAAATAAGTTAACTTTAAATAAAAATAATAATCTAAGTCTAATAAATTTAAAGCTAAGCAATGCTCTTAATCTTTCTTTTCCTTTCTAGCTCTTTTCCAATTTTTGTCTGCTTCCTCCTCCTCATCCATAACTCTAGCTAGTAGGCATTCTTTAGAGGACCTACATTCAATTTTGGAGTAGATGGTCTCCCCTTCAGCTAACACTCCATGCTTCTTTTCTACCCAAGCCTTTTTATCTGTGGTGTTAGCTTTCCTTTTCCCTTTATCTTTGGTAGCACTTTTCTTCCTAGGCATTGCAGGTGTTTTGAATTCAATTCTTGCACCTAAGCGTTCCTTGGCGGGAATCACCCTGTCACCTAGACGATTCTTCACATCGGTTGTACCCTGATCCTTCGAAGATTTCTTCAGCAGCCACTTCTTTACATCATTGGGCAAAGAAGGAGGAACCTTTTGGGTAATAACTTCCCATAAAGGTCTAGCGCTCTAGTAAGCATCAAATCTATCTACTTCTTGAGATACAGGGTACTCATAGGGAGGACGAAGATCCCCGGAAGGAATATTCTGAAGCAAGCCGTATTGCCTTTTTACCCTGCAGGGGTAATAATAAGTTACACGAGACAAGCTTGGAAGACGGCAGAAAGGTTGCTTGTTAACACCAACCATCCTTTCTATTTTCCACCACGGGACGACCCACTTGATAGCAAAATCACGTGATTCAAAGACTTTTTCTCCACCCATGGCGCCCAATTTTAGGGATGCGCTTCTTCCTTCTCACGAAGCAATTGGGAGTATACTTCACAATATCATCCGAAGGGCTAATTAATCCTAGTCTTTCCATTAGCCACATCTGTATAATATTGCAAAATAAATTAGTATTACAATTCTCAAAAGTAGTACTTTTTAAAGTTATCTACATTCCATGTTTTAGGTAGGCGTCTGCCGTCTCGGGTTTCCAGATAGTAGGTGCCATCCCTGACTTCTTCATAGATCCAGTAGGGGCCTTCCTAATTGGGGGTTGTCTTTCCAGACTCATTGGCCCTACCGGTTGCCTCCATTTTTCGTAACACAAAGTCGCCAACTTTCAAAGGGCGCTTGCGTACTTTCTTGTTGTAGCCTCTCATCATTCTCAGACGGTATATCTCATGACGTAGAGCAGCATTGCCCCTGCGTTCCGGAAGGGAGTCCAATGCCAACCGCATGGCCTCCCAATTTGCCTCTTCATCATAAAGCATGACTCGAAGAGTCGACTCGTAATGTTCAATGGGCAAGACGGCTTCAGCACCGTACACCATGAGAAATGGGGTTTCACCGGTTGCCCCTTTGGCAGGTGTCCGGATGGCCCATAGGACATGAATCAGCTCTTCTGCCCATAAGCCACCGGCTCTTTCAATTTTCTTTTTTATGTCGTCTGAGATAAGCTTGTTGAAGGCTTCAACTTGGCCGTTTGCTTGGGGTCGGCCGACTGATGCAAAACAATGTAAGATTCCCTGATCTCCCAACCAAGTCTTAAGGTGAGGCGTTTCAAGCTAAGGGCCATTATCAAACACCATAGACATAGGTACCCCAAACCGGGTGATGATGTTCTTCCAAATGAAAGAGATGCCATCCTTTGTCTTGATGTTCTTGACCGGCTCAGCCTCTACCCATTTGGTGAAGTAATCCACATCCACCAAAATATAACGCTTTCCGCCTGGTGCAAGAGTATAAGGACCTAAGATATTCATGCCCCACTTAGCAAACGGGACTCGGCTGTAGATTGCCATCACATCAGTAGCCGGGCGGTGAATAAGCTTGCCAAACCTCTGGCATTTATCACACCTCTTCACCAACTCTTTTGCGTCTGCTTCAAGAGTAGGCCAAAAGTAATGTCGTCTAGCTCCGACGGCTAGGGACCTGCCGCCTATATGAGAGGCGGAGTATTCCGCATTCAATTCTTCAAGAACTTCTTTACCCTTTTCTGGGGTAACACACTTAATTAGAGGCTTAAGGAAACCCACCTTGAAGAGCTCCATTTCTCATCTCGAAGCTTGTTTCTCGCTTCTTCATGACGGCTGCCTCCTGTGGTGAATTAGGAAGCGTGCCGTCTGTTAAATATGCCCGGATGCCATCCATCTAGTTAGAGCTTCGGTCCAGGATTCCAATGGGCTCTTCATATATACTTCTCTTTTCCAAAACTTCCCAAAAGACTAACCGAGGCGTATCACAGCAGGCGGAAGATGCCAATTTGGACAATGCATCCGCCTGGTTGTTATCTGACTTGGGCACTTGACTCAAATAGAATTCTTCAAGTGCCCCGGCCTCTTTCTTGACTGCTTGAAGATACTTGATCATAGCCGGATGAGTTACCTCATACTTTCCCTCATACTGGCTTATGACCAACTGCGAATCAGAGTAGGCGTCAATTTATGTTGCCACTGTTGCCTTACACATGCGAATTCCGGCTAGCAGGGCTTCATATTCCACCTCGTTATTTGAGGCTTGAAACTTAAACCGCAGTGCATATTCAAATCTGTTTCCCTCAGGAGACTCATATATAATTCCTTCACCGCAGCCGTTCTTCGTCAAGCTCCCGTCTACATATACTTTATCTGGTTGTACCGGTCGTGTCATTTCAACAATGAAGTCTGCAAACGCCTGACCTTTCACTGCCTTTCTGGGTTCAAAAGTGATTTCAAGAATTTGAATTTCAATAGCCCATTTCAGCATTCTGCCGGATGACTCCAAGGTCGACATTGGCCGCTTGAGAGGCTGATCGGTGTAAATTACAACCAGATGTGCCAGAAAGTACGGCTTTAATTTCTTGAATGCCATGTATAGAGCAAGGCCAAATTTTTCAACCATGGGGTACCGGAGTTCAACATTTTTTAGCACATGGCTAATGAAATAGACCGGGAGCTAGATGTCGTCTCTCTTAGTAAGGAGAACATCACTGAGGGCATGGTCCGAGACGGTAGGTACATGTATAACGTTTCTTTGGGCATAGGGCTAACAAGCCTTGGCAAAGAGTACAATGCTCTTTCAGCTTTTGAAAGGCCGCCTCAGCATCATCCCCCCAATCAAATCTGGTCTTCTTCCTGATTGCTTGGAAGAAGTAAAGGCATTTGTTCCTGACCGGCTGAGGAACCTCCCCAGTGCCGCCAGGAAACCGGTTAGTCTCTGTAATTCCTTAACAGTGCGGGGTGACTTCATGTCAATTACCGCTTGTATCTTCTCGGGGTTAGCCTCTATCCCCCTTTGCTCAATCAGGAATCCCAGAAACTTCCCAGACTCAACACCAAAGACCCATTTCTTAGGGTTTAACATGATCTTATGCCACTTGAGTGTGGTGAAGGTTTCTCGGAGATCAGCAAGGTGATCCGCCTGCTGCTTGGATTTGAATATCATGTCATCAATGTACGCCTCCACATTCCTCCCAATTTGATTAATGAAGACCGTATTAATCATCCGTTGGAATGTAGCCGGCGCATTTTTCAAGGTAAACGGCATCACAGTGTAACAGAATAACCCCTGATCAGTGACAAAGGCCGTCTTCTCTTGGTCTATTTTCCACAGGGGTATCTAATGGAAGCCGGAGTAGGCATCCATAAAACTCATCAAGGCATG
The DNA here is from genome assembly GCF_001683475.1 of Chenopodium quinoa. Classification (NCBI taxonomy): domain Eukaryota; kingdom Viridiplantae; phylum Streptophyta; class Magnoliopsida; order Caryophyllales; family Amaranthaceae; genus Chenopodium; species Chenopodium quinoa. The sequence goes on along the minus strand of NW_018743516.1, from coordinate 233,186 downwards.
CCCGGCTGTTGAATCGACCAGACTGTCGATCTTTGGAAGCGGATAACTGTCCTTGGGACATGCCTTGTTGAGGTCTATGTAATCAACACAGATACGCCAGGTACCATTCGACTTCTTTACAAGCACAACATTTGCCACCCAATCGGGGAAATTGCATGGCCGAATAAACCCAGCATCCATCGGCTTTTTTACTTTGGCAGCTGCCGCCTGACTTCTTTCCTCGCCGTGATTTCTTTTCTTTTGCCAGATGGCCTTCTTTTTGGATCCACGGCGAGGTTATGGACAGCAAGATCCGGGCTGACTCCTGGCATCTCTTCCACTTTAAAGGAAAAAATGTCTTTGAATTCTTTCAGCAATAGGTGCAGTTCTGCACCCAACTTAGCATAAGAATCCATCCAACCTTAACCGTACGCTCTATATGGCTTTCGTCCAGAGGTATATCAATATGTTCTCCAGCTGGTTGGGGATAGAGCTCATATGACCGTTCCCCGATCAGTGATTGCTATTTTTTCTCTTTCTTCACCTTCACCAGCTGAGATGCCTTTCTTTTCTTCCCGGCTGCAAGTGGGGCTGGGGCGGCGTCCTTAACATTGTCAAAGTCTATTGGTTCCTGCCCTTGGCCGTCTGGGGCCACAGTATCCTTGACGGCTGAGAAGTAGCACTCCCGGGCCGTCTTTTGATCCCCATTCAAGGAACCAACAGAGCCATCATCCCTCTCATACTTAATGAGCATGAGAGAAGGGATGATTACAGCCTTGGCTTCATTGAGGGTTGGACGACCTAGGATAATGTTATAGGCGGTCAATTCCTCAACGACCAAGAATTTGACGACCAGGTGTCGTCCTTTTCCTTTTTCACCCACCCGGATAGGTAAGTCAATCTTACCGACAGGGTAAACCATCCCACCCTCAAAACCAACCAAAGGGTGGGTAACCGGATGCATGTTGCTGAGATTGTATTTTAGCTTTTGTAGGCACCGGAGACTGTTGATGTCCGACGAGCTGCTAGTGTTAAAAAGGATTTGACCAACCAGCTGATTGGCGACCTTACATTCAATGACGACCAGATCGTCATGCGGGCGACGGAAAGTGCCCTTATCCTTCTCAGTGATCATAACGTCTAGGAAGGAGGAGCTAGCTGTCGCTTGATCATCATCATCATCATCATTGTCCATCTTTCGAAAATGGCTCTTGGTGCCCGGATGGTAGGGCCACCGCAGGAGAACCCTCCTGCTATGGTGTAGACAAGCTGCTTATCAGTGCCCGAACTACTAGCAGGCTGGGGTGTCTTAGATGACTGCCCCGGGTTCTTCTTATTAGTCCCTTTGGACTTAGAAATATAGGACTTTAACATCCCCTTGTCAGCCAGACGGTCTGACGCCCGTTGAAGGCTAAAACAACCGTTGGTGTCGTGGCCAACTTCCTCGTGGTATTGGAAGAATTTATTTTTGTTCCTTGATTGAATGGAACTTTTCATTAGATTCGGCTTCTCTAGTGACAACCGGTCCTTGATCTCCATGAGGATGGAGTTGCAGTCCTTGTTAAACTCATACCTAGGAACGACGGTTTAAATTCTTTCTTTTTTATCTGGGACGGCTGGTCAGAATCACTCACCGCCCATAATTCTTTTCTCTTTTTGCTCTCATCTTTTTTCTTGGCCGGCTGTCTTTTTCTTGTCAGACTTCTTGGAGTCCGACTGGCTACCAGGCAAGCAGAGGTCGGTTGCTTGAATATAGCTTTCTGCCTCTCTCAGGCCCGCCTGTAAAGTAAAAGCCCCTTTTCTAACTAGGTCGAACTTAAAGGTCGACCCGTCTCTCAGACCCTTAAAGAAGTCTGTAAAAGCTACCTCGTCAGACAGTCCTTGAATTTGAATTTTGATCAGATTGAACCGCCTGACATAGGAGCGCAATCCTTCTCTCTCTCCCTGCTTAATGGTGCTTAAATCAAGACTTGTTTTCTTCGCAGGGATGTTCATTGAGAAGTTGGAAACAAACAGGAAGGCAAGCTTCCAAAAACTATCGATGGACCCGGCTGGCAAGTTGCCAAACCATTGTTGGGCAATGTCCTTCAATGTAGTCGGGAAGCATCGACACCAAGTGGCATCACCCAACCCCTGTATGTACATGAGGTTGGTGTAAGCCATGAGGTGATCTTCCGGGTTGGAGGTACCGTCATAGGTACCTACCAACACATTTTTAACCTTGGTCGGCTATGTCGCCTCGGTTATTTCCCGGGTGAACGCATAAGGTTGTTCACCTAAGCGGAGCAGACGAAGCTGCCAGTCCAGTGGTTGGACGTTGTTGTATGTCGCCTGACCTCCGAAGAGGGCCAACTGCATGAAATAAGGAGAATACAAACCGTAAAACAAAGGTGGTACATACGGTGCATTCCCAATCATCTAAGGGCCAGAATGGACGGTATTACCGCCTGTATGGCTCTCATGCAAGGATGGCACATTCCCTGCATATGTATTCTTAAAGCTATCTAGAAAGCTTGATGTAGAAGCTAACTCAGACAACTGCTGATTCCTCTTGTGGGTGATGATCTCCCGGGCGTCAAGAGTTGATTTTTTGTTTCCCACCGGTTGTTCAGTCCCGTGGGTGGTATTTGTATTCCTCTTAGGCAGAAGAATCTTGGACCAATTAATGGTCCCGGCTGCCTTCTCCTTTGGATGAGGAGTTGGCTGCCTATCTCGGGCTGATTTCCCCTTCTCCAGAGGATTCTTCCTTGCCGACTGACCCTTTCTTGGGCCAGCCCGGCTCTTGGTGATCAGATCCTTGATTTCACCCTTGAAACTAGTCATGAATTTCATGAGTTCGTCTCGAGTGACGGGAGCGGATCCACTGGCCGTATGGGTTTCCCCTTCCGGCTGTCCAGGGGGTCGGTTTGTACCCGCCTAGCTGGCACCCCGCTCCAGAGTGTCTTTGGGCCGGATGCGCTTTGGTTTTCAGAGAGCCATCACTGATTATATAAGTTTCAACCTGAGGATCATCATCCTCTTGGTCAGTAAAGACTTCCGGTTCGTCTACCGGACGCTCAGGAGGTGGTACAGACTCTTGAACCATCCTTGAGATACTCTCCCCACAGATGGCGCCAAATGTTTTGGGTGTTTTTGTCCGTCGAGAGAGTTACGTCACAAAGATTGGTCCGACTGAGCTGCACCTGCACAAACAACGGAGACTCCGGGTAGTAGAGCTCCGCCTCCAAAGATCAAGTTAGTAACTGGAAGGAAAATAAAGAGTACAGAAATTTAGGTGGGGATCTGCTTGGATTCCAAGCTTAGGTGTTTCTCTAATGAGAGAGAAAGTAGATTTAATAAATGATTGAATGTGTCCCCAAAATGGGAAAATATCTCCCTATTTATAGGGTCATTGGTAGAAGTGCCCCTATCTAGGTCACTTGACCTAGGTTTTAGTGGGCTGCGTCGAATTACGGTGCTTCTTGGGATTTGGGCCCTTGAAGGCCGCCATTTCAGAAGCTTATCTGAAGGGGACACATGTCAGGAGGCTATTGGGCCACTTGGGCCATCCTGAACTTGACACGTGGCCTCCTCTTGGTCCACATGTCTAGGGTATTTTTACCCTAAACAATTCCCACCAAAATTTAACCTACTCCTTCCCTCTCTCATCAACATTCACTCATCTCCCAACTACCTCATTCAATGAATTTCACTGAATTTCTCGCAAACATGCTGCTAGTTTCAAATTAATTGTGAGAAATCACTAGAAGTTCTACATAAATCCTAGGTGTTCTTTGGTTTTCCCTCTTCTCTCTCCTCTTCGCACTTTCTACTCCCTCTCATTTTCTCTAAAACCCTAACTTCAATTTCTTCATCTCTCTTAGAAAAAATGAGTAATAACCAAGATCCAAACGAGTCCCTTCTAGCAAGACCTCTGAGCAGAAGAATGACCCACCCTTCACACTGTACAGGCCGCAGCGAGGAACTAGAAGGTGGTGAGAAGGATGCCGTTGCCATTTTTCTAAACGAGGGCCCTTCTAAAGGGGCTGTTGTGGTGGAGGGTACTTCTAAGGAGTCATATCTGGTGGAACAAGGGTGCGGTGAGGCATCCATTGTAGTGGTGGAGGTACTTAACTCCCCGAGGTCCTAAATACAGTATTCTTTGAGGCCCTTAAGGCTCCTACTAACAGTGGCTCCGGTAGTTGGAGGAAAAGGGTGAGATCTAATTTTACTAATGACTACAACGACTGGACCCTGCTTACCTTTCCTATCTAAGGGAGAAATACCCAGATGACTTCCTCTCCCCCCCCCCACTGATAAGTGGCATTTATGCCACTATTTAGATCCTCTAATCGAGGTATTTTTCTACGTTTGTCCCTTGTTTGTACCCCTTTTGCTCCGTTTCTCTCTTTATTATGTTTTTGTGCTTTTCCTCGTGTTTTGTAGGCTTTTGGAGTTGATTTTGAGAGAATGAAGTGCTTGGAGAATTGGAGTTCATTTGAAGAGCTACAAAGGAAGTTAAGGAGCAAGCAAGCAAGGCCATGCGGACAGCGCGGGTCGCGCTTTCAGAATGGCGCAGGCGCGCCAAACCCAGCGCGGGCATGCCTAACATTGGGGTCGAAAATATTGGAGGCAGAATGTAGGCGCGATTTGGGCGCGGCTTAGGCGCGGGCGCTCCTAAGATAGGCGCGGGCGCTCCTAAGATAGGTGCGGGCGCTCAAGGGCCTGAACTCCAAAACTAACCTTTGTTCACTCTATTTCTTGAAATGTTTTCCGATGCGTATGACAAGCTTTTGCGTTCTTTGTCCGGTTATTTACTAATAAGGTCAATCTTGGACCTTAAACAAGACTTTCTCGGGAAGTAACCCGTGTTTATATTGCTTTTACTTTTCTTTTATATCTTTTAATTTTGTTTTCCTCTTGTTTATCTTTGTATATAGGTACTTGATGTCTATACTTTTGCGCATGACCTTGGACCGAGAACCATAAGAAGTAGCAAACCAAGGAATATCTGTAAATGGAAGTTGAAGCATCAAAGAAGAGCAATTTAATGGAAATGAGGAAATGACTTAATTTGCGGGTTTCTACACCCACCTAACATTTTGGTTCACTCTTTCCATCTCCTCTCTTTTGTTGCTTTACCTTCTTATTTGCATGTGGTTTGAAAGATACATGTTTGTGGTTTTGTTGTTTCCTTCTTCCCTTTCTTGGTCTCTTGATTGCTTGATTTACCCCCTCCATACATACTAAGGTTTATTTTTGACTTTGGTTATTCTATATTTGGATGGCCATGAGCGCCTTATTGATTTGACTTTTGGTATACATGGATTTGTTGATCATGCTCTTATCTTGCGCAACTGTATAAACATTCTCAAGTTGTTCTTGTCTTGTGAATATTTGCTTGTATGGAGTCTTTTCCTTTAAAAACAAGGCAAGTTTTCGTATGTGTTTTATTCATTCTTGTTTTGGACTTAATGTTTTGAGCTTGTGTCCTTGAAGGCTTTCCTTCTTAATTGGTAATGGTATGCACGGTTTGAGAGTGTTTTGGGTTGACTTAAACATATTTTAATGCTAAGGTAGCGGTTTTAAGAACTTAGGGATACTTGTAGCCTTAATCCATGGTTGTGGTAAGACGGTGTCGCTCTCCATAGTGGATATGAACCCCTTAGGTCGGTAATTGCTATACAAATCCCGTGTGAGGTTTATTTGTTCTAGCCTTCATCAACTTTGTTGAGTGGCATATTTGGATCCTTGGTTATGAATTTTTCAATCCAGAGTTTGACTTCTATCTACCCGAGATCGTGACCGAACCCTTTAAGGGAGGACATAGGCATTTTTCATTTTCTTATCCTTCTTTTTGTTTTGTTACAAAATTGGTTTTCTTTTAAATTTGCCCCTCTTGCTAACCCTTTGAGCCTATTTCCCTTTCTTGAGTTTTGAGCCACATTACAAACCGAATGACCTTTTGTTCCCCTAAACCTTTTGTTTATGTGAAGCATGTTGGTTTGAGAATTGTTTTGTGTTGATTTTGAACACAAACGAGAAAGTTGTAGTTCTTTGGTCAAGCAAGTGAGTAAACTGTGATTCTATTCAGTGAAATAAGAGCAAATGCTTATGAAAAGCCGTCCTTACTCAAATAAGGTAAGGACCAAAAAAAAAAACCTTCATATCCATCGTGTTTGAGCATTGAGGACAATGCTCCGTTCAAGTGTGGGGGAGTCCTGTTTCTTAGTCTTGTTAGTGTGTGTTTATTGAATAAGTGTGGGGGAATACCACCAAATTTTTAAATTTTTCAAAAATTTTCCCACCTTACACCCCAAGCATACCCTTAAAACCAATAAAAGACCTTTAGACCCTATAGAGTTTAGTCTTTATCGATGGAGGAAGATAGTTGTCAAGCTTATAGAGAGAGAGTGCATAGCCAAGACGTCGGGATAACCTTCTCATCGTTTTCATTTCTTTATCTTTTTCCGGTTCCTTCGAGGAACCATGAGAAGCCCACCTAATGGTTGACTTGACTTGAAGCTAGTGGAGAGAACGCGGCTAGCTAGTTTGGGATGAAAGGTGAATTGTACGGCTCTTAGTTCTCTATGCTTAGCTTAGTCTATGTTTCTTTCAACCCTAAACATCTTGGAACGTGCATACCCTTATTTGTTTAGAAAGTTGTGCATTCATAGGTGCTTGTTTCGTTCCAAAAAGTCCACCAAGAACGTCTTGTTTTTGTGTTTATTTTATTTGTCTATGCATTGCCTTGTTTGTGTTGCTTTATGTGTAGAGTTATGGGTTAAACTCTTTGGAAACCCTTACGAGAGCACACTCGTCCTCATAGGCGACTTTGAGGTTTAAATGGCTTGTTGTTTACGCTAAAAACAACCGTGATTCATACGAAAGTGAGTTAGTGTATATTCTTTTTCACCCCTCTCCTTTTAGTGTTATTAGATCCTTTTTCTTTCTTTTTGTTTCTGCTTTTGTTCTTGCTTGAGGACAAGCAAGAGGCAAGTGTGGGGGAATTTGATAAGTGGCATTTATGCCACTATTTAGATCCTCTAATCGCGGTATTTTTCTACGTTTGTCCCTTATTTGTACCCCTTTTGCTCCGTCTCTCTCTTTATTATGTTTTTGTGCTTTTCCTCGTGTTTTGTAGGCTTTTGGAGTTGATTTTGAGAGAATGAAGTGCTTGGAAAATTGGAGTTCATTTGAAGAGCTACAAAGGAAGTTAAGGAGCAAGCAAGCAAGGCCATGCGGACAGCGCGGGTCGCGTTTTCAGAATGGCGCGGGCGCGCCAAACCCAGCGCGGACGTGCCTAAAATTGGGGTCGAAAATATTGGAGGCAGAATGAAGGCGCGATTTGAGTGCGGCTTAGGCGCGGGCGCTCCTAAGATAGGCGCGGGCGCTCCTAAGATAGGTGCGGGCGCTCAAGGGCCTGAACTCCAAAACTAACCTTTGTTCACTCTTTTATCCATAACTTTTGACCTACAAATTGGATTTAGGTGATTCAAGTTGCATTAGAAACTAGACTTAAAGAGCTTTCCAACGGTAGGTTGCACGCCCACAGAAGCCTCCTAGAACAGAAGTTATGGCCATTTGAAAATGAATGTCGCTGCCAGGCCAATCCCAGTGCGCGGGCGCGCAGGCAAATATCGCGGGCGCGCACGAGCAGCTACGGGTCTTTTAAACGCTTCTTCCTCTCCTCTTTTTGAAAGTTTGGATTGTGGGTTTCTTTGGGGTTTTCTCTCTCCTCTTTGAGGGGTTAAACCTTAACATCTCTCCATCAATCTTCACATAAATTAGGCTTAGATTTAGTTTTAATCTTTGTTTTTATACTTTGTAATGTAGATTAAGAGTAATTCAGGGTATTTTAGAGAGAGAAAGTGAAGAGCTTCAATGGTGGATTGAAGAAGATGAAGATGCAAAGTGACATTGTTTTGGATTCCTTTTCAATACTTCAATGAGCATTCTAAACTCTATCTCATTTATTGTTCTTTCTTAATTTCTTGCTTGATTAGAGTAGTTGTTTAGTTTAATTGCTTCTCTTTGTTCTTCTTGTTGGGTTTTGTGTTAGTTGTTCATGATTAGTGAGTAATTCCCTTTACTAAGGGATTGGTGATAGCATGTGGTGAATCTTGAATGTATTAGGCTAGACAAATGTTGGTTATATGTGATTAAATATACCTTGTAACCATGTTTTACTAATTACTCCATGTGAATGGCCAATCATGTGTTGTAATTGGGTGGATTGAACTAAGTTATGACGATAGTGTAACTTAGGGATATCCATTAGGTGATCGATTCTATGCAAAAACCTTAACTTTCACAGCTTATGACGATAGTATGAGCATGTGTTAAGTTGGGAAAGCCTTTGACCCCGATAGGTGGTTAGATGGTATTGTTGGTATTGCCTTATATGAGATATTTGGTTTGCATGTAAACTCATTTCCATTGCCTAACTTTATTGAAGATCATTGTCATGTTTGACCCTCTCCCTTGGTGTTAGTTTAACTTAATATTAATCTCATTTTGTTTATTGTTCTATCCATCATATCTCTTTGACCTAGCTTAATTGGTGGTGGTGTTGATAGTGTTTATGTCGTCTCCGTGGTTCGACCCTCTACTTACCACTAAACTTTGTTTAGTGTAGGTGTAGGTTTATAAATATTGTTTGGTTGAGGGTAGTTAGTCCAACGACCTAATTATCCTTCACCACCCACTAACAGATCTTGCAGCGTAACTATTGCTAAACCCTAATTTTGATTTGGTTGTTTTGATTTACTTTTGATTTGGTTAGTTTGTGAATTATGGTGTTCATCATTGTTGAAAGAATGTGAAATGTCTTTTTGTGAGTCCCTACAAATGTATCATGCTTGATTATGCTGGTTAATTGTGGTGCTTGGAGATTTATGCTGCTATATGTCTTGGATTGGCTTTACCTGGCCTACTGGATTGTGTTGGATGGTTGTTTGAATAGCCTGCTAGATTTTGTTTATGTATGTTAGTGTTTATGATGTTGACGTTTGTTGAATGGTTGTTTGTATACACTAATAGATTGTGTATGTGCTTGTAGTTACTCATTTTACTTAATAGCCAAGGAAATGCATGATTGATGAATGATGAGCCATGCCAAGGACCCTTTACAGTCCCAATTTGAATGTTGCCTAGTACTTCTTGCAAGTCAGTGCATGTGGCTTTGTATATGAGTCTCCTATAAATTCCAAATGATGAAGGGACTCACTTTAACTTGGATGTGTAGGTTAGTTTTGCTCCAACAAATGCATTTTAAGCTTGTTGTTAAGGTAACAACCTGCTACATTTCACTGATACTAAAGTAACCTCTCTAATGGAATTCATTTAAAAGCTACAAATCCATATTTCATTCATTACAAAACCAAAAGTTACATGTTAAGAGTCCCTCCTAAACATTTATTACATGACTGCCAAAAAATAAGAAAGTTTATCTACCAAAATACACATAACCAAACCATAATAAGCATGAACAAAAAATAATAGCTTACTTATGATAAAAACATATTGTGAGTCCTTGCTTGGTTATGTGTGGGAGTCATGTTCTGATTGAATGATGACCATAAGTTGTACCTAGTCTGCATCCACCTCCATCCGACTAAAGTCTGCATTTGCTTGAGTTGTTGGAATAAAAAGTGTGTCTAGGTGCTCAATTTCTTTTTGAATGAGTTCTCTTTCAACTTCCAAGAGCTCTGCAAGTAAACCTAGTTTGTCCAACCTTCTCTTGCTCATATGAGGTGGATTGAAGTTGTTGCCTCCTTGTTTCTCCACATTTTTTTTCACAACTGCTTGCGAAGTGATCCATGTATACTTGTTCAGTATTGGATCAATCCGCTCATATACTTCATACACTTTCTCAATTAGTTCATCTATTGTGGTTGGAAAGGACTAGTATTGTAAAGATTGAATAACCTTGAAGTCTTGAACAGACCAAGGTCTAGGACATTAAGATATGGAGATTGTGCTGGTTGAAACAACATTTGTATGTTGAAATTATTACATGTACATGTTGCAATGAATTCCTCATTTCTAGGAATTTGATGTGGCTTTTCATTATCCCATTGAACGAATATGTCTTTAGAAAGACTAGGATGCCATTTCATGTGAATTGCTGGAATGATGTAGTTCACGAGCATTTTCCTAATTTCTTCTTTTGTCACACTCTGCACTGCCTTTATCTCCATGACCCCTGCATAGTAAATGGAAAAAATATCATACTTACCATCATGCAGCATATTTCCATTGATGTCATAAAGGGTTTTACCAATCATCCCCATAAACATAGCTTTAATTTTGTATCTCTTGGATTATTGACATCTATAGAGGTTTTCTTCCTTTGGTAAGAGGTAGAACCTCCTTGTTTCTAGTTTTATATAGAACCATTTTTCATCTATTTGTATAACCTGTTGCATATCCATGAAAGTTGGGTCCCCAACTGCTGGAATAGGGTGAATATGCCCTAATGCCTACTTCAGTCTAGCTATTTTGTAATTTGATGTGAGTGTTGGATGGTTCGTTCTTGTATGTGTTCTTAGTCTGCCTTTTTTCTTCAAGTTATGGAGAAATCCATGTGACACTTTCAAAGCAGCTGCATAACTCCTTTCTGTTGTCCTTTTGTATAAGAGTACTGACTGCAAGGACTCAATAGAAATCTCCCCGGGATTAGGACCAGTTTTCCCAAGTTTTTTGATCCTATCATCAATGACATTCCCTTATGCTATACTTTGCTTGACAAACAACCATACCCTCAGTGATGCGCTTCTGTGAAAGCAATATTTTCTTTCCAGTTGAGACAAAAACCCTCTAGGTAATTCCCCACCATGCATGTTTACAAGAAAGTCATCAAGCATTTGGTGTTTTTGCTACACATTAAATTTCTTCCTGCTTGTCACTTGTGTCTGCCCTTATTCTTCCCCTTCAGTGCTATCCAACTCAGCCTCATCATCCATGCTTACATCAGCACTGCTGCATAGAATTGGCCCTTCATTTAGTATCTGCTCTATATCAAAAAAATTCCTGATCGAATCCATGTGTGTTGTGTCCTTATTTCCTGTATTTGCAGATTTGAAGGATGGTGATGAAGTTTTTTTTCTACTGACGTTTTTTAAAAGTGGTGATGAAGCGAAACCCTAATGATGCCCATGGTGGCTTCGGTTAGTGTAGACACCCATTTGTGTCTCCCCAAAACCAAACCCAGTGATGAGTACCTTTCACGTTGAATCGTAATCGAATGAACTGAAAGTGTGGAAAGTCTAGTGTTGCGGGAAGTTTTATTTTCTTTTCTCTTCTCTCTGTTTTTAAAAACTTATTTTAAGAAAACAGCCAATCCAGTTTGGTTGGTCCATGATATGGGTCCAATAGTAGTGTAGTTGGATGGGGCTTGCAAAGACCTTTCCAACGTTATATTATAAGCCCAATTCCGATGAATATTGAGGATGTTATGGCCAATTTACTAAACTGGGCCCGGTTTGAGCTTTATATACGGCCCAATGATCTAGGGGAGGGCCTAATATGATTTATCATTCCTAACGCAATTAGGATTGGTTTTGGTCTTCTAGAATCTTCTAGAAGGTTCTTTTCATTCCTAATTCAATTAGCATTGATAAATTGAATTTTGACTTTTCAGAGTTTTAATCAAAATCAAATATCATTTTTGAGGAAATTATATGATTTTATCCTCCAGTACGGCAAATTTATCTGATTTTTGAAAACGCGTTAAAAACAGGCTTGGCGCCTAACCCCAGGCCTTGGCACTTGGAACCAGGCCTGTGCGTCAGACTCTGTTTTGTTTATTTTATCTTTTTTGGCTGATTTTCTCTATAAATAACGTATTAAAAACTCCGTTTTCATTCACCAATTCTCCGGATTCACAAGTTTTCATTCGCAATAATTAATTCTTTAGCATTCTTCAGTTCATTCATCTCTTTCAATTCTTTTCTAAAATTTTCTTTTCATACAAAATTCCGCATTCACAAGATTTAGAAACACCTAGCCATATTCGAAGTTGCCTTCGCCCTAGACGTGAAAGGTTTTAATTTCTGAGGGTTTGGTCCCAAATCTCTCTTTCAATTATTTAATTTAATTGTTTGTTTTATTATTTTCCTTGAAGTTACTAACGTGTGTATTTTGTTATTAGAAAGAGGTACGAGGCATCAAAGTAAGTGCTTTAATTGATTAATTGATGTGATGTAGAAATCATGTTTACATTGTTCTTATGATATTCCTAGTATCATGTCTAGGGTAACTTTAATACTAAATATGATTCCTGCGATGCTTCCTATGTTCTTCCTAATATTTATGATTGTTAGTATCATGTTAGGGTTAAAGATTTGATTTTTATTGCTTAGTGACATGCTAGGGTTTGTTATTAATCTTGTTAGTATCATGCCTAGGATCTTGCTATTATTATGCTTTAACATAATTCATGATTATTTTTATTATTATAATGTTGTAATTATTATTATTATGATAATGATTATTTTATTCATGATATTATTTATTATGTTGCTTGATGATTATTTATTTATTGCTTGATCACAATTTTATGCATGTTTAAAGGGAATCTATACTTGTAATCACACTTAATAAGATAATTAATAATCTTGTTTAGGGTTAATGTGATTATAATTCAAGTGATCTCCAATAATAGATTTATTTGTGTATTAATATTCAACCAACATAGATAAACAGGTTTAGGGTTAATCCTATTGATTGCATGTTAATTAAAAAGCGCACATGAATACGATCAGAATAAAGTAGAGGCCTATTATTAGGGTAGGTTCAATCTCTTTTAGGTTGGGTTTGTACCTTCATCCCCGAACCCTTATTTGGTTCTAGACCTTATGGAGTTGACGATCTCTTGGATCGTTAAGGGGTGTAACCTTCACCTCGTGAACGGTTTACAAGTTCCTTAAAAAACTTGTTGGCGACTCTTTTGCTCTATTTTCTTCCCTTTTGGACGCCACCGTACTTTAGTGTATGATCACAGTGGGGTTCAAGCTAGTGGGATTTAAAGCTTGAAATTATTCCCTACAGTTTTTGAAATTCGTGAATAAACATGCCAAGAATTCATAAAAACTAATGTGAGTTTTAAGAAAACTTACATATATCGGGAAAATAGATGAAAAGAGCTTTGATTTGCAACAAATTTGAGCGAATTCGGTTGAGAAATGAGCAAGCACCGAGCAATTGAAGTTTTCGGACTTTCAGTAAAATGAACGGGAAAGGGGTATTTAAGGAAATCCCCGTGCTGGCGCCAAGCCCTGTGCATTGGCGTCACAAATTCGGCTTGGCGCCATGCGCCAATATCAGCGATTGGCGCTAATGCTAATAAGGTGGCGCTGATGGTTTTTCAGTGGCGCCAAAGCACCCAGCCACCTGATGAGGTTGTGCTAGCTTTCTGTAACATATTTTTTGGGTTCCTTTGTACGCCAGTTAGCCCCTCTAAGCAATTTGACATGATTTAGTAATCGGCTTGATTACGTAAAGTGATCAACCTGATGAAATATCGTCTCACCTAGCTTAAAGCGCCTAAGCATTGGCTCATTAGCAATAGGCACCGAACTATAGGTTCAAAAGCAAAAGGGCACCGACGTACAGGTTCAAAGCAATAGAAGCGCCGATGTACAGGCATAACGGGAGCAAAGTTCAGGCGAACTTTTAAAGATCGACAGGCGTGAATCTTCAGTGATTCCCTTAAGAGAATTATCGCATCAAATGAGGATGACTTCAAGAGAAGATATCTTGGACGGCATTCCCTAGCTTGCAGAGAGCCATCACAAACAATTGGAGGTAATTTCGGGCGAAGTTGTCTTCGATCATATTCCCTTAGGCATGGAAGATGGTCATAATGCGGATGGAGATTGTTTCAAGAGAAGCAATCTTCGATAGTATTCCCTTGGATGTGGAGTATTATCAATGCGGATGAGGATTGTTTCAAGTGAAGCAATTTTCGATGGTATTCCCTTGGATGTGGAATATTATCAAAGCGGAGGAGGATCGTTTCAGCGAAGCAATCTTCCATATTGGAAGCAGTTACAGGCGTAGCAGTTTTCAAGCGGGATGGCATTTTCTTGCTTGCAGGAGGTCTTCAAAACATCGGTTACTTTCAGAGACGTGTGCTCGACGGTGCAAGATACGCGTTTCTTAACTCTTTTATCTATTTAACTAACGCTAGTTTTGCATGTATCGGCGTTACAAGAATGATCTAGGATCGCAGAACGTTCTGAATCATTTTCCGTCCCTATCGATACTTTGGCTTTCGTCTTTTGAAACTTGCGTTTCTCCAAACTCAGTCAAAGTGGGGGCTTCTGTAGACACCCATTTGTATCTCCCCAAAACCAAACCCAGTGATGAGTACTGTAGGCGTCGCTTGAAGTGCGCCTACGTTAAAAGCATTTGATGAATATGCTTGGCACTCATAGGAAGTAGGAATTGACATAATACGATTAGGGACAAGGAAAGTAGGGAGCCGCCAACAAGTTTTTAAGGAACTTGTAAACCGTTCACGGATCATAAAAAGGCAACCACGATAAAGGGACAACGATAGGCAACAACGATTGACCCGTGAAGGTTACACCCCATTCATAATCCGTGAGATTACTAACTCCATATAGTTCGGAACCACGAAAGGAGGATCGGGGATGATAGTACGAAGTGAGTCATGGAGTCACATTCGCCCGTATTGGCCTCTACTCGATTCTTATATTGAAAAGCATTCCTGTGATCTCAAAGGCATACAAACAATAATTCAATTCGCTCCAAACTATTATTTAACTAAATTGGTTTAATATTAATGCACACATAATTCTAAAATATTGTGATCACTTCAATTAATAATAAGATTAAAAGGATCCTAAACCGGTTGTCCAAATTATCTTATTAGGCGTGATTTTCAATTACATATTCCCTTTAAACATGCAATATAGTGATCAATAAATAATAATAGAATAAACATTAATATTGGAAGCAATTTAACAGTATTAGCGTTTGTCAAATCAAATATAAAATAACCCTAATCATGATACTAGCAATATTAAAATAAAATAAGAGTAATTAAATTGATTAATTACTCACATTCTGCGCGTTCCTTTGAATTGCTACATCATGAATAAACTGTTAGTAACTTCAATGAAAATACAAAGTAAATGAAAATTAAATTAAATAAAAAGTAGAGTTGATTTGGTCCAAACCCTCAGTTATTTGTACCTTTCACTCCTTGGTTTAAAGACAGAACCTCGGGTTAAGTATAGACTCCTTGGAGTGCTTAGGGGAATTATTATGGAAGAATAAGGAGGCTAGAAATTAGGTTAAAGAGGAAGAAGAGAATGAATTTTGGTGTAAGGTGAGAGAGAATGATTATTGGTGCCCCGAACTGCAGAAAGGAGGAGGGTATTTATAGGGAAAATGAGCAAAGGGAACACACGGAACTCTAAAAAGATAAAAACCCTAAAAAAGGCTACCGCGACACGGTAGATTCTACCGCAACACGGCAGATTCTACCGTGTCACGGGGGAAATTAGCGTGACGCGGGGAAAAATAGAGTGACGCGGGAAATATTTGACCTACGGGAGTAAAAACGCGTGAAGGGATTACGCGGAAAAGACATGGAGTTGTCCCGTGTCACAGCACTGGCACCGTGACACGGCAGTAATTCCCGTGTCGCGGCACAGTTCCCCGTGACGCGGGGATGTTTTAAGCACCGTGACACGGCAGAAAACGTCGTGACGCGGCAAAGTCCACCGTGTCACGGCATATGGCGCCGGGTCACGGTACTTATGCCAAGTCGCGGGGCACTAGAAAACATGAAAATCCCCTCCAAATTACCATTTCACGGGAATTTCTCCCGTGCCACGTCAGATCTTGCCGCGTCGCGGCATTTTAGCTGCTGCGCGGTAATTCCAGTTTTTACGCGTTTTTAAAATCATCATAACTTTTGATCCGTAACTTGGAATAAAGCATATAATATATCATTGGAAATCTTATCAAGTCAACTTCCCAACCCAATTAGAATCAGGTCAAAATAATTTGTATATTTTAAGATATAGCCTTTTTAGTAGAAGGGTATCGGTTTGGGCCGAGTTTATTGTTTTGCTCATATCTTTTTTGTTATAGCTCGGAATTGGGCTTATGATATATGGTTGGAAATATTATTTAAAGGAATATCCAACAAAATAATAATTGGAACAAAATTTTATAGCCATAAAATCAGTTTCTCTCAGTTTTGCGATGTGGACACGAAAAGAGGAAAATAGGTTATGGTTTAGGGAAATGGGCTAGAAATTGGATTGGTTCATGAAATATATTGGATAGAACATGGATTTAAGCACTCCAAAGATTAAATACTCAACTCGACCAATAATGGCGGTGAAAGGTGTTCATCAACGGGTTTGGTTTTGGGGAGACATGTTTAGGTGTCTACAGAAGCCCCCACTTTGACTGAGTTTGTAGAAACGTCAGTTTCGAAAACGATAGTCAAAGTAGATGTTAGGGACGGAGAATGATTAAAGACGTTCTGCGATCCTAAATCATTCTGTATACGCCGATACCTACAGATAATGTCAGTTCTACAGATAAAAGAGTAAAGGGATAGAATGCTTATCTAACACCACTGTATTGGTGGCAAATGAGCTTGGTAGCTTCCTATGCTTGAAGGAATCCACCGGATGACGTCTGTTGAAACGCTTTCCATGCCTGAGGAAAGCCGACTGAGGAGTTTGGTAGTTTTCTAAGCCTGAAGAAACCTACCGGATAATACTTTCAATGCTTGAGGAAAGTCGACGTATGAATTTGGTGTCATTCTATGCTTGAAGAAATCCACCGATGATTCTTTCCATGCTTGAGGAAAGCCGACTACTTGGCGGTTTTCTATACTTGAAGAAAAAATCCAGCGATAAAGCTTTCCATGCTTGAGGAAAGCCGACTTGGCGGTTTTTTATACTTGAAGAAAATCCACCGATAACGCTTTCCAAGCCTGAGGAAAGCCAACTGATGAATATGGTGTCATTCTATGCTTGAAGAATTCCACCGATAATGCCTTTCATGCTTGAGGAAAGCTGATTTGGCGGTTTTCTATACTTGAAAAAAAATCCACCGGATAATACTTTCCATGCTTGAGGAAAGTCGAAAGATGATGAGATTGCAAGTCTCTGTGTATCGAGAACCTTGCGTCATGAAATGATGGTGGTCCGCTTGTCCCCGAACGTGGCTGTAGATGGTCCTCTTGTCCCCAGGCGTGGGCTGTAGATGGTCCTCTTGTCCCCAGGCGTGGGCTGTAGATGGTCCTCTTTTGTGTTTTTTTTAAAGGTGAATTAGACTCAAGCAATCAAATAGCAATCAACAACACCGCTCCCCGGCAACGGCGCCATTTTGACGAGCGCTAAATCGGTCGCACAATTTAGGCTCATTCAAACACATTTATAACAAACACCTCACTCAAACAAGTACAATGGCAAGCAAAGGTTCGGTCCACGAAGAACGGGAATCAAATGCTAAATAATCTTAATGCTCAAGCTAAATCGAAATCAAGGTATAAGCGGTGATTAACTAACAAACTACAACTAAAGGTTGAATTCAAGGGATTAAAACACTAGGGGAATGGGATTCACTCAACCAATAACAATTAGGCAAATAGGGAGGAATGAGGGTAATGGAATAGAAAAGTTCACATGTAAGATCAACATCAAACGATATGAAAACAACTCAGATTACTAAGCTTAGATCCCTCATTAACTTAGCAACAAAAGATACATAATCATATTGCAATAGGTAATGAAACATTCAACTCACAATTCCATGTCGAACCAAACATTTCATGCCATCAAGTTCAATAATCTAAGTTAATTACTCCTATCATGAAGAACTAACAAGCAATCCCATATAATCAAGTTTAGTCGCAATCCATCATCAAAATCACTCCCAAACTCACATAATCACCAATAGGTTGAGTTTCACCCAACCCCTAGCCAAGAGGACTACTCACAATTCATTGTGAGTACATGCAAATCCCAAGTTTGGATTATAAGCGATTCTAAGATTTGGAAAAACAAGTGATTATCTATGGACAAAGCTAACATGCAACAACAATATATCAAGATTGAGAGAAAATCAAGTGGCTTACAAAACAAAAAAATAAAATCAGAAAATAATGAAGGACAAATGAAAGAAGTTACTATTAAAGCTTCAAAAATGTTGGATAATTGCTGAAATTCTTGAGATAAATCTTGAAATTTGCTTCTACAATGATTAGATTTGAGAGTTTCTAAAACTAAATCAACTAATTTAATGAAGTTGCTAGCTAAGAGAGAGTATCTTTTTTGCTGAAAACTATTCTACTGTTTTTCTTCTCTCTCCCCGAAAAACGATCTCAAAAGGACCTTAAATAGTCCGTACAAAATTGGATGAGATCGGGAAAAGGTCCGACCGAACTCTGGGTAGGTTCGGTCGGACTCAGGGTAGGTTCGGTCGAACTCTGTGTAGGTTCGGTCGAACCTCCCTGATCCTTGTTTGGTCGAACTTTTGAGGTTCGACCTCTCCTGCAAAATTGCTGAAAACTGGTTTGACACTGCCTTCACTGCACCCAGGAGGTTCGGTCAAACTTTTCAAAAGTTTGACCACACCTAGGTTCGACCGGACCTTTCAGAGGTTCGGCCACACCTCCTCTTGCACTTCCTTTTCTTGCTTCCTCTCCTTCCCTTTTGCTCCTCTTGCCTTTTTCCATGGCTTCCATACTTGGCCAAGGGGCCTCCCACCGTGCATGGAACCTGCAGAAGATACCAAATTTCACGAGAGCATGGGGATGATAAAATAATGCATAAAGATTATCAAAATAAGCGCAAATAAGTATTACTTTTCATCAATACATAAAGAAGCCATAAGAGGATAAATGAGGTGGAAAAAACTAAGAAAAATAAGAGGAAAAAGACCTAAATGCTACCCCTAAGAGTGACATAAATGTCACTCATCAAACTCCCCCACGCTAAGCCTTTGCTCGCCCTCGAGCAAAGCAAAGGAAAATGAACAAGAGAGAAAGAATTAGTTATTCAAACATGCAAGGAACAAAAGAAAAACCGAAATTGCTTTTAGCAAAAGCAACAAGCCATTTAAACCCCAAGGTCGCCGATGAGGACGAGTTGTGATCTCGTGAGGGTTTCCAAAGAGCATACCCCACAACTCTTACAAAATTGTGTTCAAGAAAAACCAAAAACAAGGGAAAGAGAAACAACAAATCCAACACAAATCATAGCCAAGTCGAGCTTTTGGAGATAACAAACATGAATGAGTGTCAAACTTTCTGAGTAGTAGAAGTGAGCATGCAAAGGGATGCCGAAAGTTGATTGAAGGATAAGTCATGCTAAGCATAGAGAACTCAAACATGCACCACTCCCCCCGCATTCCATACAATCTTACCGCGTTCCCTCATCTAGATTCAAATCCGCCCTTGGAGATAGCATCAAGTGACTCCTCGAAGGAGCCGGAACAAAGATAAAACACTGCAAAATAGAGGAACCCGACATCTCACCAAGTCATGCCTTCTCCATATGCTTGAGTTCCAGCTCCCTCCACCGACTAGTGACTCAACCAACCTAGGTCAACAGGGCATTGAAAGGGTTGTAACGTTGACTAGGGGTAAGGGTGTGGAGGAATTTGGAAATTGGTGCTTAGCCTAACCGTGAAGCAAAGGGTGATCAAGCCTCTTTTTCAAAATCAATCATCAACCAATTTTCAAACTACGTTGCCACAATCTTGAACTATAATGCCAAACACTTTTGAGCTTTCGCTTTCCTCTTACATCTTCATTCATCAACTCTTCGTTTGTCACATTCTCTCTGTTTTTTTTATTTTTTTCGATCCATCCAAATCATTTAGCTCAACGGCTCCATGGGGGAACACCTCCTTAACGGTGAATGGACCACTCCACCTTGACATGAGTTTTCTGGGAAATAGTTTCGTCCTTGAATTGTAAAGCAACACCTTATCTCCAACATTGAAGGTCTTCTTTTCAATTTGCCGGTCATGCCACTCCTTTGACCGGGTTTTGTACAAGCTTGCACAATCATAAGCATCCATCTGTAGTTCCTCTAACTCATGCAAGTCTAGCCACCTTTGTTCACCCGCACTCGCCAAATCAAAGTTGATCTTTTTGATAGCCCATTGAGCACGGTGTTCAAGTTCAACCGGAAGGTGACAAGACTTACCATATACAAGCCGGTAGGGGGTAGTGCCGATGGGGGTTTTGAAAGCGGTTCTATAGGCCCAAAGGGCATCATCTAGCTTGTCCGACCAATCTTTCCTATTCCTAGCCACTGTTTTCTCAAGAATTACCTTGATTTGGCGATTGGAAACCTCCGCTTGCCCACTTGTTTGTGGGTGATAAGTCGTGCCAAAGCGTTGATGGACCCCATTCTTTCTCAGCATCTTTTGAAACACATTATTAATAAAATGAGAACCATTATCGCTAACCACTGCTCTAGGGATCCCAAATCTTGGAAATATCACCTTTTTGAACATCTTCATCACTACCTTGTGGTCATTAGTTGGGGAGGCAATGGCTTCAACCCATTTAGAAACATAATCAACCGCCACAAGGATGTATTTATTTCCATTAGATGAGGGAAAAGGTCCCATGAAATCAATGCCCCACACATCAAACACCTCAAGTTCAAGAATCGGTTGTTGAGGCATTTCATTTCTCTTCGAAACATTACCGGTTCTTTGGCAAGAGTCACATGTTTTCACAAAACCCCATGAATCTTTGAAGATATGAGGCCACCATAACCCGCTTTGTAGTACTTTCAAGGCTGTTTTGTTGGCACCCATGTGCCCTCCACAAGGATCGGAGTGGCACATCTTCAAAACACTCTTCACTTCATCATTTGGCACACATCTACGGAGTAAACCATCTACTCCTCTTTTGAAAAGGATCGGATCATCCCATATGTAATGCCTTGCTTCCCTTTTCAACTTCTTCTTCTGGTTCCTTCAAGCATTTGGAGGAAACTCCCCACAAGCCAAATAGTTCACCAAATCCGCAAACCAAGGAAGGTCTTTCTCGGCCAACAAGTAAAGCACATCATATTTTCACTCATCACAAATTGGGACCCCATCGTCATTATGTTGCACGTTCTCTAACCGGGATAGATGATCCGCAACCACATTTTCGGCCCCCTTTTTGTCCCGAATCTCTACATCGAATTGTTGAAGTGATAGCACCCAACGAAGAAGACGAGGCTTGGACTCTTTCTTTGCCACAAGGTACCTAATAGCCGCATGATCAGTGTAAACAATAGTTTTGGAACCAATGAGGTAGTTCCAAAACTTCTCAAAAGCATGAACCACGGCAAGAAACTCTTTCTCCGTTGTGGTGTAGTTCCGTTGAGCTTCATTCAAGGTCTTAGACATGTAGTAAATCACGTGAAGCCTCTTCTCTACCCTTTGCCCCAATACTCCTCCAATCGCAACATCACTTGCATCGCACATAAGTTCAAATGGCAAATCCCATCTTGGCCCTTGCACAATTGGAGTTGAGATTAAAGCCTCTTTTAATTTTTTGAAAGCTTGGAGACACTCTTCATCAAAAATAAAGATGGCATCTTTTTGAAGAAGAGCATTTAGGGGTCTAGCAATTTGTGAGAAATCCTTGATGAATCTCCTATAGAACCCGGCATGCCCCAAAAATGACCTTACTCCTCTCACATTGATTGGTGGCGGAAGCTTTTCTATCACTTCAACTTTGGCCTTGTCAACCTCAATCCCTTTGTTTGAAATCTTGTGACCAAGGACAATTCCCTCTTCCACCATAAAGTGGCATTTCTCCCAATTCAAAACCAAATTGACCTTCTCACATCTTGTCAAGCACTTGCCCAAGTTGGACAAACAATCCTCGAACGAAAGGCCCCCTACCGAGAAATCATCCATGAAAACTTCCATTTCGGCTTCTAGCATGTCCCCAAAAATACTCATCATGCATCTTTGGAAGGTTGCCGGTGCGTTGCAAAGCCCGAAAGGCATCCTCCTATATGCAAAAGTTCCATAGGGACAAGTAAAAGTTGTTTTCTCTTGGTCATCCGGGTTTATAGGGATTTGAAAGAAACCCGAATAACCATCAAGAAAGCAATAATACTTGTGCTTGGTTAGTCTTTCAAGCATTTGGTCGATAAAAGGGAGAGGAAAATGATCCTTGTTGGTGGATGCATTTAGACGTCTATAGTCTATGCACATCCTCCAACCAGACACCGTTCTAGTTGAAATGAGATTACCATTCTTATTTTCAACTACGGTCATTCCTCCCTTTTTAGGGACCACATGAACGGGGGAAACCCATCTAGAACTCGAAATGGGGAAGATGATGCCAGCATCAAGGATTTTGGTGATTTCTTTCTTCACCACCTCCCCCATTTGAGGATTGAGTTTCCTTTGCCTCTCAATGGAAGGCTTAGCACCCTCCTCAAGTGTTATGTGGTGCATACATAAAGCGGGGCTAATACCTTTGAGTTTATCTATGATATAGCCTAAAGCACCTTGGTGATCTCTCAAAACACCACATAACATTTGAGTTTGGCACTCGTTCAAAGAAGAATTCACAATAACCAGAAAAGTTGAATTGGGGCCCAAAAACTCATACCTTAGGTGTGATGGTAGAGGTTTCAACTCTACCATTGGAACACCCTTAACTTCTCTTGAGGTAGCTACTTCTAATGCATCATGCGTTGTGATTCCCATGCACACTTACTCATCGCTTGATTCTGTACTTCCTTCAAGCATTTCTTCATACAATGCCATCTCTTTGCTTTGGTCACCTATCTTTTCCTTGTTCAAAAGGACATTCTCAAGGGCATCGTTAGTAGTGATCAAGTGCTCATGCATAGAAGTTACAATAGAATCAATAGTATCAATCATCATGCAATTATCAAGACTAGAGCTTGGATATTTCATGCTCTCATTCAAATCAAATTCTATCACCTCATCTCCTACTTTTAGTGAAATTTTAGCACTTTGAACATCTATTAAAGAACTCGAAGTAGCAAGAAAAGGTCTTCCTAGAATTATTGGAATGTTAACATCTTCATCCATCTCTAACACAACAAAATCCACCGGAATTACAAACTTTCCCACTCTTAGGGGAACATCCTCTACCTTACCCTTTGGAAATTTAATGGATCGATCGGCCAATTGTTAGGTAATGTTAGTGGGTAGAAGTTCCCCTATCTCAAGTCTTTGATATACCGAATATGGCATAAGGCTAACACTAGCCCCAAGGTCACACAAGGCATTATCAATTTGCATTTTATATATTGCACAAGGGATTGAAAAGTTACCGGGATCTTTTAACTTTGGTGGCATCTTATTCATGATAATAGCACTACAATTCTCGGTGAGATTCACCGTTTCCACCACATCACACTTTCTCCTTCCACTCAAAATATCTTTTAAAAACCTAGCATAGTTAGGCATTTGCTTGATAGCATCGGTAAAAGGGATTGAAAGGTGAATTTGCTTCAGTGTTTCAAGGAATTTTCCGAATTGCACATCTAATTTGTGTCTCACAAATTTATAGGGATATGGAAGTCTTTGCAATTGTTTGGTTTCTTTTTCATTCTCTTTTTCTTTTTCATTCTCAGAGGCTTTCTCTTCTTCATGCTCAAAATCACTCTCAAGGGGAGGCTCACTCATGTTCACTTTCTCATTGTTTTCCTTAGGGACACTCTCTTCCAACACTTTCCCACTCCTAGTTGATATAGCATTCACCGGTTTCTTGGGGTCAAGTCCTTGGGGTGGAAGTTTAGAAGTGCTAGCTCCCTTTTTTAAAGCATTGGCCAATTGAGAAATTTGTGTTTCAAGCATTTTGTTATGGGTCATTACTTCATTAAACTTCTTATCACTAGTGGCCATGAAAGTGTTGAACATTTTGGCTTGGCTTTCCATCATCTCTTCTAGGCTAGACTTTTGTGGAGGTGGTTGAGTGTAACAATTGTCTTGTTGTGCTCTAGGACCTCTCACATTGGAATTAGCATTTTGGTTGTTAAAGCCTCTATTACCATTATTATTCCAATTGTTCTGGTTATTAGAACTCCCCCCTTGGTGGTATTGGCCTTGATTTCCATAGTTTCCTTGATTGTTATGATTATGGTTACCATAACCACTTTGTTGGTTGTAATTACCTTGGGGATTTTGGTCCCTTTGGTTTCTACCACCCCATTGGTTGTGGTTGTGGTAATCATAATCATTTCCTCTTTGATTGAAATTATTCCCTTGCCCTCTTTGATTGGGTGGTAAGTATCGTTGGTTGTCATTCCTAGGTCTATTATCATAAGACAAGGCATTGACATGTTCATTTTCATACTCATTACCATCATCATTAAGGGGTTAGGATTGGGAATCAAAATTACAAGAAGATGTATCATGGTCATAAGACCCACAATTATCACAAAATAAGCATCCACTGGGCATGTTATTAGATGTAGAAGTAGAAGGGTTAGAACTCATACCTCTCCCCTTAGATTGGGAGGAAAAGTCTTGGCGCGAAGTGGAGGACTCAAGCTTAGCTTTGATCGATGTCATCTCCTTTCCAAGATTTGTAATTTGGGATGTCAAGTTGTTTATAGCATTAAGGTGATCTACCGAATAAGCCGCCCCCCCCCCCCACTCTTGCTTGTGGATTCTCTTTCATTTTCTTGCCAATCCATGTGGTGCCTTACCACATCTTCAATGATCTCAATCACTTGATCTTCAGTATTATTCATGATTGGCCCACCGGCTCCCGCATCCAAGCTTGTTTTGCCTTGAGAACTCAAGCCTCCATAGAAGATTTGTAAAACTTGGTATGTTGGGATTCCATGGTGAGGGCACTCTCTTTGGTACTCCTTGTACCTCTCCCAAGCTTCATAGATAGTCTCACTACCCCTTTGCCGAAAGCCTTGAATTAGAGCTCTTGCCTCGGCCGTCTTCTTTTGAGAGTAGAATCTCCCTAAGAAAGCCGTGGTGACCTCATCCCAAGTCCTCAAAGAATTGGGTCTCACCTCCTTCTCAAGACATTCGAGAGCCCTTCCTATTAAGGAGAAAGGAAATAGTTTTAGTCTCACAAACTCTTGAGTGACCCCATTCACCTTGATCGTGTTGCAATATTTCTCAAACTCGTTCAAATGTGCAAGAGGGCTCTCGTGTTTTGCTCCACTAAATTGTCTCCTCTCAATCAAATTTATCATTGCGGGCCTAATCTCGAAGTCATTGGCCGGGGTGTTTGGGGGAGCAATCCCACTTGAAGCTCTATAAGCACCCGGAGTTCCCATCTCCTTCAAAGGTCTTGGAGGTGGTGGTGGTGGGTTGTCACCCATTGGATTTCTTTGTGGTTCCGGGTTGGATTCTCTTCTTGGGGAAGTGGAGGACCGCGAACGAGATCTCCTTCTTCTTCTAAGGGTTTGCTCAATCTCGGGATCGTAAGGCACCAACTCACGATGTTGAGTCCTACGCATACGCACTCAACAAACACAATTAGTAGCAAGGCTACAAGCGTAGCCAAAAAGGAAAACAACTCTTTTTGTGTTTTTTTTTAAAGGTGAATTAGACTCAAGCAATCAAATAGCAATCAACAACACCGCTCCCCGGCAACGGCGCCATTTTGACGAGCGCTAAATCGGTCGCACAATTTAGGCTCATTCAAACACATTTATAACAAACACCTCACTCAAACAAGTACAATGGCAAGCAAAGGTTCGGTCCACGGAGAACGGGAATCAAATGCTAAATAATCTTAATGCTCAAGCTAAATCGAAATCAAGGTATAAGCGGTGATTAACTAACAAACTACAACTAAAGGTTGAATTCAAGGGATTAAAACACTAGGGGAATGGGATTCACTCAACCAATAACAATTAGGCAAATAGGGAGGAATGAGGGTAATGGAATAGAAAAGTCCACATGTAAGATCAACATCAAACGATATGAAAACAACTCAGATTACTAAGCTTAGATCCCTCATTAACTTAGCAACAAAAGATACATAATCATATTGCAATAGGTAATGAAACATTCAACTCACATTTCCATGTCGAACCAAACATTTCATGCCATCAAGTTCAATAATCTAGGTTAATTACTCCTATCATGAAGAACTAACAAGCAATCCCATATAATCAAGTTTAGTCGCAATCCATCATCAAAATCACTCCCAAACTCACATAATCACCAATAGGTTGAGTTTCACCCAACCCCTAGCCAAGAGGACTACTCACAATTCATTGTGAGTACATGCAAATTCCAAGTTTGGATTATAAGCGATTCTAAGATTTGGAAAAACAAGTGATTATCTATGGACAAAGCTAACATGCAACAACAATATATCAAGATTGAGAGAAAATCAAGTGGCTTACAAAACAAAAAAATAAAATCAGAAAATAATGAAGGACAAATGAAAGAAGTTACTATTGAAGCTTCAAAAATGTTGGATAATTGCTGAAATTCTTGAGATAAATCTTGAAATTTGCTTCTACAATGATTAGATTTGAGAGTTTCTAAAACTAAATCAACTAATTTAATGAAGTTGCTAACTAAGAGAGAGTAGGTTTTTTGCTGAAAACTATTCTACTGTTTTTCTTCTCTCTCCCCGAAAAACGATCTCAAAAGGACCTTAAATAGTCCGTACAAAATTGGTTGAGATCGGGAAAAGGTCCGACCGAACTCTGGGTAGGTTTGGTCGGACTCAGGGTAGGTTCGGTCGAACTCTGTGTAGGTTCGGTCGAACCTCCCTGATCCTTGTTTGGTCGAACTTTTGAGGTTCGACCTCTCCTGCAAAATTGCTGAAAACTGGTTTGACACTGCCTTCACTGCACCCAGGAGGTTCGGTCAAACTTTTCAAAAGTTTGACCACACCTAGGTTTGACCAGACCTTTCAGAGGTTCGGCCACACCTCCTCTTGCACTTCCTTTTCTTGCTTCCTCTCCTTCCCTTTTGCTCCTCTTGCCTTTGTCCATGGCTTCCATACTTAGCCAAGGGGCCTCCCACCGTGCATAGGACTGTCATGGAACCTGCAGAAGATACCAAAGTCACGAGAGCATGGGGATGATAAAATAATGCATAAAGATTATCAAAATAAGCGCAAATAAGCATTACTTTTCATCAATACATAAAGAAGCCATAATAGGATAAATGAGGTGGAAAAAACTAAGAAAAATAAGAGGAAAAAGACCTAAATGCTACCCCTAAGAGTGACATAAATGTCACTCATCATGAACCATCTCTCTTTCTTTGGGAGGATCTACCAAGAGTGAAGTTGTTTCCCTCCACCTGTTCAGGTAAGCGGTGAAGCCTTCATTCTCTTTCTGTTTGAGAATGGAGAGTTCACGTTCAGAAGTTTTGGTTTGAATGTTACACTTGTAACGATTCATGAAACTGTCGGTGACATCTTGCCAAGTCGCAGTATGCTTGGCATCTAAGGAATAAAACCAAGCATGTTCTAAGTTGAGAGGGAACACCGTAGGGAAGAGTGTTACGTCCAATCCCTTAAGAGCCATGGTTGCAGAGAACGCCTTCAAATGGAATATTGGATTGTCAGTAGGCTTGAACTTTGGAATATCAGCAGTGGAGAACTTTTCAGGGAGTCTGTCCTTCACATCCAAAGGAGTGGGAGGCCGTTCCACATATGTGAAATCCTCAGAAATCTTACTCATTTGTTCCTTCTGTTTGTCAAGGGTGGAAACAGTGACCTTGTTTTGTTCCATGGCAGTGACCCTAGTGGTAAGGGTTTGCATCATGGAAGACAGTGCCTCGATGGATTTGTTGATGCTCTCAATATCTTCTTTAGTGGCCATTGTAAGGTGACGAGTAATGGAGATGGAAAAGTTTTCTTTGAACGCCTATTAGATCTGAGAGATTGTTGCGGTAATGACTCGAACCGTATTAATCTATCTCTGTTCCTTGACCAAGTACTGTGAAATAAAATAATTCACTTAATTGTTTGACTCATTGCTCAAGAAAGGAAAGGAAGGAAAAAAAATAAACATTTGAAAACAGGTGAGAAAACTCCACTCATTTTTTACTATGACGAAAAAAAGGGTGCATGAACCTAATATACTATCATAAACGACCTGGTGCATGACTCAAGTCGGAACATAAAGAAAGTGTGTGGACTATACTTGACTCGTGAGTGACTAAGTGATGTCATAAGACTCGGGGTATGATCGTATGGCTAGACATGTGAACAATAACCAAATTAACACGGAAGACTTGACTAACGCGGTTTTTTTTTTCCGTGCCATGGTGGACGTTCCCGTGCCACGGTACGGTACACCGTCAGATGGTGCACTGTACCGTGACACGACAATTTTTTTTTTTTTTTTTTGGAAAATCCACCGTGTCACGATGGAAATTGCCGTGACACGGTGAACTTTCCCGTGCCACGGTAAACATTCTCGTGCCGCGGTACGGCACACCGTCAGACGGTGCACTGTACCGTGACACGGAAATGTTTTTTTTTTTTTTTTTGCTAATTACTAAGTGAGTACGGTCCATTGGCAATCGTTAGTCATAAAATAATCCACCATAGACAAAGAAAGATCGTTAAGGTTAGGATCAAAACGACCAAACATAAAACATGTAGGCACAATGATGCAAAGAATAGTTCACAACCTAAGGTCAAGTTCTATGTTCAACTATTGGTCAAGCTTTGGGTGTCAAAAGGGTACCATGGTTAAGAGTTTGGACGCGTTAGCAAGGCAGTCTCCCTTGAGGGTGTATGCCAACGGGCGGCTCCGCGAGTTCGTGATGAAATCGAACTCGACTCCATGGTTTGGGTGGATTTAATAACTCGGATGAACCCTTATTTCCATGAGCGTATTTAGGTCGATAGAGCTTAAATCCCCCGGGGCTAAGACGCATGTAGAACACATACGTTTTTTCAGAAAAATCAAAGGAAGTCGACTGTGAGGAAAGAAAATAAGCCACCGAACTGATTTTAGGACTGCCGTGACACGGAAAAAATTCCAGTGTCACGGTACTGTGCACCGTCAGACGATGCACTGTACCGTGACACGGCAGAGTTTGCCTTGGCACGGCAGTCAGAAGATCTGACTGGTGCCCTGTTTTTCTTCGTGCGCAACCAAGTTATCCAATTTTTCCTACGGGACAGACCTGAATGCGACGTTAAAACGTCTATGCATATGCAAAAATGCTAAATTAATCACAGGAATATTTTTTCAAGAATCTTTCAAGTCTCATCCACTCATCTTAATTAAATACCGATCACTCAAATCGATAAATAATTAAGAATCCTCCCCAGTGGAGTCGCCAAATTGTAGGCGTCGCTCGAAGTGCGCCTACGTTAAAAGCATGTGGTGAATATGCTTGGCACTCATAGGAAGTAGGAATTGACATAAAACGATTAGGGACAAGGAAATTAGGGAGCCGCCAACAAGTTTTTAAGGAACTTGTAAACCGTTCACGGATCATAAAAAGGCAACCACGATAAAGGGACAACGATAGGCAACAACGATTGACCCGTGAAGGTTACACCCTATTCATAATCCATTAGATTACTAACTTCATATGGTTCGGAACCACGAAAGGAGGATCGGGGATGATGGTACGAAGTGAGTCATGGAGTCACATTCGCCCGTATTGGCCTCTACTCGATTCTTATATTGAAAAGCATTCCTGTGATCTCAAAGGCATACAAACAATAATTCAATTCGCTCCAAACTATTATTTAAATAAATTGGTTTAATATTAATGCACACATAATTCTAAAATATTGTGATCACTTCAATTAATAATAAGATTAAAAGGATCCTAAACCGGTTGTCCAAATTATCTTATTAGGAGTGATTTTCAATTACATATTCCCTTTAAACATGCAATATAGTGATCAATAAATAATAATAGAATAAACATTAATATTAGAAGCAATTTAACAATAATAGTGTTAGTCAAATCAAATATAAAATAACCCTAATCATGATACTAGCAATATTAAAATAAAATAAGAGTAATTAAATTGATTAATTACTCACATTCTGCGCGTTCCTTTGAATTGCTACATCATGAATAAACTGTTAGTAACTTCAATAAAAATACAAATTAAATGAAAATTAAATTAAATAAAAAGTAGAGTTGATTTGGTCCAAACCCTCAGTTATTTGTACCTTTCACGCCTTGGTTTAAGGACGGACCCTCGGGTTAAGTATAGACTCCTTGGAGTGCTTAGGGGAATTATTATGGAAGAATAAGGAGGCTAGAAATTAGGTTAAAGAGGGAGAAGAGAATGATTTTTGGTGTAAGGTGAGAGAGAATGATTATTGGTGCCCCGAACTGCAGAAAGGAGGGGGGTATTTATAGGGAAAATGAGCAGAGGGAACACACGAAACCCTAAAAAGATAAAAACCCTAAAAAGACGCTACCGCGACACGGTAGATTCTACCGCGACACGGCAGATTCTACCGTGTCACGGGGGAAATTAGCGTTATGCGGGGAAAAATAGAGTGACGCGAGAAATATTTGACCTACAGGAGTAAAAACGCGTGAAGGAATTACGCGAAAAAGATATGGAGTTTTCCCGTGTCACAGCACTAGCACCGTGACACGGGAATTCCTACCGTGACACGGCAATAATTCCCGTGTCGCGGCACAGTTCTCCGTGACGCGGGGAAGTTTTAAGCACCGTGACACGGCAGAAAACGCCGTGACGCGGCAAAGTCCACCGTGTCACGGCATATGGCGCCAGGTCACGGTACTTATGCCAAGTCACGGGGCACTAAAAAACATGAAAATCACTCCAAATTACCGTGTCACGGGAATTTCTCCCGTGCCACGTCAGATCTTGCCGCGTCGCGGCATTTTAGCTGTTTCGCGGTAATTCCAGTTTTTTACGTGTTTTTAAAATCATCATAACTTTTGATCCGTAATTCGGAATAAAGCATATAATATATCATTGGAAATATTATCAAGTCTAATTTCCAACCCGATGAGACTCAGGTCAAAATAATTTGTAGATTTTAAGATATGGCCGTTTTAGTAGAAGGGTGTTGGTTTTGGGCCGAGTTTAATGTTTTGCTCATATCTTTTTCGTTATAACTCGGAATTGGGATTATGATATATGGTTGGAAATATTTTTTAAAGTCCTATCCATAAAAATAATAATTGGATCAAATATTTATAGCCATAAAATCAGTTTCTCTCAGTTTTGCGATGTGGACACGAAAAGTGAAAAATAGGTTATGGTTAAGGGAAATGAGCTAGAAATTGGATTGGTTCATGAAATATATTGGATAGAACATGGATTTAAGCACTCCAAAGATTAAATACTCAACTCGACCAATAATGGCGGTGAAAGGTGTTCATCAACGGGTTTGGTTTTGGGGAGACATTTTTAGGTGTCTACAAGTACCTTTCACGTAGAATCGTAATCGAATGAAGTGAAAGTGTGGAAAGTCTAGTGTTGCGGGAAGTTTTATTTTCTTTTCTCTTCTCTCTGGTTTTGAAAACTTATTTTAAGAAAACAGCCAATCCAGTTTTGTTGGTCCATGATATGGGTCCAATAGTAGTTTAGTTGGATGGGGTTTTCAAAGACCTTTCCAACTATATATTATAAGCCCAATTCCGATGAATATTGAGGAAGTTATGGCCAATTTACTAAACTGGGCCCGGTTTGAGCTTTATATACGGCCCAATGATCTAGGGGAGGGCCTAATATGATTTATCATTCCTAATTCAATTAGCATTGATAAATTGACTTTTGACTTTTCAGAGTTTTAATCAAAATCAAATAGCATTTTCGAGGAAATTATATGATTTTATCCTCCAGTACGGCAAATTTATCTGTTTTTCGAAAACGCGTTAAAAACAGGCTTGGCGCCTAACCCTAGGCCTTGGCGCTAGCCGTTGGCGCCTAGCGCTAGTGTTGGTGCCTGGCGCCAGCTAGCCAAGGGTAGCGCCAGCTCTGTTTTTTGTGCGTCAGACTGTTTTGTTTATTTTATCTTTTTTGGCTGATTTTCTCTATAAATAACGTATTAAAAACTCCGTTTTCATTCACCAATTCTCCGGATTCACAAGTTTTCATTCGCAATCATTAATTCTTTAGCATTCTTCAGTTCATTCATCTCTTTCAATTTTTTTCTAAACTTTGCTTTTCATACAGAATTCCGCATTCACAAGATTTAGAAACACCTAGCCATATTCGAAGTTGCCTTCGCCCTAGACGTGAAAGGTTTTAATTTCTGAGGGTTTGGTCCCAAATCTCTCTTTCAATTATTTAATTTAATTGTTTGTTTTATTATTTTCCTTGAAGTTACTAACGTGTGAATTTTGTTATTAGAAAGAGGTACGAGGCATCAAAGTAAGTGATTAGGGGATTTTGCTCCCACCAATCGGAATGCGCCACGTGGGCCAATCAGGTCCTGCCAAGTGTCCCCCAGTTGGACCTCTCAGGGTTTGCCACGTGCCACACGCTTATTCGTCCACCATGGACTTATTATGTCATGACACGTGGCATACTCCATGCCTAATGGAGAAGCCGGCCACCTAGGCCCAACTTCCGAGGGAAGCCCAATCAGCCCAAGGTTAACCTAAACCTAGATTGGCACGTTTCCCGAGGTTATAAATACCTCCCTTAATCCTCATTAAGGGAGATTACGCAGATTACACACATTTAACACTCTCACCTAGAGAGACCCAATCACTTTAATTTCCGCATTAATTACTCCTTAATCAAGTACTAACTTGACCGTCGGAGGCGGATCTCCAATCATCCGGAGCATCCGTTTGTTTTGCAGGTACAGGCGTCCGGTTCTAGTCTCGGAATTGTAACTCTCCCGCAGGACATCAGAAAACCCCGAAACATTTTGGCGCCGTCTGTGGGGAGAGTACTTCTGAGATGGCACCCACGTTTGTACCGGCTCCTGAAGAGAGACGTCCCCTAGACGATCCTCTAGTTAGTCGGACCACGATACTGAGAATGAATTTGAAGTTGAAGCTCACACAGCTTCAGACGGGACCCTAAGGGCCCGACGTACCCGTCATACCGAAAGGAGGGAACGGGAACATCTTCAAACTGGAAACGAGCCAGCAGGCGCACCGCATGTTCGGCAGCAGCCGACTGATGGGTCTGCTCCCATCACAAGGAACGAACTCATGACCTTCATGAGGGACTTCAAGGGAGAAATTCAAGAGTTGATCAACAAGAAGCCGCCTGCTCTGGACAAGGAGCAGTCGGCTAAGAAACCCTCCACTTCACGGAAGAGGAAGCCAGTTCAAGGGCGACTGATCTTTGTAGTACGGTAAAACAGTCAGACGGGAAAAGGTCCGACAAAAGAGAAGGACGACAGAAGTAGTCGTTAAACAAAGACGAGAAGAGAAAAGAGGTTTGGGCAACTGATTCCTCTAAACAGCCGTCCCAGAAGAAGAAAAAAGAATTCAAACCATACTCCCCAAAGTATGTGTTTAACAAGGATAGCCAATTTATCCTAAAGGAAATCAAGGGACGGATCTCAATTGAGAAGTCGGTCCCCATGAAGGGTTCTGCAAACAATCGGAACCAAGAAAAATTTTGTGATTATCATGAAGATGTTGGTCATCACACCAATGAATGCATCAGTCTCATGCGGTATCTGGACCGCCTGGCTGAGCAAGGTGATCTTGACACTTATGTCAAGAAATCTACGGGGAACACTTCCTCAAAAAAGCAGTCGACCAAAAAGAATCAACAGGCCGACAGCTCCGATACAGATGATATAGTCGTCTACACCATTGCAGGCGGCTTCTTAGGAGGCGGCCCCACTATTAGGGGCAACAAAGACAATATCAGACGGTTAGATGTAAATTCCGTTCACCAAGAACGGCCCTCCAAATATTCATTTCCTGAGATTGTCATCACTGAAGAAGATCTAGGAGGGGTAAGAGGGTCGCATGACGACCCTATCGTTATTGAATGTAAAGTGGCCAACCAGAGAGTTGGCCGAATCCTCATAGATACCGGAAGCTCCTCAGATCTCATCAGTAGCAAATGTCTGTCGAAACTAAAATATCAGACTGATTGCATACATCCGGCATCCCACCCTTTAGTAGGGTTTGGAGGAGGAGTCGTCCACCCAGTGGGACGAGTGGATTTACCCATTCTCCTGGGCGAAAAAGGGGAAGGACGACACATGGTAGTCCGAGTCCTGGTAGTAGAAGAACTCTCGGCCTACAACATGATTTTGGGACGACCAACCCTGAATAATTTCAAGGCTGTTATAATCCCATCTCTTATGTTGCTCAAGTTTGAGAGGGATAATGGAACAGTCGGGTCCCTAAGGGGAGATCAGAGGATGGCCCGAGAGTGCTATCTCTCAGATGTCAAGCCCACTGTTATGGCCACTGGGTCGAGTGGTGGAAAAATAGACCTTGACAATGTCAAGGAGAGTGCGCCTGTTCAAGAAGTAGGCGGCAAGAAGAGAAAGGCATCCCAGACAGGGGCCGCAAGAAAAGACATAAAATAGCAATCATTGGCAGAGGAGCGGTCGGATGAATTCCGCCCTCAGCCAGCTGGTGAGCATACGGACCTGATCTTAGATGACTCGCGTCCTGACAGAACAATCAAGGTTGGGACGACTGCTCTAAGGGACCTGGGTGACGACTTTCACAAACTATTGAAAGAATACAAGGACATCTTTGCATTCGAAGTCCATGAAATGCCAGGCATTAGTCCTGATCTGGCGGTACATAAACTGGTCGTGGATCCGAAAAAGAAGCCGGTACGGCAGAAGAAGCGGAACCATGGCGAAGAAAGAAGTCAGGCGGCAGCCGCCGAAGTTAAAAAATTACTTGATGCAGGGTTCATTCGGCAATGTTACTTCCCAGACTGGGTTGCAAATGTGGTGCTTGTTAAAAAGCGGAATGGCACTTCGCGAATGTGTGTAGACTACATAGACTTAAACAAGGCGTGCCCCAAAGACAGTTACCCTCTGCCTAAAATTGATAACCTGGTCGACTCAACAGCCAGCCATGCTTTGATGAGCTTTATGGACGCATACTCTGGTTTCCATCAAATTCCTTTATGGAAGAAAGATCAGGAGAAGACGGCCTTCGTCACTGATCAGGGGTTATACTGTTACACAGTCATGTCGTTTGGTCTTAAGAATGCCCCGGCCACTTTCCAGCGAATGATAAACACTGTGTTCTTTGATCAGATTGGGTGAAATTTCGAGGCATATATTGATGATATGATTGTCAAGTCTAAACTTCAGAAAGATCATCTTTCGGACCTCCGAGAAATTTTCGCCACACTCAGGCGGCACCATGTCATGCTCAATCCCAAGAAATGTGTCTTTGGAGTTAAGTCTGGGAAATTTCTCAGATTCCTTATCAATCAGAGAGGAATAGAGGCGAACCCT
This sequence comes from Chenopodium quinoa, assembly GCF_001683475.1. Classification (NCBI taxonomy): domain Eukaryota; kingdom Viridiplantae; phylum Streptophyta; class Magnoliopsida; order Caryophyllales; family Amaranthaceae; genus Chenopodium; species Chenopodium quinoa. Next base: position 197,856 of record NW_018743516.1, on the reverse strand, counting down.
GAGAAGGTTCAGGCGGTCATCGACATGCAGTCGCCTCGTACCATCCGAGAGGTTCAGAAGTTAACAGGTTGTCTGGCGGCCTTGGGAAGATTTCTAAGCCGATCAGGCGACAAATGCCTATACTTTTTCCAGGCAATTAAGAAAAAGGCAAGGTTTGAATGGGGGCCGGATGCTGAGGCGGCCTTCCAGAAATTGAAAGTTCACTTGCATTCCTTGCCGAGGCTGGTCAGCCCTTTGCCCAAAGAAGTACTCTACATGTACCTGGCCGTCTCTGATCATGCGTTAAGCGTTGTTCTCCTTGCTGAAAGAGACGGCTGTCAGCTCCCGATCTACTTTGTCAGTCATGTACTGAAAAATGTCGAGTTGAGGTATCCCTTAGTGGAGAAATTTGGTCTTACACTCTTCATGGCTATTAAAAAATTGAAGCCCTACTTTTTGGCACATGCAGTCGTCGTGTATACAGACCAACCTATCAAGCGGCCACTGACCATCATGGAGTCGTCAGGCCGAATGATCAAATGGGCCATAGAAATACAGAGCCTCGAAGTTACCTTCGAGCCTAGAAAAGCAGTGAAGGGGCAAGCCTTTGCTGACTTTATTGTTGAGATGACTCGTCCTCCTGACTCTCAAGTTCCAGACCAAGTCTGGAAGGTATATGTGGATGGAAGCTCTACTTCAAATGGTTGTGGAGCAGGCGTCATATGTCAGTCGCCAGAGGGCGACAGGTACGAGTATGCTCTACGCTTCAGTTTTCAGGCCTCAAACAATGAGGCAGAATATGAAGCTTTACTAGCCGGAATCCGCATGTGCAAGGCGGCAGGGGCAAGAAAAATAGACGCCTGTTCCGATTCACAATTGATAGTGAGTCAGTACAATGGCGAATACGAAGCAACCCATCCGGCCATGATCAAGTATTTACAGGCGGTCCGACAAGCAGTCGGCTCCCTTAAGGATTTCCATCTGACCCAAGTGCCGAGATCAGAAAACAACCAGGCGGATGCACTTTCAAAATTAGCATCATCCGCCTCCTGTGATACTCCTCGAACTGTTTTTTGGGAAGTAATGGAGAGGAGAAGCATTGAGGAAGACCCTATTGGAATCTTAGACAGAAGCTCAACCTGGATGGATTCAATCAGGGCATATCTGACAAATGGTACCCTGCCGGATGATCATCAACAGGCGGCAGCACTGAAAAAACGAGCAACCAGTTTTGAAATAATAAAGGGAGAACTTCACAAAAGGGGGTACCTTCAACCCTTCTTAAAGTGTGTTACTCCAGAAAAGGGGCGAGAGATACTAGACGATCTTCACTCTGGTTATTGTGCTTCCCATATAGGCGGTAGGACGCTTGCTCAACGGGCAAGGCAGCAGGGCTACTTTTGGCCTACTTTAGAAGCAGATGCGATGGAGATGGTGAAAAAATGTGACAAGTGCCAAAGGTTTGGCAAACTAATTCACCGTCCGGCTACTGACCTCACTACCATTCATAGCCCACTACCGTTTGCTAAGTGGGGCATGGATATTCTGGGTCCATATACGCCTGCTACAGGCGGAAGGAGGTACATACTTGTTGCCGTCGACTACTTCACTAAATGGGTAGAGGCGAAGGCTGTAAAGGGAATCAAGACGAAGGAAGTAATTTCATTCATTTGGAAAAATGTCATCACTCGGTTCGGGGTTCCCATGTCTATGGTTTTTGATAATGGTCCCCAATTTGAGACGCCTGTTCTCAAAAGCTAGTTGGGTGACCAAGGAATTGCACACTACTTTGCATCTGTTGGCCGTCCACAAGCAAACGGCCAGGTAGAAGCCTTTAATAAAATCATCTCTGACGGTCTCAAGAAAAAGATTGAACGAGCAGGCGGCCTATGGGCGGATGAATTACCACATGTTCTCTGGGCCATTAGGACGACTGAAAAAGGGGCGACTGGAGAAACTCCATTCCTCCTAACTTATGGTGCGGAAGCTGTTCTTCCAATAGAACACTACGAGCCGACTCTTCGAGTAATGCTATATGACGAAGAGGCAAACTGGGAAGCCATGCGCCTGGCATTAGACTCACTTCCTGAAAGGAGGGGCAATGATGTCTTGCGCCATGAAATTTACCGCCTGAGAATGACTAGATCATACAACAAAAAAGTACACATGCGTCCACTCAAAGTGGGGGACTTTGTACTTAGAAAAATGGAAGCAGTTGGAAGGGCTAATGAGTCTAGCAAACTAACTCCCAACTGGGAAGGACCTTACCGAATCTGTGAAGAGGTCAGGGATGGTACCTACCGTCTGGAAACACCAGACGGCCAACCGTTGCCTCGAACTTGGAATGTAGATAATCTTAAGAAATATTTCTTTTAAATGATGTAAATAGTCAAGGGCTACTTAATAAAAGTTGCATACTTAATATTAAATTTTGTACTAAGAGGGGCACGCCTACTAACAAACAGTCGGCTACTCTCCATACTCAGTTTTCATTTTTACTTAAGAGGGGCATGCCTACTGACAAACAGTCGGCTACTCTCCGTGTTTAATTTTTATTCTTACTTAAGAGGGGCACGCCGCTTGTTTCACTCAACCGGCTACACTCCCATAATACAGTTCACCAAGAACTATCAAAGGCTCATGGCTAAAATGATCAGACCAGGCGCCAAGCCAACTGATCAAAATATAAAAATTCAATTCGACCTGTCCCAACGTTATAGCAGGCGTCCGACGGCATCCATCCGGATGAAATTCGTCGCAGAGAGCAGCTCCCTTTTTGGGTGGAACATTGTTCTATAAAATCATTACACGGAACCTATACGACTGTCTAACCAAGACAACCATGTAGCCGTTTCCCGGACAAGGATATCTCTCACTTAACTGACTAATCACGTCAAGCAAGTGTTCGCAGTAACCATCCGGGTCAACCGACCGACTGAACTACTTGGGATAAGAACAGTTGGTATTTTATGAGTTAATAGCCAACAAAAATTGGCGAATAAAGGGGAACAACCGGTACCCACCGCTTGATACCTCTACTACTCAGTTACTTGGCGACTAGGTAACAATCATGTTTACTTGGTCACTCCTTAAAAATTTAGTATGAAACTAAAAAGGTGTTCATACAGCACCTGTTCACACTAGATTAAATATGGCGGGGAACAGTCGGCCTAGACGGCCTAAAGTCTCTAGCCTAAAAACATGACAAGTAGGAAACCACTTTCCTACTTGGTTAATTTTACAAATGACAGGACCGCCTGCGTAAAGGGGATCCAGTCTTTAAAATGGTTCGAATACCGATTGGATAAATGGCCGACTAATCGTCTAGCCTGGAAACAGACAACCAGTCGTCCAGGGGCATAGGCGGCGTGACTAACTATCCGTACCTATCTGCAACTATCGGCCATGTAAAACAGTCGGTATAGTGTACAATTGGATATCAGAATATTCAATACTTAAACAAATTTGAAGCAAAACAAAAATATTCATTAAAAGGAAGCCGATCATTAAAGACCGGCAAAATATTCAGAGCCCCGGCCCCCTGGCCGGGTAAATACAAACAAACAGCACGCAGGTCGGGGAAAGAAGACATAAAGCTTATGAAGGGGGCAGATCTTCAATATTAGCAGCTGCCGCCTGGTCAGCACTCTTTTTGCTGGACTCGGATTCAGCTGCATCCTTCTTCGATGCATTACCCCCAAGCGGCACAAGCGCCACTACCGGCTGCTCCTCCTCCTCCAACGCCTCTTCCTCAGCAGCCGCCAGGATCTCTTGATTATATCTATCAGAACACTGGCGGTACGTTTTTTCCCAGGAGGCAAAGTCGGCATTGGGGAAGAGGCGGCCCCAAGTCATGCGCTGGATTTGAGCAGAGTCTTCCATCATCTCCCGGACCAGCTCTTTCTTTTCTTGCTCGGCCTTTTCCGAGAGCTCCTGAGTAAGACTCTTCTCCTGGGTCACCAGGCGTTCCTTTACGCTCGCCAAGGATTTCTCCAAGGTTTCGTATGAGGACATCTTTTGGCGAAGAGGTCTCAGCTCGGTCTTGAGGTTGTTGATGGTCTCCTCCAGCTCGTTATTCCTCTTCTGGGCCGCCTCTAACTGAGCCCGGATAGCGGCGGTAGCCTGCGCCTGATAATAAAGAATATCAATTGTCAGAACTTCATTTTGGGCAATTTGGAACATTGCCTTATCACAGTCAGAGGCGGCCATAGCTTTTGCAGCCTTTACCTCTTTGTTCTTTCGGTCAAGCGGCTTGCGAAGGCCGTTCACTCGGAGCAGGGCCTAAGTAAAAAGGAGAACAGGCGTCAGTTTCCAAACAAAAAAGAAAACAGGCGTCCTGGAATTCAAATACTCAAAAATATGCTAAGTATACCTCAGCAAGGACCCCTGCAATCCCGTCTAGGTCAAGGGTTCCGACACCCCTGACCGCCTCCCTTTCAGCTGGAGGTACGGCCTTGATCATAGACTTGGCCACTTCGACCAAGTCAGGCTCCTGAGGGCCGGCTGCATCAAGCATAAACAAACGGATTAGACCTAGTAAAGAAGGGAGCAAGTCTAAAATTTACAAGGACAATTTCATACTTCTAGGTGGCCCAGCTGGAGTTTTAGAAGAAGTGGCCGGCTGTTTCTCAGCTGCCGCATGTTTCCTGGCAGAACCAGGAGAGCTCGCAACAGTCGTCCTCCGGGCCTTGGGGTCCGGCTGTTGGGAAGTAGAAGCTCTTGGAGCGCCCGTCTAAAAAAAGAAGAAAAGAGTTAGTATATGCATAAACACAACTCCAAAAAGAGGGTGAAAGGTTCGAAGCCCACCAAGGGTGCCCCGTTGTTGGGGGAGTCGGTTGAAGACTATTGCATGATGGAGGCCCGCAACATGGTCGCCGCAGTCTTGGAGGCGGTAATTTTGCTCATGGCGTCCGCTGCAAAAACAAATAGCAAAGTTAATAAAAGTCATAACAAGAAATGCACGGAATAACAGAGTATTCGACAGGCCGGCTACCTCTTGAGCACCGACTGCTGAGGCCACAGGCGGCCAAAAGTACTCGTCGTAGAGCCATTTGAAGCTCGGGACGCAGTGCAGGGGTACTTGCTCTCGTACCCCTGAAGTAGATTTCACCTTCGACTCTACTTTGAAGAGTCCTTTATCTAGGATCTCTTTCTTAGCCTTGGGGGGAACAGGCGGCATGCTGCGGCCGCCTGCAAGAAGGGGCGGATTCCTGTTCCACCTGTTGAAGCGCTTGTTCAGCTCTGTGTCTGAACTCTCAATGATAAGGAAGGTGCTCCGCTAGTCCTTCCATTTGTTTGCTTTACCTCTTGTCATGAGGTAGCCCCTGTGGATCGTCAATTGATACCAGCCGGTACCGCCTGCCTTAGGGGTCCGGCTGAGGTAGTTCATGTGGGCGAAAGCCTCAAAGTTCGGCTCCACCCCGTGCAGTTCGCACCCAGCCACATAGCCGAGTACGTTGACCCAGGAGTTCGGGGCTAACTGCCATAACCCCAACTCATACCCATCCAAGATCCGCTGAACAGCCGGATGTAGTGGGAAGCGCAGCCCAGCCTTGATGGTCGCCTCGTAGCAGCCAAAGCAGGCGCCATCATAACTGGTACCAGCCGGCCAGACGACTGTGTCTTCTGGATCCGGCACGAACACCAAAAAGTCGGGGTCCATTGTGTGGTTTGCGATAAAGCTCCCCACTTTCTCTTGCATGGCCGTGATCCGGCCCCGAGGTATCGTGTAGTAGTAGGGGGTATTTTGCTCTCGGTGAGAGGCGGATGGCTCCGCCCAATCGTCCCCCTTATCAACTGCGTGAGAAAGCCTCGCCTCTTGTAGGCGACTGTTTTTCTCTTCTGTGTCCAGAGAAGCATGGCCAGAAGAGCTAGACTCGGATTCGTCCTCTGACGAGTCCGAAGAGGACGACTCCTCCCCTCTCCCGGAGGGGCCCGCCTCCTCTTCTTTAAAAGGAGCAGGAGAGAATGTAGAATTGTCAACTGTAAAATGGGAAGGGGTCACTTTGACTCCTCCCTCAGAACTGCCGGCTTTCAAGCCGCTTTGTTTCACTTCCACATCTGGCGCCTGGTCAGATGTTTCACTAATCGGCACCCTGTGGGAGGAGCCGTCTGAGTTTGAGATCCTGGCAGTCTTTTTTGTTCTGGCCATCATGCTCTGCATAGACACAGATACAGTCGGACTTTGTATAAAGGGAAAAGATGGGTCCAGAAAAGGGCAGGCGGCACTCCTAGTCCTAGATTCAGTCGTCCCCGGTGACCCGCTGATCACTAACCTAGGTCGTGTCGTGTGCTTCCGTGGTGCCATTTCAAAAAAGAATAAAGTAAAGAGAAAATTAAGAGTAAGAGAACCGACGGTTACCTGAACGAGTGACGATTGATGAAGTTCTGAAAATCATTTGCAGTCGGCTTGTCAGAGCAGGCGGTAGGCAGAAAGGGTCCAAAATGTCAGAGCAAGTTCAGGGGTCCGAATGTTCTCTCACAAAGTTTTCAAGTGTGAAAATGACCGAAGTCAACACTCCTTTATATAGGCGAAGTGAGAAGGCGAAGGGTCACTATCAGAATTCAAAATTTTGGCGGGAGAATCTCTCGGCCTCTCGCCGAGTGACACCTGTAGCAGGCCGTCGCCTGTTACAGGGCGATACCTGTCACAGGTAACACGTGACCAGTCACGTGCCACCTGTGGGGGCAAATGATTAGGGGATTTTGCTCCCACCAATCGGAATGCGCCACGTGGGCCAATCAGGTCCTGCCAAGTGTCCCCCAGTTGGACCTCTCAGGGTTTGCCACGTGGCACACGCTTATTCGTCCACCATGGACTTATTATGTCATGACACGTGGCATACTCCATGCCTAATGGAGAAGCCGGCCACCTAGGCCCAACTTCCGAGGGAAGCCCAATCAGCCCAAGGTTAACCTAAACCTAGATTGGCACGTTTCCCGAGGTTATAAATACCTCCCTTAATCCTCATTAAGGGAGATTACGCAGATTACACACATTTAACACTCTCACCTAGAGAGACCCAATCACTTTAATTTCCGCATTAATTACTCCTTAATCAAGTACTAACTTGACCGTCAGAGGCGGATCTCCAATCATCCGGAGCATCCGTTTGTTTTGCAGGTACAGGCGTCCGGTTCCAGTCTCGGAATTGTAACTCTCCCGCAGGACATCAGAAAAACCCGAAACAGTAAGTGCTTTAATTGATTAATTGATGTTATGATGTAGAAATCACGTTTACATTGTTCTTATGATATTCCTAGTATCATGTCTAGGGTAACTTTAATACAAAATATGATTCCTGCGATGCTTCCTATGTTCTTCCTAATATTTATGATTGTTAGTATCATGTTAGGGTTAAATATTTGATTTTTATTGCTTAGTGACATGCTAGGGTTTGTTATTAATCTTGTTAGTATCATGCCTAGGATCTTGCTATTATTATGCTTTAACATAATTCATGATTATTTTTATGATTATAATGTTATAATTATTATTATTATGATGATGATTATTTTATTCATGATATTATTTATTATGTTGCTTGATGTTTATTTATTTATTGCTTGATCACACTTTTATGCATGTTTAAAGGGAATCTATACTTGTAATCACGCTTAATAAGATAATTAATAATCTTGTTTAGGGTTAATGTGATTATAATTCAAGTGATCGCCAATAATAGATTTATTTGTGCATTAATATTCAACCAACATAGATAAACAGGTTTAAGGTTAATCCTATTGATTGCATGTTAATTAAAAAGCGCACATGAATACGATCAGAATAAAGTAGAGGCCTATTATTAGGGCAGGTTCAATCTCTTTTAGGTTGGATTTGTACCTTCATCCCCGAACCCTTATTTGGTTCTAGACCTTATGGAGTTGACGATCTCTTGGATCGTTAAGGGGTGTAACCTTCACCTCGTGAACGGTTTACAAGTTCCTTAAAAAACTTGTTGGCGACTCTTTTGCTCTATTTTCTTCCCTTTTAGACGCCACCGTACTTTAGTGTATGATCACAGTGGGGTTCAAGCTAGTGGGATTTAAAGCTTGAAATTATTCCCTACAGTTTGTAATGAATGTTAACATTGAATAATGTATGCCTTTTTATAGGAGGCAATTTTGGTTAGAATTTGAACTGAAATTTGAAGGAAGTGTGAAATTTAAAAGAAGTTCAAAACTTTGGTGGAAAATGTGAAATTTCAAAATTCACACCAAAAAAAAGAGGCAAAAGTACATTCCCTCTTCTTTGAGTCTGATTTTCACCAATCAAAATGAGGGTCTACCAAATTCCCGTCTTTTTCCCACTTAGTTAATCATCCCCAAAATCAAAAAATAATGGGTTTTTCTAAGCTATACCCTTAAGGTATTCGAGTTTCTAAGGTGTACCCATGCTTTTTCAAGTTTCTAAGCTGTGCCCTTCAACTCCTTATCAATACTAAAATGTACCCTTATTAGTTATTTAAAAGTTATTTGAGAGTGTGATTTCGTGGCTTCAGTTTTCATTATTAGGGTTGCGATGGCTAAGATTTCTTTCTCCTACCATTTTCTTACCTTTTATCATCTTTCTATTAAATTTATAGTTAACTTTAGGTGACGTGGAAGTCTCAATGAGGGTACCATTCATTAATGGTAGTGAGCTGAGGGACACAACTTAGAAACTTGAAAAAGCATGGGTACACTTTAGAAACTCGAATACCTTAGGGGTATAGCTTAGAAAAACCCAAAAATAATTGTGTGTGGAAGGAGTATAATAATAAGAACAAAGACACCTGCGTTCTATAACAACGGGTCTCTTTGTAATTTTTATTCTTAAAAAATAAAAAACAGCTGATGTCTTTAGTGGTTTTATTAATAAAATCGTTAATGACATTAAAGGTTCTAAACTGAACCAAGCACCGATCCTACTTGAACGGTACCTTGGGAATTTAATTTAAAATCGATGTATAATGGGAATTAGTTTTTGATTCAACTATATTGAAAGAGAAATCACTCTATCAATAGTATAAAATATATATAGTCTATGTTAGAGTAAATAAAAGTTAAGTTCAAATATGAGCAAGGATTGGGAGTACATGCACGGTGCAGCTGAGACAAACTCGTGATGAAATCAAAAACAGCAAAAGATTCAAGGCAATCAATAATATCCGATACATGTGTTGGTTTTACACTAATTTGTAGGAATAATTCTTGTATAAGGCAGGTGTATGTTAATTTTATTGTAAAACAATTTATTTAAGTGCATTTTAACTATTTTTATGGTAATTTGGTTTGAATTTTAGTTTAATCTGCAATTTTTTTATAGAAACGTGATTACATACTATAAAAATACTAATATGTTAATCTAATTTATTTCAACTTTTTTGTAATATAATATTATTAATATTAAAAGAATAACTTTAAGTATTTTTAACATAAATTTAACCTGTTTTACAATAAAAAAATTTTTTTTTGAAAGACACCAGTTTTACTATAAATTAACGTATACCCGGGTTTTTTTTTTTTTTTTTTTTTTTTTTTTTTTTTTGAGAATTTGCGTGTTTATATTCAGCTTTTCAATTAGGGTGTTTTGTCTGGTTATTCAACTACTAAAACTCTTGTAAGAAATGATCATGAACAGAAGCGATAGTTTACTGGCGATTTAATGAAAAACTGATTCACATAGAGAGTAAAATATAAGGTATATTTTTTGACGAATATTTCCAAATTGTTTGCACAATTTAACTGTTGTTTATTTTGAACAAGAAAATACCATAAAATTTCATGTCATTTGGCTAAATTCTCGTTGCAACACAAAGTATATACCAAGCATCAAATACACTCCTGGCGAAATTGGTACAGGTTTAATGGCATAGTTTCCAGGAAGTCAAACTGCACCCTTCACATCCAAGTTTACAGCATCATAACCATCAAGAAGAACACCTAGGAAAGAAAGTTTGACCCACATAACCCCCACCCATAGCTCTTTTCACATTGTTTTCGAAAATTTTTGGATTATCCCTTAACACAGCAGCGGCATCATGATTTAAAGGGTCTTCATAGTTTGGTTGCTGCGCACACAAATAGAATGCCGCATTATAATGCAATTCGATAAAGTAAAAAAAAAAAACTCCAGGTAAAGGGAAATTTTAGTACCGTGAAGAGATGATACAACCCATAGATGACAGTGTTGACATTCAAAACAGGTTTCCAGTCTTCTCTTAGAATGTTAAGGCAGACATTACCTTCCAAGTCGATGTTGGGATGGTATACCTGCCAAATACATACAAAAAGTTGGGTCAAAAATTGTGCGGAACTCACTTAACTGGTCAATTTGTGATAACTACTCGCTAAAAAATTTTATCAAAAAAACTACCCTCAAATTTAAGAACTTTGGGTAGCTCTACCCTTTTTCAGTTACCGGCAACTAATTCTAGTGAGTGGGGCCCATTCATTATTTTTCCTCAAAAAAAAAACATCGTCACCTCGTGCATATTAACCAACCCACCTTTTCTTTGCAAAAATTTAGTCCAAAAAACGAACTCTTTGTGAAAATCACCAATTAAAGAAAGAAAAACAATTTGGTTTTCACAAAAATTTTGTTTTTTGGGTTGAGTTTTTGCAAAGAATAGGAGGGTTCATTAATATATACGAGAGTAATGATGTTTATTTGGAGGGAAAATAACAAATAGGTCCCATTTGTCGGAATTAATTGTCAGAAAATGAAAAAGGATAGTGCTATACAAACTTTTAAATTTAAGAGGTAGTTTTTTTTATAAAACTTTTTAGCGAGTAGTTGATAACAAATTAACCTGTTAAACGAGTAGTTCCTGACAATTATTCTTAAATAAATAAGTTATCATTTTATGTAACATAAGACGGTCTTCCGTAGAGAATCACTCTATTTACCTTTGTCTTGCACTTAACCTTGGGAGGCTCATGAGGATATACACATGGAACTTGGAAGGTGAACACAAATGTGCCGCCTCTGCAATCAAAAGTAGAGTTGTCAATTCGAACGTTCGGATCGGGTTTAGTGAGGTCGGGTCGAGTCAGGTCAATTTTTAAAGTAAAGTCATACGAAATTATTATATTCATACGAGTCGAAATCTGAATCGGATATTTTTCGAGTCGGCTTCGAATCGGTTTGGGTCAGGTGTTGTTTTGACTTTTGACAACTCTAATCAAAAGTTCCCTTATAATATCAATACACTACACAACTACTCCCTGCGTCTCTTAAAGTTCTTCCTATTTTAATAGTAATTGTCTCACAAATGAAAAAAGTTAAACTTTTTGAGATGGAGTGAGTTGATAAGAAGAAAGAAACAAGGAATGCCAATCAAGCATAGCCAAATGAATTATAAATGAAGTTCAATGATCCAAAAAGAAATATACCAATGTAATTTTCCTCCACACTAGTTATATAGTTAAGTTACTTCCTCTGTACCATCACTGTACATGCATTCTTTGGACCTTTGACACTATTCATTCACTAGCTTTGACTATACTCTTGTTTTTTTTTTTTCCTTTCTGATATATTAAATTTTAAATCATTGTGTGAAATGCTAAAATGTTAGTGTGAATAATTTTAATGTATACTATCAAAAGTTTTATTAAAAAATTTCATACTAATAACAATTTTTAGGCAAACATAAAAGTCAAATTGATGCGTTCATTGTGAAATAGAGGAAACATAGATATAGATTTTGACCAAACTGCACGGCTGCACCCTCTCCATGCTCCACAATTACAAGAAAAAAGTGAACAAAGAATAAAGCAATAATAAGAACTAAGCGCTAGTTAGCAATAGCCTATGAATTATGACTGTTATTAAGAAAAGACATCAGTCGTGAGACTCGTGATGCAATCCAGGTGTTGACATGATTTAGTAGAAGAGACACTTACAAATAATATCCCTCATCAGGCCGGATAGTAACTTCAAAATTCATCAGGTCATCCTTTCCATTGGGAAATGTTATGGTACATGATTTGGGCAGGTTCAGTTCACTAATATCTAGAAAAAGTCAATATATTAGAGCCACATTATGTAAACAGAAGAGGTAACAGTAATGTGAAACGTAATAATTCCCACATGAAACTATTCTAACAGGTTACTTTTATTATGCAGAGAGATCAGTTTATAACCAGAAACTAGCAAAAAATTGTGAAAGAAAACGTGAAACTTGCAAAACACTTCCCAGCGCATAACATGACATAAATAATCAACAATCAACAATAATCCCGGTCAGAACAGAGCAACTGAGGAGCAAGAATCTCACTGATCCATCCAATCCACACACACAAGAGAGAGAGAGAGAGAGAGAGAGAGAAAGAGAGAGAGAGAGAGAGAGAGAGAGAGAGAGAGAGAGAGAGAGAGAGAGAGAGAGGGAGAGAGAGAGAACAAAATCTTTATCCCAGTCTCTTACATAAAACCAATGACATGTTCAATGGAGGATATCGCAGCACAAGGTAGTTCTTCAAACCATCCAACATTTAGAGATTGATCATTAAATAAAAAATAGAATGATACAAAGTCAAATAAATTTTTTCCCTTCTTGGATCAGCAAGTTTCATTCTTAGTGTGCTTGCCACCTAAAATAAATCTTTTTACTTCTGCCTGACAAATATGGAGTAAAACCAAAAAGAATGGGACTCTTGATTTTGAGCCAAAACTTCTAGTGCTGAAGGCCATAACTTTAAGCACAACTTACACAAGGCCAAGACTACAACACCATTAAATATGACCATATGAGTCCCAACTAAAGCTTTTTAAGAAAGAATACCTTTATGAAGACGTAATTCTCCTGCTGTTTGCTTCTTGACATGGGTATTTCCATTAAGATTTTCAGCATTTTCCTTCTGTTTGGCTTTCACTCTGAACAAGTTAATCATCTTCTCTGTATTAGAAAAGGAAACGGGTGAATAACAACCTCAATGGTAATCGCCCACTTAATCTCACAAAAAGGCACGAAATATTGTACATTAATGCAAAAGATGCAGTCATGATACTGTTTTACTCATATCAGCAGGATTATTAAACATGAGGAAAAAAATTTAAATACCATCAAATCTAGATTTTCATAACATATGAAAACACACACTTATTCATTGACCAGATACCAAAATTAATTATACAAGTACAATTTTAAAGTTTCATTGCTACATAGTCATAACAAAGGAATGAATTTACATGTTGTAAGCATTGTTATAAAGATAAGGAAACCTTTATGCTATGTTTGGATAAGAAATTAGAAGGGAAATGGAAGGGAGGGAAATAGGAGGAAGGGGAAGGAAGGGAAAGTGGAGGAAATGATGAGCTCCATTTTCCCTCCAAATCTCTCCAATTTTAAAGGGATGGTCTTTATTAAAGGAGGAGTAAAAATGGATCCCTCCCTCCCCCTCCCCTCCCCCTCCCCCTCCCCCTCCCCCAACATATTATACAAACAAGGAACTTTGTCCCCCTCCCTTTCCCTTCCCTTCATTTCCTTCCATTTTTTGTTATCCAAACATAGCCTTAAGTCCAAGCAAACAAACATTATACTTACTCAATTGAACTTGGTTTATTTAAATAGCATGTTTGGTAACAATATTTCTAGGGTTGGAAACGGATTTAATTAAACCAATACCGTTACCATGTGTTTGGTAAAAGGGTTGGAAGCGGATTTAATTAAACCATTATCGTTACTATGTGTTTGGTAGAAGGCTTGAGTAATAATTACCATTAATTAAGGGTAATGGTTTTCACCCATTTGTTACCTCTCTAAAAGTTGAGGTACACCCTCCTCAAACAAAAATGAAGAGAATTAGGCTTAGATGATTCCTTTCCATGTTTAAACAAACATATGAAAAGGTAACGATTCAATGATTCCTTTTGTTCTCTTTATTTATTTCCTTTCCACTCTATTTTCAATATTCATACCAAACGCCCCGATTGATGAGGGAAGTAGGATCAGATCGTTAAAATCAAAGTGTAGGATCGAAATATTATACTAAATATTGAAAATTGTTTTAAAATTGCAAAAATCTAATACAAAATTGCATTTTTCTATCAATATTGATCTAAAAGACATCATTTTGCCTTTGCTTACATGGTCACTAACAAGTTTAACAAACAATTAAAAGCCATAACACAGGTTGTAATTGATAAGATGGGTGTAAGATTGTCGAAATTAAGGCTTGATGTATGATAAATTTTTTTTATAAATATACACTTTCCAATATGAACTTCAAAACTTAATTCTACAAATTATAGAGTCGGTGAATCATAAGATTATATAATAGCATTGAAATTCTACCATCAATTTTTTTTTACGATCCTAAAATTCTACATACTTTATGATCCTACCTAAGATTGCGATAGATGATATGAGCAGGCCCGTCCTTAAGCCAGGGCAGAAGGGGCGGCTGCCCTAGGCCCAGGAAGAAAAGAGGTCAAATTTCATAATTCAATACTAACATTAAAGGGTTTTGCAATATATTAGCAACCAAATTTGATTTGATTATCAAATAAAGCTCGAAAAATCACATAATTTTAGGAAATTGTGATTCAATTATCCAATTACACTCATAGCAACATAATCGCTAGTTATGATCTTTCATAATCTTAATATTTAGAACAAATAGTTCAGATTTTCGAATACTACAGTAACCACACTATCTGCAATGACAATTATTTGAAATAAAATTAAATTAGATCAAAGATAAACCCTAGATTGTGAAATTGATATAATCATTACAAAAAGAAACAACAACTTACCTTAAAAGCTGATAAAAGTACTAGAAGGCGCCTCGATGGAAAATGTCAAGGGCGATTCAACGGAGAACGTTGAATGCGCTTCAATGGAGAGCTAAGAGAAAGAGGGGAGCAAGAGGAGGAGACAGGGGCTACGTTAATTCGTTTTTTGTTTTCTTTTTCCTTAATTAATTATTTAGAACAATTCAACGGGTTGGAGTCTTAGAGACTTGGAGCCCCATTAATAAAAGATAAATTTTCGAAAAGAATGAATCCTACCTACGTTTCACGTTTGTGCTATACAATGTCCGGTGTTGTGTTTTAACTTAATCATATCATATAATAATAACTAATACATAAAGTAAAATAATATAGAAGCAACCTAACCAGATTGATTAACTCTCTAGAGAGAGAAATGAAGGAAATGTATCCTCGACTCTCGTGCAATTACTAATATAATATGGATCGTATTATGGAGATAATAAGTTCGTTTAGTTGGGTCGTCTTTACGTCTTGCTAGAGACCAATATTGATCATTGGGTTAAACCAATGCCTAATAAATGGATCCTATGAGGTCACACGTTACAGTGTTAGGTCGAACATGAATACCGAGTCCAAAAGTTGGGCTTAGTGAATGACTGGCCATAAGGAGTAAGATAGGAATAAGTCTTGCCCTAATTAGATAATATGATTATATATAATAAAGGGCTTGGGGAAAAATATGACAGACGTTCATCTCTCAAAAAGAAACAACGTAATATTTTTCCCTTCCTTTCTCTCTCTACAACCGGTTAGAAGTTCTCCATAGAAGAGGAGATTAATCTCTCCCGTCCAACTAGCATTGGTGGAGGTTCAATCTACACTTGTGGACCAATATTAGAGGAGCAACAATTGGGGCTCTAATCTCCGCAAGAAGGTAGAAGAAAGCTTGGGAATTCACGCATCAAAGGTTAATTCTAAACTATTATGTGATCCTTTATTTGTATATGCATGAGATCCTGTTTAGGTGCGTATGAATGAGATTCATGAAATTCCGCTTAGAGTACCTAAAACCCTACAGTGGTATCAGTTAGCCTCTTGCATATAATTTATTGGTCACAATAATATGATTATTTTAATGTATTTTATGATTAATTTTAATTTGATTAAGGGGAGGAATTGAATTATGGATCGAATAACCCAATTAAAATATGATTTTGATTGATTGGAATCGATTAAATGTAGATTTAATTGCTCAATTTTTTTTATTAACCCTAGCCGAATTTTTTAGCCCTAAATGCATTAATTAATTTTCTGATTTTTGTTGTGTTATGAACCCTAATTTCAAAAATTAATGTGTTAACTTCATATAATTTGATTTAATTTCTCATACTTAAAAGGTTTTTAGTGTGATAAATTAATTCATGTAAAAGAGTTTTATATGAATTAGAAATCAAATTTTATCAAAAGCCCTATATTATTTAAAATGGAGATTTTAGATTAATTTTCTGAAATTATGCATAAAGGAGTTTATGTTTAATTTAATTAGATCACCAAATTAATTTTGCAAGAGTTGTGGAATTAATTAAAAATTGGAAATTAAGAAGTGAGTGGGAGCAGCCACGGCTGGGTGGCGGAACCGCCCGTCGGTGGTCCACCGTGGCTGCTCCGGTGGTCGTCAGGGGCGCAAAGGATGCAGGGCGGTGTTTTCAGGGGAGGGCGGTGGCTGAAACGTGCAACTGTTGCACAGTTCCAGCCACTGCACTAGCTGCAAGATGTGCTGGGCTGGTGCGCCTGCCAGCGCTGCTGTGGCTGGGCAACTGCCTGGCTGCGGCGGAAGGCTGCTGTGGCGGCTGGGCTCTGGCCTGGCTGCTGCGGCGGCGGAGCTGTGGCTGGCAGCCTGCACAGTCACGGCAGTCCCCTGTTTTCAGTTTCAAAAAAAAATTGATAAAAATAAAGTATTTTAATTAATTTTAAATTATGGATTTAAATTTAATTATGGATAAATGTTTGAAAATATGTTTTCAAGGAGATAAATGAGCAATTCCAATTATGGTTATTTGACTTGGTTTATGTGATTATCCATAATTTGATTTTTTAATCAAATTAAAATTAGATGGTTAACTAATGATTAGGATGGAATTTTAAATTGGTTAAGATAATCCTAGAATATAAATGTGATTTATTTTCTTAGATTATATATTTATTTGATTTCATCTCATTCCTAATTTAAATATATGATATTTTGATTATGGTAATGAATAATATGGAGATATTATCTAATCATGTCCTAAAATATGTGATATTTTGTAGTATATGTTGCCTTAATTAAGAATATCTGATATTTTAGTTTAGGAAAAGTATGCTATGTGATTTATTATGTGGCAATTGTATGTTATATATGATATATTATTATTGCTATAATTGACTAGTATGGCCCAAAGTTTAAATTAGAAAATACGATTTGCGTATCGTTGTGTATTTTTGTAATTTAAATACGATCTGCGTATCGTTAAATATTTTTGTAATTTATTTTAATTATGAATTAGTTTAATTATTTAAATACTTGATTTATCCAAATAAGAGCCCAAGATGAGAAGGCCCATGATGAAGATGGATGGAGATCCATGAAGAGTTCAAGGAGATGCCTAATCAAGCTTAGTTCTTAGGATTAGGGGCCATACTAGCTCATATTTAATTTTATTCATTTTATTATTATTCTTAAAATGTTTGTAAGGTTATTGAATGTTGTTATCAAATGCGCTAGAGTTCACTAATTTATAACAACATAATAAACTTAAGTCCCACAAATATTGAGGCTCGCTTTTCCAAATATAAAGTACTTATTAAACAATTGATTAATAGAAATGGGTCATGCCTCCGCAGGGCATTATTATTAATCTTGGGAGGTAAGGTGAAATTGCGAATTTTACACACTTAATTTGGTCACCCTCAACAAAATCATCAAAAGCATTTTGGATTTTGAAGCAAGGGGATAGTTGAACATATGATGTTATCTATCCAACCAAGAATTACAAGAAGTTGTAATTAGTAAAGGAGTTTACTTACCTTGAAAATGTAACCTTAAGGAAGGGCCTCCGTCCGCTTAATTCTACATAGGGATAGGATCTTGGAATCACATTATTCATAAAGGGACACAAAATGAATATAGTGTAAAGAAGCTAAAATGATTTCAAAGGATGTTTGAATCATAAACTACTTTGATAAACATAGTTGAACTTTGCATTTATTTGCAAATATTATGTCTTTATTGATTAATTTTCATGTTATATATGTTATCTCCTCGATTGAAAGAAATATTGAGAAACGTTCTCAAAACTAAAAGAGTATCCGTAAACCATTATCCATGCTTTGCTAAAAGGGTTTTAAAGGCTAAAAGGAGTGCTAAAAACCTATTTAATAATGTCACATGTCTAATGATAGCTTCCAAGAACTCAAAAATTTTGAACAATTGAATGGCTCCACCATTGACTCATTTTGAAAACGTTTCAAGTGATTGGACTCGATGGAGAGGTACAAGACCTCTAAAGACAACATGAGTGCGACTCACATGAAGAACCCAATATTTTTCCTTGATCAATATGATTGAACATGGTGAATGACTTGGATTTTCATACTGTCAAATGTTGACTAATTTAAGTGACATCATTCATCACTTATTGCATGCGGTGACAAATACAAGATTAAACTCCAATATGAATTGTGTTGAATGGTTTTGGCAAAATTATGTAAGATGCTTATAGTAGTTAAGCATAGTATCATTTTGAGCTTGAAAGAAATGTTCTAGATGGTTCAAATGAGAAAGGGTTAAGAAGGATGGGACTACAATAAAAGCCAAAGGATAAAGAAAAGACAAATAAGTTGTCAATTCTTAATCACAAGGCTACTAAATTGTCAAGTGCTATTATGAATAGCAAATGTTTAAATTGAGGACTGGCTCCAAGAGATTGAAAACTACCTCATAAAGTACAGTTGGAAGGTAAAGAATGGAAATGTTCCACATCAAGTAGTTATAGAAATTGATTTAGCAAAAAAAAAATCTACTTATTTGACATGTGATGTCAAGATTAACTCTCTTGTTGAAGAATGAGGTTGAGTTAAAGAGTTGAAACTTGGATAAGGGAAAAGTAAATCTACAATGTGAGAAACAAATGTTGTTTTACATGTATGACTTTAAATTTCACTTAACTATACATAGTTTAGCATTGACATAAATAATCGTTATTATATTCTTGCTATATTCAAAACATCGTTCCATTGCAGTTATCACTGAATGTCAAAGATTCAACACATCGAACAAATGTTATTCTATGCTTGGTTGAATCAAGGGATGTTTTGCAATGCTAAATAGGTTAAAGAGTTCTATATGTTAGATATAGATGAACCATTTCTATGTATGAATCACTTCTAGTAATGTCAATTTGATCAAAATACGAATAGAATTGCATACGGAAGCTCCGAAGGGATGGACTTCTAACATCATATGATTATGAATCCATTGATGCATGCAAATCTTATTGTAGTTTGATGATTGAAAAGTTTATCTTTTGGAGAAAAGGTGACGTGAACACATTGTTGAATACATAACGATGTAATTAAAAAACCTAAGGTTCACAGACTAGAGATGAACATGGACACTTCATTTAAATATGATCACACATGCTTACATGAAGCATGAATCTGAACATTTTGAAGGAGTTCAATAAGATTCAAAAGAAGAATAAAAGAGACTTGGCAAACATTGCTATATGATCGTAACAGTTTACTTTTGAATCAAATTGTTGACTTGGAAAGAATTCAACAACATTTATGACGTGATCGTAGTGATGAGCATTTGAGCCAAACTTGATGATCATCCCAAGGATTGTAAAATTAGTTTACAACATACTCCACTAAAAGAAAATGTTTTTCAAATGGAGGAATTAAACTATATAAGATATATCATAATTCATGATGAACTGTACCTATCTTCCAAACAATAGTTCTAAGGATACACTTTTAAAATGAGGCTTTTACACTAATTAAAACTGCGTCAAATCACAATGTAGATAAGACATCATATAAGATATGGATAAGAGAAGTTCTTATTTTGTTTTTCTACAAATTTAAGAATAAGAAACTTGTATTAAACTGTTTAATGCAATGTTGAATTCTAAAGCTTAGTATAAGGGTACTACAACCACAAAATATTTTGAGGACAAATTGTTTGTTGCTCTAAATTGGTGCCTTTTTGAAAAGAGGTGTCATTTCTAAAAGGCAAGTGGGAGTAATTCTCGAACAGGTCGAGAAGAGCAACATACCCTATGCTAAGAGACCCTTTTTCATAAGGCAAGTGGGAGTATAAGTCTCGAAGGTGTTCGAGATAAGGCAAGTGGGAGTATAAGTCTCGAAGGTGTTCGAGAGAACCAACAAATGAGCATGATTCACACCATATTAAAAAAATAACACGTGGTCTCATTAATGTAATGGGATACGTAACCATGTGTCAAGGGCCACATTCCATGTATACCCTTCTTATGTTGTTCTTCATTGAAAATAAGTTTTCACTTGTTGCGCATAAACCCACAAAGTCTAGTAAATCTAAGCCAGAGAAATAAGTTCGATGGTTAAGAAATTCTAAAATATTGATTTTTGAATGTAAGATTTGACGAGTCACAAAATAGCTTAGTACAATGAAAATCTGAAATGGTTTCCATGTCTGAAAAAATTGAGTGTGAGACACTTGGTTGATTTGCATGAATTGGGAGAGAATCATTGAATGCAAAGAGTAGACAAGGAAGGAAAAATGTTTTCAAGCATTGATTAGTCACTAAAAGATTTAACGAATTCATAGTATTGACTATGGTGAAATCTTAAGCTGCTAATATTGGTTATATCTATTCAGACTCTTCTAGTGATTTCAACTCTATGTGATATGTTTGATGGAGTTCAAAACACTTTCTTGAAATTGTTCATGAAAGGGAATGTGTATGTGATACACACATTAACGTTTTGAAGAACCAGGAAGTCCTAGAAATGCATGTAAGTTTCATAAGTTCATTAGTGGATTGAAATAAGCATCAAGGAGCAAAATCTTCGATTTACTAAGTTAATCAAATTGGTTGATAGTCTTATAAATGAAGAAGCTTGCACATACAAGAAGTTTAGTGGGAGCTCTATAGTCTTCTTGGTTTTGTATGTAGATGACATACTTCTTACAAGATACGATGTTTCCATACTTGAATAGGTCAAGTAATGGCTAATGAATTGTTATTGTATGAATGACCTTGAAGGTTTAAATGAGTACATCTTGGGAATCAAGATTTATTGAGATTGGTCTTGAAAGAGGATTGAACTTGATTGAGAAACTTATATAGATGAGGTTCTCTCTACGTTCAAGCATGAAAACTCCAAAGGAGGTTTCACTCCCATGTGGCATAGCACATTGCTTATCAAGACTCAGTGCAAAGCAAAGACTGATGAGATTTAGCGAATGAGTGATATTCCTTGTGCACTTGCAAAGGATTCGTCACAAAGGGCTACGCATTATACTCATTAGATGCATGTGTGCAATTTTCAATCGAATTCTGATATATGATATTGGAAATTATAGAATTAAGAGTTTCCCGAAGTACTTGGAGAAGAACAAAAGGCAACGTCTAAGTATATGGAGATAAACTATCATAAAAGAAAAGGTCGAAAAGTTCATATGGATGAGAATGTCTCAAAATCTGTTAACTAAACTATTTCAGAAGCCTAAATATGAAAGTCATATTCGGTTCAATAGAAATTGAACATATTAGATGGCTTTGATTGTGTATTGGACACAGTTGCAAAACTATCAATTGTGTTCTCCCTATGTTTATCAATGTGAAACAAAGTTTCATACTTATTCAATCATGGTTTAGTATTAAATAAAATGTCCAATATATTTTATGAATTTCAATGGGTTTGTCAAATGCGTGATTTGATGAATGAACCCCATAAGTGAACTAAGTTCATGGAATATTTAAGTTCCTAATCCAAGTCGTTAAACTGGACATAAACGACTTATTGAAAAGGATTAGCATATAAGATTGATTGATAGCGCAGTTTCATGGGCTATGGGAACATAGAGATGTTCAGTCAATTATATGGATTTGTATGGTTGATACAGATCGAACTGACCTATGAAGTTTTGAAAAACTTCGCATTTATGTTAGTGGATTCCTAAGACATGAGTGGTGCACTAATCAATTCAATGATTAGTATAACCTCGATGTTATCAAACGTCATGCTGTAAAAGGGGACTATAAAGGCGACACTCGGGTTGCGCTAAAAGTTGAGTGGGAGTTTTGGTTGCCACAAGATTGAATAGGTCCTCTTATATTAGATAGGATGGGTGTCTTGGCCTCTTGAAGAGTAAGGATTGGAAATGCATGGCCGTGCTCAAATGGATTACTCGATAATCATTTGTTTAACAATTCGAACTCGGATTTCAAGAAATAATTTGAACGCTTGTATGGATGACATAGAGATGTAATCATACTATCAAATTGGACACTAAGAGACTTAAGGAATTTGAAGATTGCACGCTTGTCTCAGACAAGTGGGAGATTGAAGGAAATGTGTCCTCGACTCTCGTGCAATTACTAATATAATATGGATCGTATTATGGAGATAATAAGTTCGTTTAGTTGGGTCGTCTTTACGTCTTGCTAGAGACCAATATTGATCATTGGGTTAAACCAATGCCAACTACATGGATCCTATGAGGTCACACGTTACAGTGTTAGGTCGAACATGAATACCGAGTCCAAAAGTTGGGCTTAGTGAATGACTGGCCATAAGGAGTAAGATAGGAATAAGTCTTTCCCTAATTAGATAATATGATTATATATAATAAAGGGCTTGGGGAAAAATATGACAGACGTTCATCTCTCAAAAAGAAACAACGTAATATTTTTCCCTTCCTTTCTCTCTCTACAACCGGTTAGAAGTTCTCCATAGAAGAGGAGATTAATCTCTCCCGTCCAACTAGCATTGGTGGAGGTTCGATCTACACTTGTGGACCAATATTAGAGGAGCAACAATTGGGGCTCTAATCTTCGCAAGAAGGTAGAAGAAAGCTTGGGAATTCACGCATCAAAGGTTAATTCTAAACTATTATGTGATCCTTTATTTGTATATGCATAAGATCCTGTTTAGGTGCGTATGAATGAGATTCATGAAATTCCGCTTAGAGTACCTAAAACCCTACAAGAAACACTTAGTGAGAGAAACACTCTCTTTTCCATCTTTGAATTCCAAACCTTAAAAATTTTCATTCCTCTGTTATCAATCTTCAGTTAAATCTCCAAACAACAATCATGTCTGATAGAATTTATCCTAGAACGTTTGTTTACACGCATATTATAGGTTCCTATTAGTTTCCTCCCCAATATTTTCACGATGATTTTGACTGCCAGTGTACTGCCATCGGGAAGTTTTGGGACTCTCGTAAATTCTCAGCAGCTCTGGTCCAAAGATTAGTGTCTCGATTGTGGCATGTTAGAGGGCCTGTTAAGGTGTATCCTTATGGAACAGAATTTGTTTTTTGCTGTACAAATGAGTATGATGCGGATGATCTTGACCAACTTGGTTGGGTTCATTTCAAAGGGAGTCTTATGGTGTTACAACGATTACGAGGTCATGAGGTACCAGAAAACATGAATTTGAATTTAGCTCCGATGTGGGTTCAAGTTCAAGGGCTTCCAATTCGATATTCGGTACCGCAAGTAGCGTCATCAGTCCTCCATCATATAGGTGACTTGCTTATGGAAGAAAATCATAACGGTTAGTTCCCTATCCCGCGACCAAAAGTTAAAATTTTAGTTGATTTGTCGTTACCTTTAATTGCGGGTTGTTTCTTTCCTATTTATGGAAATCATGTTACTTGGGTCAAATTTAAATATGAGGGTATATTCCGCTTTTGTAAAAAGTGCGGGTTTGTCGGACACGGTCGTGAGACATGTCCCAAATCATATGACTTAAGTAAGTTTCTCTTGGAAATCCGCTTTCGTAAGCTACACAAAGACGGCGCACGTATTTTATTTGGCCCAACGGATGCTTCTTTATATACTAATGCAATTTGAGGAATTGTACCAAATCCGGATAATTGGACCACTGAGCTTTGGATTGGCAATAATGATCAAGATGATCCGTTTGAATACCCGGCGGACTCACATCCCTCGGATTGGGATTCTTTAAGTGATGTCATAGACAATCTCTCAACAGGGGCAGTCAATTCACCTCCATCGCCACATCCTTCGGCATCTATTCCGGGTTTATTTCCCGGACCTCCGTATACTGGGTTTCGTAATAGCAGGGATGAAGTCTGGCGTAGAGATTTGGGTGTTAATCGGTGTATCCGGGAGGATTGGGAGGTCGATGAGGTGCAGCCGCCACCACCGACTGGTTTCACACGTGGCACTCATGCAAATGATCCTCGTCAAGGTTGGAGATTTGTTGCTAACTGGGAACATCCAACACGTGCAACAGCTGATAATCATCAAGATGTTAACACTCAAGTTCCTTTGGGCCCACGTGTTCCCTTCATGTTACCTCATCAGATTTATCATGGCAATAATCCTCATCCAATTTCAGATACGGGTCAAGGATTTAATATAATACAAACTGGGCCCCTTCACTCCAGCCAACTTGATCCGGATCCGTATGTAGCAGCTTCTTCCTTTCATGGGCCATCTTCTATTGGGCCTCAGATTGAGCCAACTTATAGGGGAGTTCTATTTCAAGATTTGGGCAACACTAACTTGGATCCTATTCCAATTTTCTCTCCCCCCCTTTGGGTCCGACTGGACCGCCGTTCCCTGATCCATTTGGGCCAGGCCCAAGCAATTGGATGAGTGGTAATTTTCGCAGCCCTCTTGAATTACAGCAGCAGCAAATCGAGTCACCATCTCCATCTCTTGCTTCCTCCTTTCCAACGAATACTGCTGAAAGTTCAGGCTATGTACCAGACTCATCTTCAGGGGTTTTCGAATTTTCTCATTCTCCACCATCTATTGACAACTACCCAGTTGAAATTTCGAATGACTCAGTTCCAATCTCTGATGAACCGACACCTATGGATTGCTCTCCACAACTCGCGCCATCGAGCCCAGAAGGTTCTAATGATTCGAATCAAGCAGCTTCTGTTAACTCAAGCCCAGCAGGTTCTGGAAACTCGTCTCCACCCTCTGCTTTTGAAATGAGTAAGTGTGAGATTCCACTCCGACTTCGAATGACTCGTGGTAAAGAGAAGATTTGGAAATGGGTCAAAAAATCATGTCCTTCTAAACGGCCTGCCTCTCAACTTGAACCAGACACTCCTCCTTCGATTCCCTCTCCGGGTTGTTTGGCTTGCTTCAAGCAACTGAAAAAGCGCAAGGGTTCAAAGGGTCAGTCACTTTCAGGCTCGTCTGCGACTTCTCCTTCTGACAATGGTTCGGTGGCTCGCCGTAAAGAGTCACCAACATCTCCATGAATATTGGAGCTTGGAACTGTAGGGGCATTGGAACAGCGGACTCCCCTAAAGTTCCGTACTTGGCCTCTTTAGTCCGCTCCTTTTCTGTAGATATCATGTTTATCATGGAAACTCTAGAAGAGGTAGATGTTGCTGTAAAAAAATTAGCTTCACTTAGGTTTGATGGCTTTTGTGGTGTAGACTCTCAGGGTCTTAGTGGCGGGTTGGTTGTTTTTTGGTTTGCCCCGCTTAGCGTTGTTCCTATTGTAGTTTCCTCTAATGTAATTTTGTGTGAAATAAGTACTCCAAATGATGAAATAATAAAATATATTTTGTTTGTGTACGGATGGCCTCATCCTTCGGGACGTCCTTCTGTTTGGTCTGAAATTTCTACTATTTTACAAAGGTATCAAAATGTGGTTTTGATAGGAGACTTTAATCAGGTTGAATATAGTACGGATAAGGTGGGTGGTTCAGCAACAATTGTTGGTCAGACGGAATTTTAGGAATGGAAACTATATTCCGGGCTTTTAGACATTCCCTTTACGGGTCCTTCATTTACTTGGACTAACGGTCATAATAATGGACAGCCAACTTTTGAACGTCTAGATAAAGCTTATGCTTCTCAAAATTGGTTACTAAATTATCCACAAGCTTCTCTCCTCCATCAGCCGATCTTATTTTCGGATCATGCTGCTATTATTCTTCGAGAAAAAGGGATTTAGAAGGTCGCAAACCTTACAGGGTCGACAATTGGTGTTTACTTTCAAAAGAGGTGACTTCTATAATTACTTTATCTTGGGCCTTGGATATCTCGGGCTCCCCTATGTTTGCCATTTCTCGAAAATTGGAAAATTTGCGTTCGAAGTTGCTCAATTGGTGTGTTACTCATAGGCGGTTATGGGGCATTAATTGGAAGGAATTACATGAGTCACTATCTCCATTAGCTCAAAATCTAGAATCCAAGCTTCATCGACATCTTTTTCTTTCTTTACGGGAAGAAAAAATCAAATATTCTCAGACAACCTACCTTTATTGGAAACAACGGGCTAAGGTCAAATGGTATGGTTTAGGGGATTCTCACTCCCATTCTTCTGTTTTCTCATGTTCAAGCTCGTCGTCGGAAAAATGAAATTTGGGGTTTACAGATTTCATCCGGTGAATGGATACATGATCAAAGTCAAGTTCGTACTATCACTCATGATTACTTTTCAACTCTTTATAAGACTCAGCAACATCACAGTCCAATACCTGAGTTTGATTGGTCTTCCTTGGATCTTCCCTATCTCTTAGATGAAGATAAAATGAATCTTATGAAGCCTTTTTCTGCTGAAGAAATTAAGAGAGCTATGTTCAGTATTGACGACTTGAAGTCTCCGGGACCTGATGGTTATTCATCAGATTTTTTTAAATCCCACTAGTCGGTTGTTGGTCCCTCGGTTATTAATGTTGTCCAGTATTTCTTTTTACGTGGTCATATGCTCAAGGAATGGAACCGCACATTTATAGTTCTCATCCCAAAGATTGATCATCCTCAGCAACCTTCGCAATTTCGACCTATAGGATTATGCAATGTTCTATACAAATGCATAGCCAAATGCCTTTCGTTTCGGCTCCGTCAAATCTTGCCTTCTCTTATTTCAAATTGCCAGAATGCTTTTGTTCCGGGCAGACTTATGTCAAACAATAGTCTACTGCCTCATGAGATTTTATCATATATGAATCGATCAAGGGGTCGGTCAATGTTTGCTGCTCTCAAACTTGATATGAATAAGGCTTATGATAGAGTTAATTGGAGCTTTTTGTGGCAAGTTCTTCAGTGCTTTGGGTTTCCTCCCTACTGGATTCATATCATTCAACAATGTGTTTCTTCAGTCTCATATCAAATTCTGGTCAATGGTAACCCGACAAAAGTTTTCAGACCTACCTGTGGTCTTCGTCAGGGAGATCCTCTTTCGTCGTACTTGTTTGTTTGTTGTATGGAAATCTTTTCGGCTATGATTCGACGAGTAGAGAGAGATTGTCTCTTCAGAGGGATTAAGGTCTCTCGTTATGCTCCCTCTATTTCACATCTGGTTTTTGCAGACGGCTCTCTTCTGTTTTTTCAACCGTCTCCTTCAGCTTGTGCCAATGTTTACATGTGATGCAGGAGTTCTGCAATTTATCAGGCCAGATGATAAACTTACAAAAATCATTTGTTCGTTTTAGTCCTAATGTGCCAGATGATTATGCGGATTATTTAGCTTCCTCCCTTTAATTAAAGACTCTCCCTTCTCTTGGTACTTATTTGGGTCTTCCTGTTGATATTGGGAGAAGTAAATGTAAAGCTTTCCAACCTCTGGTGGATAAAATTACATCTCGCCTGACTAATTTTGCCCCTCTGCATCTTTCAGCAGCAGCTAAATTGGTAGTGATTAACTCTATTTTAGTTGCCTCTATCAATCATGTGTTATCAGTGTTTCGGATTCCTTCCTCCATTATCGACAAAATTAATAATCTTCTCATCAGATTTTGGTGGAAGTCAAGCGAACAGTCCAAGGGTTTATCTCTTACTCCATCCTCGACTATGTTCTCTCCGAAAGGCATGGGGGGTTTAGGTTTCGACATCTGGGTTGTTTCAACTTAGCTCTTTTGGCTAAGCAGGTTTGGCGTATTATGCAGAATCCGCAACTTCTTCTGTCACAGGTTCTCAAGGCTAAGTATCCTTCGCTCTTACTCCATAATTCTGTGGGTCGCATTTCTACCCCATCATGGGGATGCCGCAGTATTCTGCATGGTGTTCAGACCTTAAAATTGGGTCTGGCTTGGAAGATTGGGAATGGTTCTAAGGTTCGTATTCTTCAGGATTCTTGGGTGCCTAACTCTACTGTGCACTTCAAGGAGTCCATTGCTAGATCGGTTTCACCGACTCTGTTGTCTTCTCTTTTGGATTCCAACTCTAATAGTTGGGACTCCACTTTGGTTCATACATTATTCCCTCCTTCCATTGCCGCTAAGATTCTCAGTCTTGAACGACCTCCGCAACTTATGGATGATTATGTTTACTGGAAATTAACTAAGGATGGGATTATCTCTACCAAATCTGTTTATGCTCAGCTGGTTCTTTCATCGGATTGGCTTCCTCAAACTTTACTTTCGATCGATCCTCTTCATTGGAGTAAGGTTTGGGCTTTACCTATTCTTCCTAAGTAGAAGATCTTTCTTTGGAAATTTTTTCATAATGCCCTCCCTGTTGCTGTCAACTTAAGAGCTAAGGGTATTCCGGTGGATCCTGACTTAGAATCCATCGATAACATATTCCTCAATTATCCCTTTACTCGGCGACTTTGGGTCTGTGGTCCCTTGGGTGTTCGTCCTCCAGTTCAAGATAACCCTTTTCATCAATGGTTTACTTCACTTTTACTTTCTGTTATTTCTCTTAAGAACTGGATTGGTTTAGATTCGATTCTATCCTTCACTTGGGCTTTTTGGATCCTTCGAAACAACATTCGATTCAGACAGGCGATTTGTTCCCCATCTTCTATTTTTCAGATAGCTCAAGAGTGGACTCAACGTAGTTTAGCAGCCTGGGACTTGCTTTCTTCAGATACCTCTCCCCCTCCAGGCTTTGGTTTTCGATTATATTCTCTTCAACTTGTAGGGAATGGGCTGTATCCCTCCTGCTGTCGCTCTCATTGTTGATGGTGCTTGGTGCTCCCGGGATTGTCGGGCGGGTATTGGTTGGTGTTTTTACTCTTTAGATTCTAATATCAGCCTTGGTGGTGCAGCTCGTGCCTGCTTTGCTCTTTCAGCATTACAAGCTGAGTTATTGGCTTGTCTTTGTGGTTTAAGAATGGCTCTTCATTGTGGCTTCTCTCGAATTCTTATTCGCACAGATAGTCAGTTGTCTATCTCTATGTTACGTGATTCCTCTTCGGATATCTCTACTATTTGGATTCAGCAGCAACTTCGAAACATCCTTTCTTCATTCCAAGTTTGTGCTATCCAAAAGGTTCCTAGAGATGGTGTTCGTTCAGCTCATCTTCTAGCTACTTCGGCTATACGTCGTCAATTAATTAGTTGTTTGTTCTAAGTTGTCTTTTGTTTTGAGTTGTCCTTTGTAAAAAAAAAACCTAATACATAAAGTGTTTCGGAGGTTTTTTGTTCCTCGGGAGAGTTACAACACTAAGACTGGATCCAGCAAAGGGCGCCTGTACCTGCAAAGTAAACAGACCGCCGGATGGTCGGTGGTCCGCCTCCGAAGATTAAGTTAGTAAAGTATTCGGAGTAAAACCTGCGGAAATAAAGTTATCTGCTCAGATTCAAAGCTCGGGTAAGGTGATGTCTGTTTCCTGAGAACGAAAGCTCTGTAATAAATGTGTATGTGACGTGATGTCTCGTGTTTCGTATCCTGTCATCAAATGAGGGAATTGTCCCTATTTATAGGGTCTTTTGGGAAAGTGTGCCCTCCCTAGGGTCTGGTGACCTAGGGATTAGGGCACGCCGCAAAACGACGCCTCAAGGTTTGGGCCCTTGAAGGCCGCCATTTCAGAGGTGATATCTGAGTGACATGTATCACTGATCCTAAAAGACCATTTGGGCGTCTCTTAGGGTGACACGTGTCGCCCTCCTAATGGTCCATTTGGATCATCAAACATCCCAAATCAAGGGGATATCTGCCTACCACGTGTCACCATCTTGAAGGTCCGAGGTGGTGCTTCTTCTAGAGACACGTGGCAGGCTCTGATTGGGCCACTTGGACGGGTATAAAAATACCCAAATCATTTTCCCCTCACGGGGGTCACGTGCATCGCCCATGACGCCTGTGATAGGTGTCGGCCTCTGATTGGCCGAGTCATTACTTTTTATTGTTGGGAGAATTCAGGGTTTTAACCCCAAGGTTTTCACCCCCTATAAATAGAAAGGTTTGACTTCCTCTTGGATTCACATTTGCGTGAATCTTCAAAGGAATCTTGAATCTTCTGACTATCAAAGACTTTGACCTTCCAGAGCATCCGGCAGCCGGCCCCCTTAGTTCGCCTGCTTCAACAAGTGCCCAAGACCGACGACTCTCGTTACCTTCTCCTAACGTAACCGCCTGATCTCTTTTTACTTATTTTTTTTGCATTTTTCTTTATCGAAATGGTTTCCCAAACGCACCGGCACGACCTAGGTTAGCGATCAGCCGGTCACCGGGGACGGCTGAACCTAGAACTAAGAGTGTCGAATGCTCGTTCGAGAACTTTGCTTTAAGTACATCTCCAAATCCAACAGTGTCTGTGCCTCTGCAGGACGATGGCCAGAACAAAGCAAACAACAAGGAGATATAGAGCGGATGGTTCCTTTTACCATTCGAACAGTGAGACCGTCAATTCTGATGGCTCCATTAGGGTGCCTGTTTCTAAGGTCCGTGGGGACCGGCCTAGCACCGTCAGCACTCCAAATGACTCATTTTTGGAGGAGTGAAACGAGGAATTTGAGAACCCCGGGCCGAGTGGATCGGTGCCGGATGATGAGCTGGGGGAGGACACTGCTGGCAACATCCGGCAGTCCCCTAGCTCCGAAGAGAATTCTGATGACTCTGCGTCATCATCTTCCAAATGCGTCCCCCTTGACTCAGAGGAGGTGCAATCAAACCTTAAAGCTGCTAGAGAGTCCCTCTCCGTTAAGAAGGGAGAGGGCTGGGCGGAGCCGTCTGCTTCCAGGCGGCATGAACGTGCGCCCTACTATCTGCACGTTCCAGAAGGCAGGCGGAAGATCATGACGGATGATCTTCCCAAATTTCTTTCTGACCATGTCATGGGACATGGCTTTCTTCTGTCCGTGCCGGATGCTGAAGACACGGTTACCTGGCTGAAATGGCTGTTTATGGTGACCAGTGCTTCGGCTGTTCTAAGGGAGCCATCCAGGCAAGACTTCGCTTTCCTCTCCATCCGCCCGTGGAGAGGATCTTGGACGGATACCAACTGGGTATCTGGCAACTAGACCCCAACTCTTGGGTAAATATCTTGGGCTACGTTGCCGCCTGCGAAATGCTGGAGGTGGATCCCAGCTTCGAGGCGTTTTCTCACATGCACTATCTTAGTAGAACGCCCAATCCAAGTGGGATCGACTGGTTTACTTTGACCAGCCACACCCGGTACATGATGACGCTGGGGAAAGAGAACAAGTGGAAGGACTGGCGAACCAATTTTTACATAGTTTCTTCCCCAGCCGCCCAAAGGAACAGGCGGTACAACCGCTGGATTCAGTATCCTCGCCTCTTGGCTGGGAAAAAGGCTGTTCCGCCTGTTCCCAGGCGGGCCCAAAAGGAGATTTTTGACCGGGGCCTCTTTATTGTGGCTGTCCGGACAAACCAAGAGACGGGGGTTAAGGAGGTCACCCCTCAAAGTTATATTCCCAAATTCGAGTGGCTCTTGGACGGGACGTACTTGGCCGCCTGCGGGCTAAGTACTGAGATGCTGAGAGGTAGCTGGCCGCATGATATTATTACCTTTGCTTGCTTTTGATTATTTGTTTCTTCGCTAACTCTTGGTTTCTTGTTGCATATAAGGCAATGGCAAAGCTCCCCGCCCACAAGAGACCAGCCCTCTCAGCCGCCTTCTACCGCTCAAACCTAAAGCAGGCGGATGAGCAGCCACAAGGCGGCAC
Organism: Chenopodium quinoa; assembly: GCF_001683475.1. Lineage (NCBI taxonomy): Eukaryota > Viridiplantae > Streptophyta > Magnoliopsida > Caryophyllales > Amaranthaceae > Chenopodium > Chenopodium quinoa. The sequence continues at coordinate 166,072 of NW_018743516.1, read as the reverse complement.
TCCTAAGGTAACGAGCTTGCAAAGTTTTAGCTTAATGAAATGTGTAGCATATTCTGTTTATGAGACTCACACTTGGAATTCTTTTCAGAGTGCCTCATCAAAGCCTGCCCCCTCTTCTCAGCCAGACCCTAAGCTGCGAAAGCAGTCGGCTGGCGACGTTTCCCAGAGCTAGAGGAAACACGTTGCCACAAAGCCTGTTAAGAAAGGGACATGCGCCTCCTCCCCCACCAAGACTCAATCAAAGCCGTACGCTCAACAACGAGTGTCGAAGAGTGGCAAAACGCCACTCACCACTGCTGGCGGCACAGCAGGCGGCAGCGAAGCTGCCGGGGGAGAAGGAGGTAAGCCATCCAACCATTCGAACATGCACTTTATAAAGATCATTCTATTTAGTCTTGACTTAGCTATATTTGTTTGATAGATGCCCCAGCGAGGCCAACTGTCCTCCAGATGGCCAGACGGATGCTCAGGACGCCTGATCCTGAGGACAAGGCGGCCGTCTGAGGGGTCGGCACCCTAGACCTGGATGGCATTCTAGATATTCTTTGCGAAGTACAATTTCTTACAAGTTGATTAATATACATATTTTTGTCGAATGGTTACTGCGCGTGAGTGGTCTCAAAGGGCCCCTTAATGAGAAGACCAGGGAGGTAAAGACAGCGAATGCTCGGGCCGCCTCTACTCTGGACAAAGCTCAGTTTGAGATTGCTCAAAATGAGATTCTAACAATTGATATGTTGTATTCCCAGGCGTCTGCCAACCTGCAAGTTCAGCAGAACTTGGACGCAGCCAAGCAGCGAGTGAATGAGCTCCAGGACCAGGTCAAGGGCCTTAACGAGAAGCTGGACAACCTCAAGGAGGCAGAGTCCAAAGCGGCTAGCCTGAAGGCGACGGTCAAGAGACTTAGAGGGCGGCTGAGCAACTAGGAGAACCAACTCCGGACCAAGTATAGGTCCTTGATGGAGGAGGAGAAACTAGCCCTGGTCAAATAAATGATGGACGATAATGAGGTCATCATGCATGCGGCCTGGGCGGCTGCTCAGCCGTCTACCGATTATCAAACCTGGAAGGTTCAGTTTGATAAGGATAATGACGAGTTTAATGCCATTCTCCTTAGAGAAGCTCAAAAGGCGGCCAAGAAGGAGGCGACCAAGAAGGAGGCGGCTGCCAAGAGTGCCTCTGAGGAGTCCAGCTCGTCTGGCGGCTCGTCGTCTGGGGACAAGGAGGAGGATGATCAGGAGGAGGATGCGGAAACTAAAGAGCATGCGCCGGAGGACAAGGAAGATGCCGATGCTAAGAAGCTCCCCTGATCTTTAAGCTTTATGTCTGTTTTTTCTGCGGCCGAATGGCCATTTACTCTGCTATTTAGGCCTGTATGCCGAGTAAAAAATGTATCTTTACTGACCAAGGGGTCGGGTAATTCAACAATTCTCCTTGCTTAGCCAGTTAACACTTTTCAGTCGTCAGTTTTGACGGCTGTTAACTTTTATGAAGCATCCGGTCATTTGGCCGGTTTTATTTATATTGGTGTTTATGCTTTAAAAATTTTCAAATCTTCCAATTTTTATGCATAGAATTTTAGCTAAGTATTTTAGCCTGTATAGTATGCGAATGTTCTTGCCCCTGGACGGATGTCGATTAGTTTCGGTTGATTGGATTGATTGACTTAGAAATTATTCATACTTAGAAGAGTATGCATGGTTTTTAAGTCAATCAATAACTATGGTGATTGCCCCAAACCAAGCGACAGACGGTCATGCAGAGCAGTCGATCCTTTGATTTCATTCGGCCATAGGCCTCGTTAATAAGATACTAAGTTTTAACTTAGCTTATTTGTTAAGGAAAAATATTCCGCCTGGTTTTCCCCAGAGCAAAGCAGGCGCATCCGGCCATAAGCCTCATGTACGTATAATTCTAAGTTTTTAGACTTAGCTTTTTGATTGAAAAAGAATTTTCCGCCTGTCTTGCCCCAGCTGGCCATATGCCTCGATAGCCTCTAATCATGAAACAATGACCACTTTCCAATTGTACTAGAACAATTTGAAAGACTCTCGGCCTTTTATAAATCACTTTCGATTTATTCAAACAACTGCGGACGCTTCCTTAGCATTCGGTAGGGCCATTTGATGTATTAGTAGAGCAATGTGCCACCCAAATGGGAGATGCTTCTTGTAGGCGTCGCTCGAAGTGCGCCTACGTTAAAGCATGTGTGAATATGCTTGACACTCATAGGAAGTGGGAATTGACATAATACGATTAGGGAAAACGAAAGTAGGGAGCCGCCAAAAAGTTTTTAAGGAACTTGTAAACCGTTCACGGATCATAAATAAAGGGACAACGATAGGCAACAACGATTGACCCGTGAAGGTTACACCCCATTCATAATCCATGAGATTACTAACTCCATATGGTTCGGAACCACGAAAGGAGGATCGGGGATGATGGTACGAAGTGAGTCATGGAGTCACGTTCCCCCGTATTGGCCTCTACTCGATTCTTATAGTGAAAAGTGATTCCTGCGATCTCAAAGGCATTCAAACAAAATATTCAATTTGCTCCAAACTATTATTAAGGTAAATTGGTTAAATATTAATGCAACATATAATTCTAAAATATTTGTGATCACTTGAATTAATAACAAGATTAAAAAGGATCCTAAACCGGTTGTCCAAATTATCTTATTAGGCGTGATTTTCAATTACATATTCTCTTTAAACATGCAATATGGTGATCATAAAAATAATAGAATAAACATTAATATTGGAAGCAATTTAAAAATAATAATGTTAGTCAAATCAAATAATAATAAACCTAATCATTACTAGAAACAAGAAAAAAAATAAGAGTAATTAAGTGATTAATTACTCACTTTTCGCGTTTCCTTGAATTGCTACATCATGAATAAACTGTTAGTAACTTCAATTAAAATATAAATCAAATTAAAATTAAATTAAATAAATGTAGATTTATATTGGTCCGAACCCTAAGTTAATTATACCTTTCACACCTTTGTTTAAGTATAGAACTTTGGGTATTGTATGAACTCCTAGGAGTGCTTAATTAGGGGAAGTATTTTGAGAGAATAGGGTGGTTATTATTTAGGCTAAAGAGGGAGAAGAGAATGATTTGATGATCAAGCTATTTGATGATTGAAAAAATGAGATATGACCTCTATTTATAGAGAAAAAAGAGGGGTCGAAGAATCAAGAAAAGTTGAGAATTCGAATCGGATAAAACTCTTGCGATAGACAGCAGTTTTTGCGGTTTTTGTTTTTATCATATCTTTTGATCCAAAAATCAGAATAAGATGAATAAGATATCGTTGGAAAGCTCTTGAAGTATAATTTCTAAAAAAATTAAAATCATATTAAAATATTTTATAGAATAAAAGATATAGCCGAAATATTGAGATAGTATCAGTTTTGGATAGAGTTTGATATTTTATTCATATCTTTTCCGTTATAGCTCAGAATTGATATTATAATATATCATTGGAAAGATAATTTCAAGGGCTATCCAAACATATAAAATTTGGATAAAAACTATGAGACACGAAAATAATATTTGTCTATCTTTGAATGTCTTTCAATTCGAATAAAATTAGGACTTTTAAAAAAAAGGAGTTTTATTCAATTTCAAACTCTTTAATCTTATCTTTACAAAAAGGATAATTAGGATCTTTTAGAAACTTATAGAAGCTTCTAATTAATCCTAATTTGTTTAGGAATGGGATTAAATAATTTGGACCCTCCACATGATCATTGGGTCGTAGGTAAGGTGGGCTTAGGTTCGGTTTGGACTCAGTTTAATATTTTGGTCATAACTTATTCGTTATAAATCGGATTTGGGCTTATAATATATCGTTGGAAATCTCTTTTAAAGCCCCATACAACTATTTAATCATTGGACCCAGATTATGGACCAAAAATAAACTGTATTAAATGTTTTTATAAAAAGGACACGAAATGAATGATTTTAAAGGACACGAAATGAATTATTTTGGGTTTAAAGGCACGAAAAGAGAAAAATAAGTTATGTTTTGGGGAAATGGGCTAGAAGGTGGGTTGGTTTATGAAATGGAAATATGGATTTAAGCACTCCAAGATTAAATACTCAACCCGACCAATAATGGCGGTGAAAGGTTGTTCATCATCGGGTTTGGTTTTGGGGAGACATTTTTAGGTTTCTACAGAAGCCCCCGCTTTGACTGAGTTTGTAGAAACGCCAGTTTTGAAAACTATAGTCAAAGTAGTCGATAGGGATGGAGAGTGATTTAAGACGTTATGCGATCCTAAATCACTCTGTATACGCCGATACCTGCAAAAAATGTTAATTCTACAAATAAAAGAGTAAAGGGATAGAACGCTTATCTGACACCAGTGTATCGGTGACAAATGAGTTTGGTATTTTCCTTTTCTTGAAGGAATCCACTAGATGACGTTTGTTGAAACGCTTTCCATGCTTGAGGAAAGCCGACAGATGAGTTTTGTAGCTTTCTAAGACTGAAGAAACCTACCGAATGACACTTTCCATGCTTGAGGAAAGTCGACATATGATTTTGGCGTTTTTCTATGCTTGAAGAAATCCACCGATAATGCTTTCCACGCTTGAGGAAAGCCGACAAAGGAATTTGGCGATTTTCTATGCTTGAAGAAATCCACTGAATAATACTTTCCATGATTGAGTAAAGTCGACAAATGATGAGATTGCAAGTCTCTGTGTATCGAGAACCTTGCGTCATGAAATGATGGTGGTTCGATTGTCACCGAATGTGGGTTGTAGATGGTCCGCTTTTCCCCGGACGTGGGCTGTAGTTGGTTCGCTTGTCCCCGAACGTGGGCTGTAAAAGGTTTGCTTGTCCCCGAACGTGGGCTGTAATTGGTTCGCTTGTCCCCGAACGTGGGTTGTACATGGTTCGCTTGTCCCCGAACGTGGGTTCTAGATGGTCTGCTTGTCCCCGGACGTGGGATGTAAATGGTCCGCTTGTACCCGGACGTGGGCTATAAATGGTCCACTTGTCCTCGAACGTGGGCTATAAATGGTCCGCTTGTCCCCGGACGTGGGCTGTAGATGGTCCGCTTGTCCCCAGACGTGGGTTGTAGTTGGTTCGCTTGTCCCCGAATGTGGGCTGTAGATGAGACTTGCAAAAATAAATTTGCCAATGGACTTGTATATATTGTGATTGACTTGACCACTAACTTGACCAAGTTTGACTTGATGTGACATGACATGTGTATGACTTGTGACTGTGTGTGTGTGTATATGTGTGTGTGCAGACACAAGCAAACGAAGATGCAAAAGCAAAAATTTTCCGTCAAAAATTGTCATGAGACGAGAAGGTACTGAATTTCTCCCGAAAAAGAAAGACGTGAAAAAAGAAGTTTTGTTTTTGAACTTCCCTCGATAAAAATTTTGAAAAAGTTTTTGAACTTCCCTAAAAGAAATAATGAAAAAGGGAAGAAGTTTTGAACTTCCTCCTTAAGCAAGACGAAATGAATCGTATGGATTGAATTGCTTGTCTTGAAAATAATGTATGTATGATGAATGTTCTTAGGCCAGGAGGCTAAGGACAATTACATCATGTGACATGATAGATGAATTAACTTAAGTCATGGAGCTAAGCATCATATATGGTGTAAAGAAACGATCTTGTACGTCACTTAGGTCTGGAAGCTAAGCACGTATTTAGATGAAGTGATTATTGAGTATTACATAATGAATGTTGCTTAGGTTAAGAAGCTAAGCACGATATGCTTTGTATGATTAAAAATCATTGATATATAAATGTTTCTCAGCACATTATGCGATGCATGAAACAATGAATATTGCTCAGGTCAGGAAGCTAAGCAAGTATACAATGTTTCTTCTAATGAATGTTGTCTTTAAATATGATGAAACATGCACAGTGTTGAAACAAGATTTCATGATAAGGGCTCTTAAAGGGAAGGATGATTGATATGGATATGGATGTGTTAGTGAAGTGTGTGAACGTGATACTAAGGCTGGCTGCAAGGGTTATGGTGATGGAAAGAGATGTGAGAAAAGTCAAAGATGATGACTATTTAGGCTGGGTGCTAAATGATGTGGGTTCAAGCCCCCAAGTCTAGCTCTAAATGGGTTGGGGTAAGCATTAGATATTCTTTGACTCGATCATGCAAGGATATGAATATGAATGTGGTCGCACCTCGATATGAGGTTGCGTATGTGTAGACACCCATTTGTGTCTCCCCAAAACCAAACTCGGTGATGAGTACCTTTCACGTCGAATCATAATCGAATGAAGCGAAAGTGTGGAAAGCCTAGTGTTGCGGAAAGTTTTAAATTTCTTTTCTCTTCTTTCTGTTTTTGAAAACTTATTTTAAGAAAACAGCCAATCCAGTTTGGTTGGAAATGATATGGGTCCAATAGTAGTCTAGTTGGATGGGGCTTGACAAGAGCTTTCCAACGATATATTGTAAGCCCAATTCCGATGAATATTGAGGAAGTTATGGCCAATTTACTAAACTGGGCCTGGTTTGAGCCTTATATGAAGCCCAATGATCTTGAGGAGGGCCTAATATGATTTATCATTCCTAATGCAATTAGGAATGGTTTTAGTCTTCTAGATTCTTCTAGAAGGTTCTTTTCATTCCTAATTCAATTAGCATTGATAAATTGACTTTTGTTGACTTTTCAGAGTTTTAATTAAAATCAAATAGCATTTTCGAGGAAAATATACGATTTTATCCTCCAATACGGCAAACTTATCTGATTTTCGAAAACGCGTTGAAAACAGGCCTGGCGCCTGACTCCAGGCATTGGCACCTGGAACCAGGCCTGGCGCCAATAAGTTGGGGCTGGCGCCAGCTCTGTTTTGCGTGCGCTAACCTCGTTTTGCGTGCGCCAAGTGCTCTGTTTTGATATTTTATCTTTTTGGCTGATTTTCTCTATTAATAATGTATTAAAAACTCCGTTTTCATTCACCTACAATCAGTTTTTATTCGCAATCATTAATTCTATAATTCTCTCTTAATCACTCACCAATTCTCATCAAGTTTTTCTTCATTATTTCATCTCTCTTTTCTAAAATTGCTTTTTACATGCAGAATTCTGCATTCACAAGATCTAGAAACACTTAGCCATATTCGAAGTTGCCTTCGCCCTAGACGTGAAAGGTTTAATTTCTGAGGGTTTGGTCCCAAATCTCTATTTCAATTAATTAATTTAATTGTTTGTTTATTATTTTCCTTGAAGTTACTAACGTGTGTATTTTGTAATTAGAAAGAGGTACGAAGCATCAAATCAAGTGCTTTAATTGATTAATTGATATTATGATGTAGAAATCATGTTTATATTGTTATTATGATATTCCTAGTATCATGTTTAGGGAAAAGGTTATAATATCAAATATATTAAATATGATTAAAAGTATGATGCTTCCTATGTTCTTCCTAATATTTATGATTGTTAGTATCATGTTAGGGTTAAAGCTTTGATTTTTATTGCTTAGTGACATGCTAGGGTTTGTTATTAATCTTGTTAGTATCATGCCTAGGATCTTGCTTTTTTTATTATGCTTTAATATTAACATGAACATGATTATGATTGTTATAATTTATGATGATTATGAATATTATGAATATTATTATTATTATTATTATTATGATTTTAATTATTATTTATTATAATTATGTTGCTTGATGTTTATTGCTTGATCACGCTTCTTTATGCATGTTTAAAGGGAATTCGTACTTGTAATCACGCTTAATGAGATAATTTATAATCTTGTTAGGGTTAATTGTGATTATAATTCAAGTGATCGCCAATAATAGTTTATGTGTGCATTAATATTCAACCAACATAGATAAACAGATTTACGGTTAATGTTATTGATTGCATGTTAATTAGAAAGCGCACATGAATACGATTAGAATAAAGTAGAGGCCTATTATTAGGGCAGGTTCAATCTCTTTTAGGTTGGATTTGTACCTTCATCCCCGAACCCTTATTTGGTTCTAGACCTTATGGAGTTGACGATCTCTTGGATCGTTAAGGTGTGTAACCTTCACCCTGTGAACGGTTTACAAGTTCCTAAAACTTGTTGGCGACTCTTTTGCTCTATCTTCTTCCCTTTTGGACGCCACCGTGCTTTAGTGTATGATCACAGTGGGGTTCAAGCAAGGGGATTAACGCTTGAATTTATTCCCCACACTACGTATCCGTTAGGAATTAGGCCAAACGTAGCTCTAACCAAACATTGCACAAGTGTATGTACACCTCAAAGAGGTCTTTCAAGTGTTATAATGTGGTTAAGTTGATGGTTTAAAGAAGAAAAGGGTATGAGGCTAAAGACCCGAGAGAATCCCCAAGATGTGTAATTGTGAATTGGACTTTGCAAGTTTTATTTTCAACATTTCTTTTTTCTTTGACTTCTTTATTTTTAATCAATGTGGGTAATCTCAGATCATGTGGTCCATCACTCACTTAGCATTCATGTTTCTCGGGCACGGTACCAAGCACTCGATGAGAGACGCAATTTGAGACGTGTTCATATCAAAGACATTGGAACACTTGCCCTTAGACATTGTTTTTTTTGTTGCTTTTTTTTTTTTTTTTTTTTTTTTGTCTTTGAATATAATACAATTACACATCTTCCAATCCCAGTGTTGAGTGAATGTGGGTTGAAGAAATGAAGGCCAAACGTTAGACGAGGCTCAAAGTGGTTGATGAAGAAATGGAATGTATGCTTCATTGGTTAATGGGAAATGACAGGGTTGGAAAGGTGTCTCAAATCATTGGTGTACCTTGTGTTTAGTTCGGCAATTGATTTTTTTTTTTTTTTTTTTGGCGAATGACATGATCGAAAGCGAAGGAAAGAAATGATCACTGATGGAACATGGCATATAGACATAAGGATAAGGAGAACCTATGCTAGACTTATTAGGGGAAAGGGGTTAAAAACGAAAGAAAAAAAAGCATGAAATCTTGTTTGGAAACTTGTCTTGTGCTTAGTTTTCATGGTTGCTTATGAATTACTTGTTACCGCCAAGAGGAACAAGAAGCTTGTTATTGTTGATGCTTTGATTGGAAGAAAAGAAGGAAGGAATGACGTTCCCCTTATTCTTCCAACTCTTGCCTAGTGATTCTTGAACTCGAGTATTATGGAACAAAATGAGCTCACTTAATGAATTGACTCAATACTCGGATTGAAAAGGAAGAGTGTATAAAAGAATTTTGAAAACCAATGGGGAATACTTCACCCATTCCTATTACGACGGAAAACGACCCATGCATAGTCCTAGTATAGTGCATTACTCGAAGACAAAGTGTGTGCAACGACTCAACATGTGTGATTAGGTGAGTTTATTAAGACTCGTGGTATAATCGCATGGCTAGACATGAGAACGTTGTGAAAAACAAAGGACCTAATGACCAAATAGCACGGAAGACTAAAAGACAAACTAACTTGATTAATTTTGTCAAATTTTAATGTTTATGCTATTTACTAGGTGAATACGGTCCATTGGAAATTGTTAGTCATAAATAATATCAACCACAATCAAAGACAAAGAACACATGTTAAGGTTAGCGCAAAAATCAATCACAAGAAAATAGGAAGAGAACTAAAATTCTAGAAGAGTTATGACTCATGGGTATATAAAAAAAATAAATATAAATAAAACTAAAAACCTATAATCCTATATTATACGAGTTGATGATAAGTGGTTTATTTGACCACTTATTGTGTCAATTTAGGCTCGATTTTGCATTCATTTCCCCTCTTTCTAACCCGTTTTTGAATGAAAATATTTTGTCTCGGCTTTCCCCCTCTTGGTTTGTGTTTGTCCATGTTTTGCAGGTCTATGGACTCAATTTGGCAAACATTCGGTGCATGATTTGTGTTCAAGGCAAGGAAAATTGAGAATGGAGAGGGCGCTCCAACTAGAGCGGGCGTGCACCCCTCAGAAGCGGGCGCTCCAAACCTTCTTCCAAACTTAATGTCAAGTGCACCCTGTGAGGAGCGGGCGCTCCTGGCCGTGGAGCGGGCGCTCCTCCTCAAACTTTCAAAATTTTATGTATTCTGAAGATAGCTGGAGTGGGCGCGCAACATTCTGGAGCGGGCGCGCAACATTCTAGAGCGGGCGCTCCTGGCCGTGGAGCGGGCGTTGCTCAGATGGAGCGGGCGCTCCTTCGCTGGGAATCCGTTTTCTTTTGACGGACTTCCCTATGTGTTTCGGGGAGTATAAATACTTCCCCCTTAGTTCATTTGTGGGAGAGAGATATAGCCTAGTTTTTAGAGACTCCTATTAGTTTGAAACATTCCTTTTAATTAATTTAGCTTAATTTTCATCAATTCAATCATTGTAATAGTTGGTTTCAAGTTTGTTTCTCAAGATTGTCACTTTGTATTCAACAATTTCAAGCCTCAATTAGTAACTTCCTTCTACTTTTCTCCATTTAATTTCTAATTTTATTTGTTGTTGCATGATATTTAAATCTTCTTAGTTCTTGATAATTTGTTATTGGATGATAGTTATTTCAATTGTTAATCATTTTTCCCCAATTATTGAAGAAGTTAGAACCCTAATACTTGTTTGCATGTTGATAAATATGAGTTGTGAGTAGTCTACTTGCTAAGGGTTGGGTGAAGCTCAACCTTTTGGGTTAATTATGCAAACGTGGGAGAAGCATTGATGCTTGTATTGCAATTAAATTGATTATATGAGATTGCTTGTTAGTTCTTCAATGATAGGATTAGCTACCCTTGATTTAGGAGCTTGATAGCGTGATATGCTTAGTTTGACATGGAAATGTGAATGAAGCATGGCATTACTTATTGCAATTTGATTATGTATCTTCTATTGCTACACTAATGAGGAATCTAAGTTTAGTAGTGTGAGTTGTTTCCTAATTGCATGAGGTTGATCTTACATATAGTCCTTGCTATATCTTATCAATTTCACTCCCCGTTTGTCTATTTGCCTTGGTCGAGTGGATCCCATTCCCTAGTGTCCTTAATCCATTGATTTAGAACCATAGTTTGTTTGTCTTCTTGACGAACCCCAATTCACCATTGACTTCAAATTAGCTTAAGTGTTAAGATCTTTGGCAACCTTATCCCGTTCCTTGTGGACCGAACTCTTACTTGTCATTATGCTTGGTTTGTAAGGTGTTTGTTAATAATTGTGTCTGATTGAGTGTGGAATGTGCGACCGTTCTAACGCCCATCAGCTGACACGGATTAAAGGACTTGGCTAAGACTAGCTTGACACGAAAAGATATAAATAAAAATTAAAAAAACAAAAGAAAATTGACGCTAAAAAGACACCTAAATTGGACAGGCTGTAGTATATTGGTTATAACTTTTTATCTGTGACTCTGATTGGAACGAAACTAATTCCAAATGAAAGATAAAACTTGGGGCTACAGATCCACAGTTAGCACGACAATTAACTCTTTCTAGACCAAAACAAGTTGACTCTTGTGCAGTATACGGGAATAAAAATCCGGGTGACTCAATTTTTTTTTTTAAAAAATCTGTGGCTCGACTCTAATAATAAAAAAGGGTTTGATAAAAAATAAATAAATAAAAAGTCAATAAAATGCACATATAATCACATTATCGCGAATGATGCGGTGAAGTTCGCAACCTAGAGTCAAGATCTATGTTCCACTATGGTCAAACTTTTGGGTGTCAAAGGGTACCATGGTTAAGAGTTTGGACGCGTTAGCAAGGTAGCCTCCCTTGAGGGTGTATGCCAACGGGCGGCTCCACGAGTTCGTGATGAAATCGAACTCGACTCCATGGTTTGGGTGGATTTAAAAACTCGGATGAACCCTTATTGTCATGAACGTTTTCGGGTTGATAGAGCATAAATCCCCCGACCTAGCCACATACGTAGAACACGTACTATTGTGGCAAAATAGGTGACCTAAAATGCATATGAATATGTGACAATGCCGATCACTCAATCAATAAATTACCAAGAATCCTCCCCAGTGGAGTCGCCAAATTGTAGGCGTCGTTCGAAGTGCGCCTACGTTAAAGCATGTGTGAATGTGCTTGGCACTCATAGGAAGTGGAAATTGAAATAATACGATCAGGGACAAGAAAAGTAGGGAGCCGCCAACAAGCTTTTAAGGAACTTGTAAACCGTTCACGGATCATAAATAAAGGGACAACGATAGGCAACAACGATTGACCCGTGAAGGTTACACCCCATTCATAATCCATGAGATTACTAACTCCATATGGTTCGAAACCACAAAAGGAGGATCGGGGATGATGGTACGAAGTGAGTCATGGAGTCACATTCGCCCGTATTGGCCTCTACTCGATTCTTATAGTGAAAAGTGATTCCTGCGATCTCAAAGGCATACAAACAAAATATTCAATTTGCTCCAAACTATTACTAAGCTAAATTGGTTGAATATTAATGCAAGATATAATTCTAAAATATTTGTGATCACTTGAATTAATAACAAGATTAAAAAGGATCCTAAACCGGTTGTCCAAATTATCTTATTAGGCGTGATTTTCAATAACATATTCCCTTTAAACATGCAATATGGTGATCATAAAAATAATATAATAAACATTAACATTGGAAGCAATTTAACAATAATAATGTTAGTCAAATCAAGTAATAATAAACCTAATCATGATACTAGCAACAAGAATAAAAATAAGAGTAATTAAGTGATTAATTACTCACTTTCCGCGTTTCCTTGAATTGCTACATCATGAATAAACTGTTAGTAACTTCAATTAAAATATAAATCAAATTAATGTAGATTTAATTTGGTCCAAACCCTCAGTTAATTATACCATTCACGCCTTGGTTTAAGTATAGAACTTTGGGTATTGTATGAACTCCTAGGAGTGCTTAATTAGGGGAAGTATTTTGAGAGAATAGGGTGGCTAATATTTAGACTAAAGAGGGAAAAGAGAATGATTTGATGATCAAACTTGTTGATGATTGAAAAATGGAGATATGACCTCTATTTATAGAGAAAAAAGAGGGGTCGAAGAATCAAGAAAAGATAAGAATTCGAATCGGATAAAACTCTTGCGATAGACAACAGTTTTTGCGGTTTTTGTTTTTATCATATCTTTTGATCCAGAAATCAGAATAAGATGAATAAGATATCATTGGAAATATATTGAAGTATAATTTCTAACACAATTAAAATCAGATTAAAATATTTTATAGAATAAAAGATATGGACGAAATAGTGAGACGGTATCAGTTTTGGCTAGAGTTTGATATTTTATTCATATCTTTTCCGTTATAGCTCGGAATTGATATTATAATATATCATTAGAAATATAATTTCAAGGGCTATCCAAACATATAAAATTTGGATAAAAAATATGAGGCACGAAAATAATATCTGTCTATCTTTGAATGTCTTATAATTCGAATAAAATTAGGACTTTTAAAAAAAAGGAGTTTTATTCAATTTCAAACTCTTTAATCTTATCTTTTCAAAAAGGATAATTAGGATGTTTTAGAAACTTTAATAAGCTTCTAATTAATCCTAATTGTTTTAGGAATGAGATTAAATAATTTGGACCCTCCACATGATCATTGGGTCGTAGGTAAGGTGGGCTTAGGTTCGGTTTGGACTCAGTTTAATATTTTGGTCATAACTTATTCGTTATAAATCGTATTTGGGCTTAAAATATATCGTTGGAAATCTCTTTTGAAGCCCCATACAACTATTCAATCATTGGACCCAGATTATGGACCAACTCCGGACCAAGTATAGGTCCTTGATGGAGGAGGAGAAACTAGCCCTGGTCAAATAAATGATGGACGATAATGAGGTCATCATGCATGCGGCCTGGGCGGCTGCTCAGCCGTCTACCGATTATCAAACCTGGAAGGTTCAGTTTGATAAGAATAATGACGAGTTTAATGCCATTCTCCTCAGAGAAGCTCAAGAGGCGGCCAAGAAGGAGGCGGCCAAGAAGGAGGCGGCTGCCAAGAGTGCCTCTGAGGAGTCCAGCTCGTCTGGCGGCTCGTTGTCTGGGGACAAGGAGGAGGATGATCAGGAGGAGGATGCGGAAACTAAAGAGCATGCGCCGGAGGACAAGGAAGATGCCGATGCTAAGAAGCTCCCCTGATCTTTAAGCTTTATGTCTGTTTTTTCTGCGGCCGAATGGCCAGTTACTCTGCTATTTAGGCCTGTATGCCGAGTAAAAAATGTATCTTTACTGACCAAGGGGTCGGGTAATTCAACAATTCTCCTTGCTTAGCCAGTTAACACTTTTCAGTCGTCAGTTTTGACGGCTGTTAACTTTTATGAAGCATCCGGTCATTTGGCCGGTTTTATTTATATTGGTGTTTATGCTTTAAAAATTTTCAAATCTTCCAATTTTTATGCATAGAATTTTAGCTAAGTATTTTAGCCTGTATAGTATGCGAATGTTCTTGCCCCTGGACGAATGTCGATTAGTTTCGGTTGATTGGATTGATTGACTTAGAAATTATTGATACTTAGAAGAGTATGCATGGTTTTTAAGTCAATCAATAACTATGGTGATTGCCCCAAACCAAGCGACAGACGGTCATGCAGAGCAGTCGATCCTTTGATTTCATTCGGCCATAGGCCTCGTTAATAAGATACTAAGTTTTAACTTAGCTTATTTGTTAAGGAAAAATATTCCGCCTGGTTTTCCCCAGAGCAAAGCAGGCGCATCCGGCCATAAACCTCATGTACGTATAATTCTAAGTTTTTAGACTTAGCTTTTTGATTGAAAAAGAATTTTCTGCCTGTCTTGCCCCAGCTGGACATATGCCTCGATAGCCTCTAATCATGAAACAATGACCACTTTCCAATTGTACTAGAACAATTTGAAAGACTCTCGGCCTTTTAGAATTCACTTTCGAATTATTCAAACAACTGCGGACGCTTCCTTAGCATTCGGTAGGGCCATTTGATGTATTAGTAGAGCAATGTGCCACCCAAATGGGAGATGCTTCTTGTAGGCGTCGCTCGAAGTGCGCCTACGTTAAAGCATGTGTGAATATGCTTGACACTCATAGGAAGTGGGAATTGACATAATACGATTAGGGAAAACGAAAGTAGGGAGCTGCCAAAAAGTTTTTAAGGAACTTGTAAACCGTTCACGGATCATAAATAAAGGGACAACGATAGGCAACAACGATTGACCCGTGAAGGTTACACCCCATTCATAATCCATGAGATTACTAACTCCATATGGTTCGGAACCACGAAAGGAGGATCGGGGATAATGGTACGAAGTGAGTCATGGAGTCACGTTCCCCCGTATTGGCCTCTACTCGATTCTTATAGTGAAAAGTGATTCCTGCGATCTCAAAGGCATTCAAACAAAATATTCAATTTGCTCCAAACTATTATTAAGGTAAATTGGTTAAATATTAATGCAACATATAATTCTAAAATATTTGTGATCACTTGAATTAATAACAAGATTAAAAAGGATCCTAAACCGGTTGTCCAAATTATCTTATTAGGCGTGATTTTCAATTACATATTCTCTTTAAACATGCAATATGGTGATCATAAAAATAATAGAATAAACATTAATATTGGAAGCAATTTAAAAATAATAATGTTAGTCAAATCAAATAATAATAAACCTAATCATTACTAGAAACAAGAATAAAAATAAGAGTAATTAAGTGATTAATTACTCACTTTCCGCGTTTCCTTGAATTGCTACATCATGAATAAACTGTTAGTAACTTCAATTAAAATATAAATCAAATTAAAATTAAATTAAATAAATTTAGATTTATATTGGTCCGAACCCTAAGTTAATTATACCTTTCACACCTTTGTTTAAGTATAGAACTTTGGGTATTGTATGAACTCCTAGGAGTGCTTAATTAGGGGAAGTATTTTGAGAGAATAGGGTGGTTATTATTTAGGCTAAAGAGGGAGAAGAGAATGATTTGATGATCAAGCTATTTGATGATTGAAAAAATGAGATATGACCTCTATTTATAGAGAAAAAAGAGGGGTCGAAGAATCAAGAAAAGTTGAGAATTCGAATCGGATAAAACTCTTGCGATAGACAGCAGTTTTTGCGGTTTTTGTTTTTATCATATCTTTTGATCCAAAAATCAGAATAAGATGAATAAGATATCGTTGGAAAGCTCTTGAAGTATAATTTCTAAAAAAATTAAAATCATATTAAAATATTTTATAGAATAAAAGATATAGCCGAAATAATGAGATAGTATCAGTTTTGGATAGAGTTTGATATTTTATTCATATCTTTTCCGTTATAGCTCGGAATTGATATTATAATATATCATTGGAAAGATAATTTCAAGGGCTATCCAAACATATAAAATTTGGATAAAAACTATGAGACATGAAAATAATATTTGTCTATCTTTGAATGTCTTTCAATTCGAATAAAATTAGGACTTTTAAAAAAAAGGAGTTTTATTCAATTTCAAACTCTTTAATCTTATCTTTACAAAAAGGATAATTAGGATCTTTTAGAAACTTATAGAAGCTTCTAATTAATCCTAATTTGTTTTAGGAATGGGATTAAATAATTTGGACCCTCCACATGATCATTGGGTCGTAGGTAAGGTGGGCTTAGGTTCGGTTTGGACTCAGTTTAATATTTTGGTCATAACTTATTCGTTATAAATCGGATTTGGGCTTATAATATATCGTTGGAAATCTCTTTTAAAGCCCCATACAACTATTTAATCATTGGACCCAGATTATGGACCAAAAATAAACTGTATTAAATGTTTTTATAAAAAGGACACGAAATGAATGATTTTAAAGGACACGAAATAAATTATTTTGGGTTTAAAGGCACGAAAAGAGAAAAATAAGTTATGGTTTGGGGAAATGGGCTAGAATTTGGGTTGGTTTATGAAATGGAAATATGGATTTAAGCACTCCAAGATTAAATAATCAACCCGACCAATAATGGCGGTGAAAGGTTGTTCATCATCGGGTTTGGTTTTGGGGAGACATTTTTAGGTGTCTACATTTCTCCTCGACGAATTCGGCCCAATGGAAATCGTCGATTATCTGACTCATGTTGGAGCAGACGGTCATACTCATGTTGGAGCAGACTGTGGCCGTCAGCCTCTATCGTTTTATTAGTATCTGGCCATTGGCCTCTTTAAAAATGGTAAATAGTCGTTAAGTGCTGGACTTAACTTAAAAATAAATTCGTAGTGTCGACTGCTTTGGTGCAGTAGGCTCCTTCAGATGGATTGGGGCGTCTTCTGTTGGGACAGAAGCTTTACAAATAGGGTGGCCGTCTGCACATTGTACAGGCGACGCTAGCAAAAATTAGCAAAAAGACAAGCTTGGGAAACGAAGGCATATTCTCATTAATCAAAATTTTGAGACATTTACAAAAATTCTTAGAAGTAGTAATTTTTTATGTTGTCTACATTCCAAGTTCTAGGCAGCCGCCTACCGTCTGGTTCTTCCAACCGGTAGGTGCCGTCTCTTACTTCATCATAGATTCGGTAGGGGCCTTCCCAATTTGGGGTTAGCTTTCCCTGCTCATTTTCCCTACCAACTGCCTCCATTTTCCGTAGCACAAAGTCCCCCACTTTGAGAGGACGCTTGTGTACTCTTTTGTTGTAATCCCGAGTCATTCTCATACTATAAATCTCATGGCGCAAGGCAGCGTTGCCCCTATGCTGTGGAAGTGAGTCCAATGCTAGCCACATGGCCTCCCAGTTTACCTCTTCGTCATACAACATGATTCGAAGAGTCGGCTCATAGTGTTCGATGGACAGGACAACTTCTGCACCATACACCATGAGAAATGGGGTTTCTCCAGTTGCCTCTTTAGCGGTTGTTCTGATGGCCTAGAGGACGTGTGGTAATTCATCCGCCCAAAGGCCACCAGCTCTCTCAATTTTCTTTTTTATCCCGTCTGAGATTAACTTGTTGAAGGCTTTGACCTGGCCATTTGCTTGGGGTCGGTCGACTGATGCAAAAAAACTTGAGACCCCCTAGTCTCCCAACCAAGTCTTGAGTTGAGGCATCTCAAACTTAGGATCGTTGTTAAAAACCATAGACATAGGCACCCCGAAACGAGTGATAATATTCCTCCATATGAAGGAAATGACATCTTTAGTCTTGATGTTTTTTACCGCCTCCGCCTCTACCCACTTGGTAAAGTAATCCACAGCTACCAATATATAGTGCTTGCCGCCTGGGGCGGCTATGTAAGGCCCAAGTATGTCCATGCCCCATTTAGCAAAGGGTATTGGGCTGTGAATGGACGTCAGGTTTGTGGCCAGATGATGGATGAGCTTGCCAAAATTTTGGCACTTGTCACATTTTTTGACCATTTCCATTGCATCCGACTCCAGAGTCAGCCAAAAATAGAGCCGCATGGCCTTGGCAGCTAAGGACCTTCCGCCTATATGGGAGGCACAGAAACCCGCATGCAAATCTTCGAGAACTTCTTTACCCTTCTCTGGGGTAACACACTTCAACAGAGGTTTCAAAAAACCAGTCTTTAAGAGTTCTCCTTGTCTCAACTCGTAGTTTGCCACTTTCTTCTTCAGAACAGCCGCCTCCTAGGGTGAATTAGGGAGTGTGCCGTCTGCAAGGTAGGCCTGGATGCTGTCCATCCCGGTTGGAGTACGTTCCATTAACTTGGAGTACGACTAGTTGGGAATCGGAGCAGGCGTCAATTTTCTTTGCCCCTGCCGCCTTGCAATACCGAATGCCGGCTAGCAGGGCTTCATATTCGGCCTCATTGTTAGAGACCTGAAACTTGAAATGTAATGCATATTCGTACTTATCTACCTCAGGAGATTGACAGATAATCCCTGCACCACAGCCGTTCGTAGTGGAGCTCCCGTCCACATACACTTTCCAAACCTGGCTAGTATTGTCCGGTGCAACCAGCCTTGTCATTTCAACAATAAAGTCGGCGAATGCTAACCCCTTTATTGCCTTCCTTAGTTCGTAAGTAATTTCCAATCCTTGTATTTCAATCGCCCATTTGAGCATTTGTCCAGAAGACTCCAAGGTTGTGAGTGGTCGCTTGATCGGTTGGTCAGTATAGACTACTACCGTATGCGCCAAGAAGTAAGGTTTTAGCTGAAAGGAATGGTGTCCTTCGAACAAGTGTATTATTCTGATGGTGGGTTCAGAATTATTAGAAAGCTAATATATTCAGTAAGGTCAAGTGATCGGAATGCCTGGGTGGAGGCCGCTTCCGATCAGTATTATTAATATAATTAGTATTACAGCTTAATCTTGACTGAATCCTTCGGGTCACACCCAAGCAAAATATACGAAACGACTCGACGAATTAATTCGGAAGAAAGTAATTCGTCGCCCGAGTGTTAAATATTTAGACGTCGGAAATTCGAGCTTAGAGCGTCGAAATCAAGCGTCGGAAGTCGAGTCAAAAATAATAAAAAGACGAGACGGAAAATTAGTAATAAATCAACAATGACAAAAATACCCCTAGCATCGGAATCCCAAGTGCTAGGGGATTAGCCGAGCTAGCAGCCCGCACCATGTATGAGACATGCTAGCAAGGCGTGGCTAGCAGCCCGCACCATGTGCGAGGCATGCTAGCACAGCACGGCCAGCAGCCCGCAAGCAGTGCGTGGCGTGCTGGCGTGCGCTGCTGCTAGCAGCCCGCACATGTGCGTGGCTAGCTAGCAGCGCCCTCGGCATCAGCAGCCCGCACTGATGTGCGTGGGCGTGCTGGGCCGAGCTGGCAGCAGCTAGCAGCCTGCACGGTGCGAGGCTAGCTGGGGCGTGGGCCTAGGTCGGGTAGAAAGGGGAAGCTAGTAAGTATGCTTGCTTTTTGGTGTGGACAAGTGTCATAAGGAGAGGAAGGAGTGGGGAGCAAGTATGGTCCCCTCCTCTCCAAGTGGTCCATACTCCTCTTTACATATGACTAGGACACTTGTTGATTTATTACTTGCTTATTGTAAACACCCATTTGTGTCTCCCCGAAACCAAACCCGGTGATGAGTGCCTTTCACGTCGAATCATAATCGAATGAAACGAAGTGTGGAAAGGTCTAGTGTTGCGGAAAGTTTTATTTCTTTTTCTCTTCTCCCTATTTTGGAAAACTTTATTTTAAGAAAACAGCCAATCCAGTTTGGTTGGTCCATGATATGGGTCCAATAGTGGTGTAGTTGGATGGGGCTTGCAAAGACCTTTCCAACGATATATTATAAGCCCAATTCCGATGAATATTGAGGAAATTATGGCCAATTTACTAAACTGGGTCCGGTTTGAGCTTTATGTACGACCCAATGATCTAGGGGAGGGCCTGATATGATTTAACATTCCTTATACAATTAGGAATGGTTTTAGTCTTCTAGAAAATTGTAGAAGGTTCTTTTAATTCCTAGTTCAATTAGGACTCTTCAGAGTTTTAATCAAGATCAAATAGCATTTTCGATGAAATTATATTATTTTATCTTCCAGTATAGGAAATTTATCAGATTTTAAAAAACGCGTTGAAAACCACTTTGGCGTCCAACCCCAGGCCTTGGCGCCTGGAACCAGGATTGGCGCCAGGCGCTAGCCATTGGCGCCTGGCGCTAGCCACTGGTCCTGGCGCCAAGGTTGTTTTGCGATCTTCAGACTCTGTTTTGTTAAATTATCCTTTTTGGCTGATTTTCTCTATAAATATCGTATTAAAAACTCCGTTTTCATCATCTACAATCATCATTCACCAATTTTCCTGATTTTTCATCAACTCTCTTTATTCACCAACTTCCTTCATCATCTACATCAATTCTCATCAACTCTCTTCATTCATCAAGGCTTTTAATTAATTCTCTTCATTCATTCATCATCTTTCATTCATCAATTTTCAATAATTCCTTAGTATTCTTTCTAATCTTGCTTTTTCATACAAAATTCCGCATTCACAAGATCTTGATACACCTAGTCATATTCGAAGTTGCCTTCGCCCTAGACGTGAAAGGTTTTAATTTCTAAGGGTTTGGTCCCAAATCTCTCTTTCAATTATTTAGTTTAATTGTTTTGATTATTATTTTCCTTGAAGTTACTAACGTGTGTATTTTTTTATTAGAAAGAGGTATGAGGCATCCAAGTAAGTACTTTGATGGTTTAATTGATATTATGATGTACAAATCATGCTTAAATTGTTATTTTGATTCCTAGTATCATGTCTAGGGTAAATTTAATATTAAATATGATTGTTACGATGCTTCCTATATTCTTCCTAATATTAATTCATGTTAGGGCTAAAGATTTGATTTTTATTGCTTAGTGACATGGTAGGATTTGTTATTAATCTTGTTAGTATCATGCCTAGGATCTTGCTATGCTTTAACATGATTATGATTATGATTGATATTATTATTGTTAATGATGTTGCTTGATATGCATATTATTATTTTATTTATTGCTTGATCACCTTTTTATGCATGTTAAAGGGAATTTGTACTTGCAATCACGCTTAATAAGATAATTAATAATCTTGTTTAGGGTTAATTGTGATTATAAATTCAAGTGATCGCCAATAATAGTTTATTTGTGCATTAATATTCAACCAACATAGATTAAACAGGTTTAGGGTTAATCCTATTGATTGTATGTTAGTCAGAAAGCGCACATGAATACGAGCAGAATAAAGTGGAGGCCTATTATTAGGGCAGGTTCAATCTCTTTTAGGTTGGATTTGTACCATCATCCTCGAACCCTTATTTGGTTCATGACCTTATGGAGTTGACAATCTCTTGGATCTTTAAGGGGTGTAACCTTCATCCTATGAACGGTTTACAAGTTCCTTAAAAAAACTTGTTGGCGACTCTTTTACTCTATCTTCTTCCCTTTTGAACGCCACCGTACTTTAGTGTATGATCACAGTGGGGTTCAAGCTAGTGGGATTTTAAAGGCTTGAAATTATTCCCTACACTTATATATTTAATTTAATATAGCTTTAAATTATTTTGTGGAATTTCATGAATCCCACATTGATGGGATAGAAATTCCCACTTATACTTTCTTCTATAAATACCAACCTTGGGATTTGGAGTAAAGTGCTTGAGTGGGAGTTAGAAAGAGCATTCCCTATTTTGGGAAAAACTCTTAAACTCCATTAACACTTGGGTTTTGGTCGGACCTTGCTAACTCCAAGGTAGCGGACCTAAAAAGGCGTGTTCGTCCTTTGTGGGTGGATACCGTTGGAGGCACGACATTTGCGGTGTTCAAGGATTTCAAGTAAGAGCCCGTTTTGAGAGGGCGAAGCTCGCTTCAAGGGTATGATTCGTTCTTCCTTTTCTTGTGTTTATTTATTTATGCTTTATGGTTTTATTAATTACGAGTGGTTCCTTGGGTCGAGGTTGTTTCCACGGTTAGTCGGACTCACCAAACCCCAACAGCGGTATCGGAGCCCCGTTCGTTTATTTTTATAATCATGTTTTTCAAGGTTTATTTTGGCTTATTTTTCTGCTTTAAGTTGCTAATTAGATTAGTAGCTCGGTTTTATTTATTTTAATCCCGTTTTTAATGTCGAATTTAGCCCAGAACCCAGATTTTCGCCCAAAAATAGTGAATTTTGGGTGGAAAAAGTGTTCTGGAAAGGTTTTTTCCCCTTTCGGAACTGTGATTTTAGCCAAATTCTGACCAGAAATTCCTTTTTCGAGGGATTTTTCGTTTTTGACGAAATTTTTTAAGTCTTTTCTAACCTTGAAATTAATGGCATAACTTGTTGATTATGTGGTTGATTATTTGCATTATTTTCAGCATTTTTAAGTCCCCTTAAAGCACACTTACTTGGTAGTATTTGATGCTTAAAGGTTTATTTATTTTCACATAATTGCAAACTAATTGCTTTTTAGTGTGAAATTTTTTGTTTTGAGGCTTCCTAAGTGTTAAAGATTCAATCTTTATTTGTGATAAGTGATTGAAACTTTAAAAATCACTAAATTCCATGTTATTTTGTGTTAAATTTTGTTGTTTTAATCATTTTGAGTTGATTGGAAACATAAAGTTTCAATTTTTGTGATAGAAATTTGGTTATCTTCATGTTGGAATGAAGATATAATTTTCAAGGATTCACAAAATTTAGATGTTGGAATTTTCATTTGAACATTAAAGTTCATATTTTTCCAACTTCCCCTTACTTTGTCAAATTCTCAAGTTTAATTTAAATTGATTAAATTAAAAGTGAGAAATTGCCTCAACTTTGTTATTGCACCAAGCTAAACCAATTTAATTAAGAATGGTTCTTGGAATTATTTTGGTTATTTTCACTTTGAAATTTTATTAAGTTAGACTTGTTTAAAATTTTATTTATTTTCCTCATTGAGTTAGTTCTAAAATTAATTTAGAATTAATTAATTATGTCTCGCGAAATGGGATCAAATCCCGAGGCCATGGCACGCAAAACGAGGCGAAGAACCACCCTTGGCTAGCCGGGCTGCATAGCAGCCCGCATGTGGCTGCCAAGGTGGCTGCCCCGTCTTGCGTGCGGCCGTATGCGCGGCGGCAGCACACGACCATAGCAGCCACGCAGCAGCAACCATGGCTGTGCGTGCGCGTGCGTGCGGCAGTGGCAGCAGCTCAAGGCTGCTTGCTGCGGGCCGTGTGTGCGGAGCTTTTGTGTGTGTATGGTCTTGGTGCGGTGAGGTGAATAGCCGTAGTATGCTTGGTTTGCATGAGCCGTGATTATTCGAGTTTCCTTGGCAAAACGCTTAAAGCGAAAGCCACTTGAAATGCGGTTGGCTTAATATTGCTTATTTTGCCGTTTTATTTATTTTAATTAATTTTGTTGATTTTAATTAAAATTTTGGGAGGCTAGGCCTCGGTTTTTAGCGGCATTGGAAAATTTTTATTTTGACAAGTTTGGGTGCTACCGACTTAATTAATTGGATTAATTAAGGGAAATACGGAATTTAGTGGGAGATTCAATTAATTAATGACGTCAAATTACATAATCGGTTAAACAACTTTGACTAGTTTTAATTAGGCGTGTTAATCGGATTAACTACCTAGATTAGTTACTAGTGCGCGCGTTGTTTAAATGCATTTTACTTGTTTGATATTGTAAATTGCATGGACCATTCACAAATAGTGAATGGATGAATGGAATGTATATTCTCTCTCACAGGTTTTATGAAATGGCAACTAGTGGGACCCGATTAGGATAGAAAATACAGACTACGTGCCATTATGTATTTTTGTAAATCTAAATACGGTCTACGCACCGTTAAGTATTTTTGTACCTCAATATTTAGATTATTCCTAGTCGTAGACACTAGTATTTGCATAGTTTGGTTAAGTCTTGAAGACGGCATATCCGGGAAGACAAAGTCTTGAATTGCAAATGAAGACCTTTTGATGATTTGAAGAATTCAAGGGGTCATGCTAGTTGCCAATATGCATCTATAATTTCTCTTTATATTTTATGTTTATATACATGTGAATTATTCGTTAGATGCATGTTTAGGTTTTTCTTTATGTTGCGATGATTAGTTAAGTTCACTTAAATAAACCAACATAGAAATCCTAGGTCCATAATAATATTGAGTCAAATTTGCCTTTCCAAAACAACACTTACCAATCGATTGAGAGTGATGGTAGGCTACGCCAACGCGAGGTGCCATCACTACTCCAAGGCTCATAAGGCACACCGGGTGTGCATGCTGGTTTTGGTTGAACTCATCGGTATGAGTGAGGAGTCCTCACATACCGTGGCAAAAGAGATACATCGTCAAAGATGCATTAGATGCGACGATTATCTAACCAGGAGTGACTTAGAGCCATTAGCAAGGAAATGCTTACCTTAGAAGATTGAGTGTTAAGACAAGCCAAAGCATGCTTAACCACTCTTTGTTTCTTTGGATCTTGGAATCGCCTTATTTTCGCCAAATAGGGACAATTTTTATGTGTAAATAAGACGTTTAATAAGATTGAAGTTTGCATGAATGCTATTAAATTTCAAACTTATTATGTTCTTGATATATGGTTATACTTTGCACTTATATTTATAGTATTCTAAATCAAATAATATTGTTTCCATGATTGGTAAAGGAAATCCTTGAGAATAGTTCTCAAAGACAGGAAAAGCATTTCCAAAGTACAATTCTCATAAATGACTTTTATAAATAAGTCCGAAAGGACGGTTGGACATCATGTATTCAAAATACTAGGTAGTTTTGATAAAACATGAGGTATTGAGTTTCAAACTCAAGATTGTCAATGTTTGATAACCAATGTTTCTTTTCGCATCATACATAATTGAGTAGGACTCATTGATGTAGTAATTCGAGTAAGAATTAATAGAAAAGACGGAACTTTGTTTTACGGCGCACTAGGTGCTTGATTATGCCTAACAAAGTATAAGAGTCAAGGTACTTAAAGAAATAATTCTTAAAGTAATATTATGAGATATTGTATGATAAGAAATATAGGAAAGAAGGAACAAAGAAAAGGAATTAGATTCCATTTCAACTCATGAGTTCATGTTATTGTAGTTAACTTAGCAAATCGTTATCTTCACAAGTATCGGATACTGCTTGAGTGTTCCACTATGATAGTGACCTCAAACTATTGAAGTTAAGCTAAGTTATTGACTTACAAGCTTAGAATGAAGCAAGAAGAGCTACATCAGTTGTAAGGTCGTATGTTTTGTTTAAAGACCTTTTAAGCCAAAGGCTGGAACAAATAATGGTTATTATGTTCCATAATCAGCAATTGATCCGTTTACACACGGAAAGACTCACATTCAAAGTAATGAGCAATAGTTGCGAGATTTATTTGAATGGCATGGTTATCCAAGCGTTGAGTCAAGAATGCTTGATTATAAACAAACATTTCCCTAACATGATTAACTCACTAAGTTCAAGTCATGGGCTTGATTTGCGTTCCAAACATCTTTAGCAATGTCATATCGACAAGAACGTACTCAAGATTCTATTAGATAGGCTCTTGATAGTTGCTCGATTTGGAATCATTCTAAGACAAGCAATTCTTAGTTGTTGAAACTGACAAAGCAGAGAGCTATTGTTCTTGGTATAGACAATTGA
The DNA here is from genome assembly GCF_001683475.1 of Chenopodium quinoa. NCBI lineage: Eukaryota > Viridiplantae > Streptophyta > Magnoliopsida > Caryophyllales > Amaranthaceae > Chenopodium > Chenopodium quinoa. The sequence goes on along the minus strand of NW_018743516.1, from coordinate 140,063 downwards.
ATCCGAAGGCTAAAGAGGAATCAATTACTTCAATGTTTCACAAAGAATTTGAAAGGATATGGCTATATTCATCAAATGTGAACAAACTTGACCTGAGTAGCTCAAGAGTCTAGTGAAGTACAGATTCGACTTGGCAAGATATCAAAACTTCTAGATTAGATCGAGCAATGTTTGCTTGAGCCAAGCGTGACCATCTCAAAGTTATGAATGGAAATTTTCATAAAGAACTCCACGAAGAACATAGTGTGTCCTCACGGAGACCTCGATGTCATTGGAAAATGACTCAAACGATGATGGTTCACAATCCTTCCTATAAAGTTCTTAAAGATTTGCACACATGACTAATGTTACACTAAACAATATGTCGAAACTAAGAAAGGACGCCATATTCAGTTATGGATTGAAATAAAGTCTTTTCAAGTATATGTCTAAGGCTCTTAGTCTCAGTGGGATTTAGCTCAGTGGGAGCTAAGTGGCTCAGTGGGAGCTAAATGGCTCAATAAAGACTAAAGATAGCTCAAGTGGGAGCTAACTGTTTGTTTCACAACGAACTTTTACCCAAAGACAATATGCATGTGTCTTTGTAAGCATTCAAGTGAGACTACGGGCATTACCTCCACATCCTAATTGAGAACATAATGTTTGTTGCTCTAAGTGGTGTCTTTCTGGAAAGTAACACGTTTCCAAAATGACAGTGGGAGGAAAATGAACTCGATGACCATTGAGCTTAGTAACAAACTAGAACTGAGAATCTCGGAAGACCTTAAAGGACTTCATGAGAATGCTTGATCAAGAATACTCAAAAGGACTTTACAAGTGCCTTAAAAGAGAATTCATTACTCACAAAACATTAAAAATGTTGGAGTAACATCAACATGATAAAAGGGCTTTGAAAGCGCCCTAAAACTCAGTGTTTGATGTAATTACCCCGTATAGGTATAGAATTAACCAAAGGCTTGGATTGAATCCTATAAATTTTCTATTAAGTTAGAAATAAACCTAAGACTTACAAGAAAAGGAATAATGTCTTGTAAGATAGCTATGACTACAAATCCAAATTTCGAATGATGGTTAGAGGCCATGAAAATCTGAAATAGACTCCATGTTTGAAAATCATGTTCGAAACTTGATTGATTTGCATGAAGGATGAAAGATCCATCAATTGCAAATAAGTTTTCAAGGAGAAAACTAACAAATGTGGAAATGAATATGCATACATAGCTAGATTGGTTGAAAAGGATATAATTAATTTCAAGGAGTTGATTTTAATAAAAACCTATTCACCAATCGGAATGCTTAAGTCTTTTCGTGACTGATCTAGCAAAATTGCACATATGAAATATGGAAAAATAGATACCAAAACCGCCTTCCCAAAATAGGATCCTGGAAGTGACTATGGAATAGTCTAAGGGTTTTGAAAATCTAAATAATGCTAGATTTGAAAGCAAGCACATGGAATCCGTCATGGGATTAAAGGAAGCATTGCATGAAGGAATTGGAACGTGTTTTCTCATAAAGTTAATAAGAGGATTGACTTATGGAGAAACATAGAAATTTCGATGAACAAGAAGTTTAGTGGAGCAAAAGTAAAGGTCTAATGAGAAGTTTACGAACTCTATTGTGAAACAACTATCAAATGCTAAATGCTTAGATTTGAAAGTATTTTAGACAATGGACCAAGCTAAAGACGATACTTAGTACATGTTGGGAATTAAGTTCTATGGTATAGACTTAATTAAATGTTTAAATGAGTAAAGGAATTTACCATGTTAAACATGAAGGACTTTGAAAGGCTTTTGACCCATATATGTATGAAGGTAAGTAAATGTTTGAACTAAGTATAAGCTAGGATAAATACTAAGTCAACCAAGAAAGACTCTAGTAAGAGACTTTCAACCATATCACATAGCGAACATTTTGGCAAGACTCAGTGTAACTGAATGAGCTAAATATCACATGGATGGAATAGAATTGAGAATCATTCTAGAATTAAATCCATCATGTAAAGCTTTGATATGGAATCGTCAGACGACTTACTTGCTTAGAGCATGTGAAGTACGTATATAATACCAGTCGACATTAATCTAAGTATTAGATCATTAGATTATAGTCAAGAACATCCATAGCACTTAAATAAGTAGTTGGATGAGTTCTTGACGCATGGAAACAAATACAACTTGAGTTTTGATGTTGCAAGCACAAACCTTAACAAGGATTAGATCCTTAGCAAGGAAGCCATTTATAAGCAAGAGAGTCTTGTATGCGTGCGTTTTTTCCGTCATTTTTTTAGGGGGGTAAGTCGGATATTAATCCTCCAATAAATAATAATACTTAGTTCCCTAAACACATGTACATTATTGCTCCCTAAAAATATGCATATACTTTTTTCTACAAATAAAAACCATAAAGTCAAATTGATTCGAGTCAAGTAATTAAAACGCAAATTGGCTTAATTTACAGCGCGTGGTCAAGAAAGGAAGGACGATTAATCAAAGGTAACCTCTTCATACAAGTCCAGCTTTTCGACAAACCTATAGGCCGCAAGAGAAAGCAAGAGTCATAATGGCAACTCAAGAAGAAGTCAATGATCTCAAGAACCAACTTGCTACTCTAACTGAGACACTGAAGCTTCTCGCACTTAAGATCGAGGATCCCGTGAAACAACAACAAATGGACCTCATGCAAGAGAGCCTAAGCAAGTTGTCCAGCGACTACAAGTTTCAAGAACTCACATCCCAAGGGGTCTCGGTGATAAAGATCTTCTTCCGCAGAAGTTCAGTGCCAACGACATCCCAAAATTTAGGGCAATCGACAACCCCTACTTTCATCTAAGAGCATTTGAAACAATAATGAGTATCAAGGGTATCGATATGAAAGTCTTCCCTTCTCTGTTCTCACTAAGTCTCAAGACCGTTTGCCAACAATGGTTCTTCTCTCTTGAAAAAGAAAAGACCTCTACCTGGGAATCCATAGCAAACGCTTTCGTTGATAGATACAAGTGCAACATTCAAGTCGAAACTGACCATAGAGAACTTGAAATCCTCAAACAGAAGGAGAATGAAGGCTTCACTGCTTTCTTTAACAAGTGGAGAGAAACCTCAGCCAAAATGATCGAGGTACCAAGTGAAAAAGAGTCCGTGAGACTGTTCATTAAAAACCTCCAAGAAAAATATTCAAAACATCTTAAATATCAAAATAACCTTCATACTTTTAAGGCTGTTTACGATATTGGGGTTAATATTGAAGATGACTTGGCTAAATCTAAAGTTTCCAACAATAGCTCCAACAATGGCTGGAAAGGAAAGAAGAGCGACAATCCTTCTTCTTCCAAAACCGCCCACTCAAATAATGTTAGCACCTTTAATCTAGGAGAAGTCCTCGCCATGAACAACCAAGGACAAAAGAAACCATTTAGGAGGAATTTCACTCCTATTGGCATGAGTTATGACACCGCATTTGATCGATTAAATGCAAAAGGTCTTATAACTCCCATTGGACCATTTGGAGATCCACCAGTTGAGAAGAGGTTGCCTAACTTGAACCCCAACGCACATTGCAAATATCACCAAGGTAGGGGCCATTCTGCTGAAAGCTGTTGGAAGCTTAAGGAAGCTATCCAAGACCTAATTGACAGTAACAAGCTGCCGTTGCCCCCTGCCAGTAAGAAGCCAAGTATTGACAATGCACCTCTAGCTCATACTTTGGCTATCTCCGATGAAGAAAGCGAAGTTGACCCCTCATCTCTCATTAAGCCTGTCAAAGCAACTAATGTCGAAGAAGGAGAAGAAGAGATCTTTTTCGATGTCAAAGATAACCTTCCAAAACCAGCAAATGAGGTAGACATACGATTGCTCACACTATTTATGAGGGAGACATCACAACTGTTACGTGAAACTCTCAAAATTATGAACGAACTTCAAAGAAATATGATGAAGAATCTAAGAGAGAATTCACACCAGTGAAAACGACTTATGAGGCAAAATATTTTCCCTTACAAGTCACCGAAAGACCCAAGAAGAGCAATAAGGTTTATACTCCAATTGGGATCCCGTATGCACAAATGTTCGAAATGCTCTCCGAGAGTGGCAAGGTCAAACCTCTCGAACCGAGACCATTTGAGTCATTAAAAAGGACAGATAGATATTACTGTCAGTACCATCAGTCAGGGGGGCACACCCTAGAAAACTGCTTCAAATTCAAGGATTTGGTGCAGAAAATGATTGATAAAAAGGAGTTAATCCAAGTTCAACAAGAAGAGGACATTACTGTTAATGGAGTATGGGACAATGATGAAGAAGATGTCTACCTAAAAGACATAGTAGGACCTTCACCTTTTGTATCATACACCACAGACGACATTTGGGCTGAAGAAGATTCATCAATAGACGTCCTCACAAGATCCGGGAGAATGCAACCTCCCGTTTCAACACAACCTATGCCTACTGTACAACAAGTTCCAATACCTATCATTGAAGACAATGACATCTTTAAAAAATTCAAGAATACAAAAGTTGAGATGAATGTATGGAAGCTTCTGGCAACATCTCGAGAACATAGGTTGGCTGTGATGAATGCCTTGGATAAAATTGGGATAGATTCTGACACCACTCCTGAGGGACTAGCTAACTTCCTCACGAGTGACCTCCCTAGTCCAATTAATCTAATCACCTTCTCTGACAAAGATTTACCCCCAGAAGGTGACAAACACTGCAAGGCGTTAAACCTCATGGTAGTCTGCAAAAGGATGAATGTTCCCATGACTCTTGTAGACAATGGATCGGCTATTAATGTCTGCGCACTTAGGACTGCGAGGATGCTCGGCATAAGGGATGAGGATTTAACTCTGTCTACACAAGGAATAAGAGCTTACGATAATACTCGACGTCAAGCTCTTGGCAAAATAACTCTAAATGTGACGGAAGGAGCAATAGAACATGCTACTACTTTTCAAGTGGTAGATATCAAAGCCTCGTTCAATCTGTTGTTAGGACGCCCTTGGCTCCATGATCTAAAGGCCGTCCCTTCATCTCTCCACCAACAAGTGAAAGCTATAGTTGGAGGAATCCCCATCACTATTGATGCTTCGCCGATGAGGATCAAATCAATAGAAAATCCAATCATCAACGTGGAGCACGACGAAGATGATGAAGACCTATGGGGCTTTAACGAAGAAGTCTCCTTAATCCAAGAGGATGAAAGGACATCTCTTTGCCACGACCCCCATTCCAACATGATTATCAACACCATGCTGAAGAAACAAGGACACTTCCCTGGGATGACCTTAGGAAAGAAGAAGGGGAAAGCAAAATCGATAGAGCCACCTGGCCACCCTAAACTAGATACTTTCGGACTTGGTTTCGAACCGACTCGGAAAGATCTCAAGCGAGCCCAGGACAAGTTGAAAGCACGTAGGGACGCTCGCATTCAAGAGAAAGCAATTCCAATGGATCAATACCCTCTTACGCTTAATGGTTAGTTTATAAAAGAAGGAGAGGACTATCCATGCCATGAATTTCCCGAACCATTTGTTGTAAATGGCATACGACTACCAGAATTCGAGATTTTCTTGGATTGCTACTTCATTGGCGAAATCCCAACTCCTGTCCATAAGGAGAAAGCACCCCCATGCTTTGACTTTAACGTCATGGGATTACTGTTTGGGCGAGAAAAGAATGAGCCAGCTTATGAGAAAGACAACTCCTCACTCTTTCAAACGGTCCTACAAAGCGAAAACTTCGACCCCTCAAAGCTAATTACTCCAGCTGAAGGATTATTGCAAGACTATCAAGGTGACTACTCCGACTGGAAGGAAGATATCAATCACGACAGGGCAAGGGCCGATGTTGGAAGAATCGTCCGAGTTAGAGTATGAGTCTGAGTTAGAGTCTTTCCCTTTAGAATCTTCTAAGTCTTTAGCTATAATGCCTCCCCTTCCTATTTATTCTCCTAGGATAGTTAGTAATCCAGTCTCTGAGGACATATCACTCTTTGATGTAATGATCTCACAGTATAACAATATCGCTCATTCTTCTTACTCCTCGTGTTCTTCCTTAACCCAAGATGACGAACATTGCTTAGCTAACGATGAAAAAGATAAAGAAATTATTAAAGCAATGGAAACACTCGAAAAGAAAACACCAGTAATTGAAGAGACTGAAACAGTTGACATCTCAAATGATTCAACTCATAAAAGAGAAGTTAAAATCGGACTAACATTGAATAAACAAGAAAGAACTGATTTAATTAACTTGCTTAAAGAATTCATCGATGTATTTGCTTGGTCATATGAAGATATGCCAGGCATTAACAGAGAAATAACTCAACACACTATACCATTAATACCAGGAATGAAACCTGTAAAACAAAAGTTGCGTCGAATGAAACCCGACGTAGCACTTAAAATAAAAGAAGAAGTTCAAAAACAAATAACTGCAGGTTTCATCAAGGTATCCAAATACCCTGAATGGGTCGCCAACGTCGTCCCAGTTCCAAAGAAAGACGGAAGGGTAAGGATGTGTGTCGACTATCGAGATCTAAATAAGGCAAGTCAAAGGACGACTTCCCTTTGCCACACATCGATATTCTGGTAGACAACACGGAAAATCACGCGCTTCTCTCATTCATGGACGGATATGCAGGGTACAATCAGATTCTCATGGCAGAAGAAGACATGGAGAAAACGACCTTTATCACACCATGGGGCACTTACTGTTACACGGTAATGCCATTTGGGTTGAAAAACGCAGGTGCTACTTACCAACGTGCATCAACTGCCTTACTCCATGACATGATGCACCAAGAAGTTGAAGTATATGTCGATGACATGATTGTGAAATCAAAGGACCGTCCAGGCCATCAAGTAGCCTTAAGGAAATTTTTTGAAAGGCTAAGAAAATACAATATGAGGTTGAATCCATCAAAATGTGCTTTTGGAGTCACCTCAGGCAAGCTCTTGGAATACGTCATAAGCTCTAGAGGAATAGAGATAGATCCCACCAAGATTAAAGCAATCATGTCGATGCCACCGCTCAAGACCGAGAAACAGATTCGAGGATTCATTGGCCGGTTGCAATACATAAGTAGGTTCATATCAAAACTGACAATGATATGTGAACCAATCTTCAAAAAGCTCAAGAAGAATGTACTAGTAATATGGGATGATGAGTGTCAAAAAGCCTTTGACAGGATCAAAGCCTATCTCGTAAATCCTCCCGTATTAGCGCCAGCACTTCCCGGAATACCTTTTAGGTTATATTTGACGGTTACCAAAGAGACAATGGGAGCCATGCTAGCACAAGAGGTAGAAAACAAAGAGAATGCAATATACTACTTAAGTAAAAAGATGCTCAAATACGAAACACGCTATACACCACTCGAGAAATTGTGCCTCGCTTTGGTATGGGCCATAACTAAGTTGAGACATTACATGTTGGTGCATACCGTTTTCGTAGTATCCCGATTAGATCCACTCAAATACTTGTTCGAGAAATCAACAATCAATGGTTGTATTTCAAGATGGATAGTCAACTTAGCCCAGTTCGATGTGCGGTTTATGCCACAAAAAGTTATTAAAGGATCCGTGATGTCAGACTTTCTGGCAGATTTTCCAATAGAAGACTCGACACCAATACAGGACAATGAATTTCCAGACGAAGATTTAATGGTCACCGAAGATGATACTTGGACCTTGTATTTCGACGGAGCCTCAAACCAAAAGGGATGTGGCGTCGGAGTGCTACTAGTATCACCTAATGAAGAACACGTCCCAATCTCAATAAAGCTGGATTTCGACGTTACCAACAATGCTGCGGAATATGAGGCATGTGTGGTAAGCCTTGAAACAGCCCTAGCATTGGGAGTAAAGAAGTTAAGGATATTCGGAGACTCTTCTTTAATTATCAATCAGATATCTAAAAGGTGGAAAGTAAGGAGCGAAAGCCTAGCCCCTTACCAAACTTATCTGGAAACTCTTATCGACCAGTTAGAGAAGGTAGAATACACATATTTACCTAGAGAAGAAAACCAAATTTGCTGATGCCTTGGCAAGATTAGCCTCAATGGTTAGGAACCCACGGACATCGAGCAAATGCCTCTAACTATCGAAAAAAGGCACAAACCAGCATATATACAGGCTATAGAAGACGACGACCCAGTCCAAGACGAAGATGAAGAACAAGAAGAAGAACCATGGTACACATATATCCTCAACTATGTCACCAATGGAGAATACCCTCCTCATGCTGACAAAAGAGCAAAACGAGCCTTGAGACTTTTGGCTTCTCAATATGTACTCATATACAACAAGCTACATAAAAGGGTACCTAAAGGTCGAGCTCTCCTATGCGTAGGAAAGGCGGATGCACAAAGAATAATGAGAATGGTCCACGAAGGAATCTGTGGAACTCATGTAAATGGCAAAATGTTAGTCCAGAAAATAATGCGAGAAGGGTATTATTGGACTACCATGAATAGGGACTGCCATCAATACGTGAAAAGATGTCCTAAGTGTCAAATTTATGCCAATTTACAACACGTTCCTCCATCTTTGCTCTACACCTACACATCACCATGGCCGTTCTCTACATGGGGAATTGACATAATCGGCAAGATCACTCCTCCAGGGACAGAAGGCCATGAATTCATTCTAGTAGCAATTGATTACTTTACAAAGTGGGTCGAAGCGCAATCATACGCTAAACTCACTGCAAGACATGTAGCACTCTTTATCGAGAGAAAAATCATTTGTCGATATGGAGTCCCACATGAAATGATAAGTGACAATGGAACTCACTTTCAAGCCGAATGTGAAGAGTTGCTACATAAATATGGTATCCAACATCATCATTCGTCCCCTTATAGTCCTCAAGCAAACGGAGCAGTCGAGGCAGCTAATAAGAATTTAAAGACTATCATTGAGAAGATGACAGAAAATTATAAAGATTGGCCTGACAAGCTCCACTTTTCACTGTGGGGTTATCGCACGTCAATCCGTACGTCAACAGGAAATACACCATTTTCTTTGGTATATGGAATGGATGCCGTACAACCTGTCGAACTAGAAATACCATCTCTACACATTCCGCAAGAGAGTAAACTTGATGAAGTCGAATGGACTAGGGCACGGTATGAAGAATTGATCCTACTCGACGAGAAACAACTAGAAGCTCTACATCACACTCAGTGCTATCAAACTCGTATGGCTAGACATTTTAATAAGAAGGTCAAGACAAGAAATATCAAAGTAGGAGATTTGGTATTAAAAGCACTAAGGAAAAATGTTTTAGATCCAAGGGGAAAGTTTAGACCTAATTGGTCTGGCCCCTACGTTGTCAAAACAATCCTGTCAGGTGGTGCAGCAAAATTAACTGACATGGATGAAAATGAATTCTCAAACATGACCAATCTTGACCAACTTAAAAAATACTACCCATAATTACTTGAGTAGGACACTCAAGAGAGCTACGTTCGACCTGATTCCTTGGGAAAGGATACGTAGGCAACCCATTACAGGTGCGACCACTTTATTTTTCGACATCTCCGCGTTCCAGAATCAACTAGAAGTCAACAAAAGTCAGAAAATTACCGGCGTCGCAGAACAGAGTCTGGCACTAGCCACAAGTTATTAGCGCCAGACGATGGTATTGGCGCCTGGCGCCAGACCTCAATAGTTGGCGCCAAAACTGCAGTCACTGGCGCCAATTCAGTAATACAATCTGGGTGAATTTCGATGTTTTTCGAAAAAATTTCAACTTCCGTACTCGAAGAATTTCTGGAAAATTAATTTTTTTTCGGTTTTTCATTGCTTTAATAAAATATATTTAAAGTAACAATTTAATTGAAAGCTGAAATTTCATTAATAAAATAAAATTACATTGTTAATGGAATTTAAACAAGGCTGAAATAAATTAACTTTAAATAAAAATTTAACAATCTAATAAATCTAAAGCTAAGCAATGTTTTAATCTTTTTTCTCCTTCTTTGCTCTTTTCCAATTCTTTTCTGTTTCCTCCTCTTCATCCATTACAAGCTAGTAGGCATCCTTTAGAGGACCTACATTCAATTTTGGAATAGATTGTTTCCCCTTCTGCTTCTTTTCCACCCAAACCTTTTTGTCTGTGGTGGCAGCTTTCCTTTTCCCCTTGTCTTTAGTAGAATTCTTATTCCTAGGAATTGTAGGTGTTTTGAATTCAATTCTTGCACCTAAGAGTTCTTTGGCAGGTGTCACCCTGTCACCTAGACGATTCTTCACATCGGTTCTACTTGATCAATTGAAGACTTCTTCAACAACCACTTCTTTACATCATTAGGTAAAGAGGGGGGAACCTTTTGGGTAATAACTTCCCATAAAGTCTAGCGCTCCAGTAAGTGTCAAATTTATCTACTTCTTGAGATACAGGGTACTCATAGGGAGGACGAAGATCCCCGGAAGGAATATTTTGAAGCAAGCCATATTGTCTTTTTACCCTGCAGGGATAATAATATGTCACGCGAGACAAGCTTGGGAGACGGCAGAAAGGTTACTTGTTAACACCAACCATCCTTTTTATTTTCCACCATGGGATGACCCACTTGATAGCAAAATCATGTGATTCAAAGACTTTTCTCCACCCATGGCGCCCAATTTTAGGGATGCGCCTCTTCCTTCTCACAAAGCAAGTGGGCGTATAATTTTTAATGTCTTCCGGAGGGCTAATTAGTCCTAGCCTCTCCATTAGCCACATCTGTAAAAAAATTGCAATGCAAATAAATTAATATTACAATACAAAAATATATTTTTGATTTCTGTAATTAAAAATAATATTTTTTCTACCTGTAATAAAATTGGAGAGCCACGAAGAGGTGCTTTTGGGTCCCTTTTCAATTCATCTAGACTAATCATAGTCTCTCCAACTATCAATGGCATTGGATTCCTCCCTAATTCAATTTGTTCTAGCACAGTGGTTATAATTGATTGACCCTCGTTAATTTTACCACTACTAAGACAATATTGATTAAGCATGCAGAATAAGAACGCCCTTCTTCTATATATGTGAAAAGATTCAGAAAGAGGTTTATCAAAATAGTAGCGTGCGAATTCTTTCAAGTTCACTACATTGCCATCTACTATTTTTGATAAATCCCTTTCCTTCAAGTCAAAGAAGCGCTCAAAATCCTTATAGTAATATGCATCTACTCTAGGGATTACTACCAGGTCTATTGCAGGGAAGCCTAAAATAGCACCAAATTCCTCTGGCAAAGGGCTAATTTCATCATACCCTATTCTAAAACAATGTGTATCAATGTTCCAAAATTCTAAAGCGGTATGTATGAAGTCTATGTCTAAATCTACCCCTTTGATGCCATAAATTCCCCCCAAGTGAAATAAATCCAATTCTTTTCTTTCTCTAGCATTAAGAGATCGACACCATTCATGAGAGTATTGGGTGAAGGTTTTAGTGACTAAAGACATGGTTATTATTTTTCTCTAAGGAGGAGAATAACTTTTTCGCTGGAATTATGAGAAGAATCGGCTGAGCAGGGGGCTATTTATGTACAAATTGCGAGGAATTTCAATCTTGGACTGAAATACGGAGTCAGCGTCAATTGGCGTCCCAACCTCGACATTGGCGCCACCCTGCTTGGCGCCACACGCTAAGTGTAGCGCCTGGCGCCACGCGCCATAGGCTGGCGCCAGCTGGCGCCAAGTAAGCAGGAAGGCCGCGCGTGCTCAGTTGTGTTTTGATATTAAACTTGAGTCGGTTAGTGACTTTATGGCCCCCGTTTTATTTTTTTCTAAATATTTTTTCTATCCTTCTCTTAATTAATTAATTAAATATAGAAATTTTATTTCTTTTTTGGATTTTATATTAATTTTAAAAAAAACCAGCGTTTTCTCCGTTTTATTTTTCCTTTTTATTTTTTTCTTTTGGGGGAGAGAGTCGGATAATACCCTCCATCAATAATAAAAATGACGGAATTTTTGCGCGAAATTTTTATCACACTTGCACACACTAACATACACTAACATAATAATAGATGATTAAATAAATTTACAATAACATAAAGTACAAAGTGTTTAAATAATGAGTCAAAGGCAAAGTTCTATAAAAAGTCAAAATAAAATACATATACAGAAACAAACTACGGCGCCGGAGGACGTAGACCCATCATGCCATAAAACCGCGCCATCCGAGGAGTCACCTCTCCACCAACTCCGGCCTCAGCACCAGCTCCAGTCTCCGTAGGAGGAGGAAAACTCGAGACAGGACCGCTCCAGCCAAGGTCAACTTAAGGCTGAGATCGCAGAGGCTGCTGCGATGACGAGCCAACCTCGTACATCCCACCACCTCTAAAAGCCGAGGTAGCCTCTCCTACCGGTGCAGCAGGAGCACCCTCAGATGAAGACCCTGAGCCCTCAGCAACGTCGGCTCGAGCAGCCTCAGAACGACCACCTCTACCTCCGGACGAAGTACGACGACGTCTCGAGCTAGATCTCGCCGGATCTCTCCGCCCCTCAGGCCTCGTACGGGTGTGAGAAGCGATCGGCTGACCCTGCAAAACCATTAAATTAGAAACAAGGTAAAACTGAAGCATAATCCTGAAATAATAAGTGAAGAAAAGTTACCTCTCGGACAGCGTCGTCTCGACGACAGGTAGCCGCGTTCCTCATCCGGACGAGCTGGCTCCGGAAGGCATCTATACATCGTGCCATAGCCGAAACCACCTCGCGTGGGAACTGTCAAGAAAATAAGTCAGTGAAAATACATGATAACTGAATACAAGATTCTGATTTAAAACTAGACTTACCCTAGTCTGGTGGCGAGGAATCGACCGCTCTACGAAGCGCTCGCCCTCAGGAGCCAGAGAAATCATTTCCTCGATCGGCCCGTACGTCCCCTGGTAGTGGATGGACATACGGGGTGGCATGAACTCAGTGGGACCATCCTGATAAGACGGAAATAAATCAGCAAGGTATTACTTGGGGCTACTCAGCGAAAGATAAAAAGCTAAGGATCTTACCCTCACATCCTCGGCCAGTACAGGGGCTGGAGCCAACAAAAGAAGTAGCTCCTCAGCATAACTCCGCCCAAGGATTAAATGGGACCGCCAAAGGGAACCTGACCCCTCAGCCATGCTCGATAACTCTCTCTCGTCAAACATATGACGCGGCAGAGGAGCAGGAACGACAAAAACATCAGAAGAGTGCTGTCTAGCAACTCTCTCCCCTAAGTATACAACCGCTCCATAGGTCCCCAGAAAGTAGCGGCGCTCAGCAAAGTACTGTGCGGATAATCCAGGGACTGTCCAACCGCCCCACGGTCGGCATACTACCTCAGGTCCCTATAAAAAGCACCAATCGGGTAAGAACATGTCCAAAACATCACAGAAGAGCAAGATAAACACTAAAAGTCGTACCGAGATGATCCGACTCCGGACACGTGCAGTAGACATGTCCACATGGTGGCCGCCCCAAGGGGCACTCACCGGATATCCCCTCGGCGATGGTCTCGCCGGCGCAATGGAAGGAAAGTACTCGTAGAACCAGATCTACAAGAAGTTAAAAGCGTGAGTAAATGCTAACTAACATGCAGGGCTAAACTTTATAGGGAATAATGTTTACTTCTACGACCTTCCAGAAAGCAGACAAAGCGACGTTCGTCCTAAAGGACTGGTGGCGACACGAGTCCCTCAGCGCACGAACGAAGTCAGTATAGGCCAAGCTGGCCCAGTCATAAGTCCCGATCCGCTAGAGATCGCGAACAGCAGGGAGGTAGTAAAGCAGTGCCCTACTACCCCTGTCAGGGGAGAATGTCCCTGACAACAACATCAACAAAAAGATGCGCACCCGCTGCTCTCGGGTGGTCGCATCATCATCAAGAGCCGCTGCCAGCGTCGAGCGACGAATTCCCCTAGCATTGAACTAAGTCGTCTCGACCTCAACTTGGGCCCGAACAACAATCGGCCCCAACAACTCCTCAACCTCTGGAGAAAAGACGTCGATCTCGCCGTCGAACGACAGCGGCACAAAAGTAAACTCCAGTCATGTGATGAGACTGAAGTCTTTAGGAGTGACCATCATCTCACCCCAGGGAAAATGAAAAGTGTTGGTGGTATCCCAGAAGAACTCCACCAAAAGCGCGTACTACGTGGTGACCCCCGCTGGAGGCGACCATAGCCTCGGAGGTCTCGAACAAGGCAACTAGTCCGCAGGACTCCCATAGGAGTCTCGTCTCGCGGTCTCTTGCGATGTGCATCCTGTAGAAATCGCCTAGACCATCACATCCAGAGTCGTGATGCCGTCTCCTCCTAGGCTCGGTTCCCCGTCTCACCCTCTCAGAAATGTGGTGGACAGGGGCAAAGAACAAGGTCTGCTCATTCCACTCCGGGAACCGACCAAGCGAAGTGGACGGTGTGGTGTCGTCCTCTACGGGCTCATGCTCCCGTCTAGTGTTCGGGACCATGAACCTGATCCTTGTTGTCTAGCCATGCTACATTGTGCAGAATCATCATTAATCTAGGTTCTATAGTATCTAAGGTTCACCTAGCCGCATGATACTATGTTCGTAGAATATAGAGTATGTAGTACTAAAACAGAGCACAAATTCAAATTGAGCATGACAACATTTTTTCAAGCAACCAAACAATTTCTTGCAACACTATAGTGATTATTGTGACAAATTAAACAAGAATTGCTAGCAAAAACATCAAGAACAAACTACATTGTTCTTCACGACCTTAAGAGGTCCAACAATGGCGGATTGCTCATTTCTTCACCAAATTGAGTCAAACAAGTCTCAAATTAGTCCTAAGGCAATATACAAGCATAAACAAGTAATTTCACGGCATAAAACTTGATAAACAAGGCAAATTGAGCATTATAAATTTCGAATTTTCATGAAATTCGTGAATATACATGCCAAGAATTCATAAAAACCGGTGTGAGTTTGAAGGAAACTTATATAGATCGGGAATATAGATGAAAAGAGCTTTGATTTGCAACAAATTTGAGCGAATTCGGTTGAAAAACGAGTGAGCAACGATCAAATGAAGTTTTCGGTTTCTTCGAACAGCGTTCGCGACAAACCAGAGCAAGAAAATGAACGAAAACGGGAATTTAAGGAGATTCCCGTGCTGGCGCCAGTCCCTAGGCATTGGCGTCACGTTATGTTCTTAGCGCCTGACGCCAACGCTAGCGCCTGGCGCTAATGCCTTTAGGCTGGCGTTGATTGATTTCCAGAGACGCTAAAGCAGCCAGCCACCTGTTGGGGTTGTGCTAGCCTTCTGCAACATATTTTGGGTTCCTTGGTACGCTTGTTAGCCCCTCTAAGCAATTTGACATGATTAAGTAATCGGCTTGATTACGTAAAGTGATCAACCTGATGAAAAGATCGTCTCACTTAGCTTAAAGCGCCTAAGCATTGGCTCATTAGCAAAAAGCACCGACATACAGGTTCAAGAGCATAGGGCACCGACATACAGGTTCAAAGCAAAAGAGCGCCGACATACATGCATATCAAAGGCAAGTTCAGGCGAACTTTTAAAGATCGACAGGCGTGGATCTTTGGTATTTTCCTTGCGAAATTATCGCATCAAATGAAGATGACTTAAAGAGAAGATGTCTTCGGCATCATTCCCTAACTTGCGGAGAGTTATCACAAACAACTGAAGGTAATTTCGGGCAAAGTTGTCTTCGATCATAGTTCCTGAGGCATGGAAGATGATCAATGCGGATGAGAATTATTTCAAGATCAGAGAAATAATTTTCGATGATGTTCCCTTGGACGTGGAATATTATCATTGCGGAGGAGGATAGTTTCAGGCAAAGCAATCTTCTAATTTGGAAGCAGTTACGAGGCGTAGCGGTTTTCAAGCGGGATGACATTCTTTAGCTTGCAGGAGGTCATCAAAACAACAACAGTACAACAACAATCGGTTACTTTCAGAGACGTGTGCTCGACGGTGTAAGATACACGTTTCTTTAACTCTTTTATCTGTTTAACTAATTCTAGTTTTGCAGGTATCGGCGTTACAAGATTGATTTAGGATCGCAGAACGTTCTGAATCATTCTCCGTCCCTATCGATACTTTGACTTTCGTTTTCGAAACTTGCGTTTCTCCAAACTCAGTCAAAGTGGGGGCTTCTGTAGACACCCATTTGTGTCTCCCCGAAACCAAACCCGGTGATGAGTGCCTTTCACGTTGAATCATAATCGAATGAAACGAAGTGTGGAAAGGTCTAGTGTTGCGGAAAGTTTTATTTCTTTTTCTCTTCTTCCTGTTTTGGAAAACTTTATTTTAAGAAAACAGCCAATCCAGTTTGGTTGGTCCATGATATGGGTCCAATAGTGGTGTAGTTGGATGGGGCTTGAAAAGACCTTTCCAACGATATATTATAAGCCCAATTCCGATGAATATTGAGGAAATTATGGCTAATTTACTAAACTAGGTCCGGTTTGAGCTTTATGTACGGCCCAATGATCTAGGGGAGGGCCTGATATGATTTAATATTCCTAATGCAATTAGGAATGGTTTTAGTCTTCTAGAACATTCTAGAAGGTTCTTTTCATTCCTTGTTCAATTAGGACTCTTCAGAGTTTTAATTAAGATCAAATAGCATTTTCGATGAAATTATATTATTTTATCTTCCAGTATAGGAAATTTATCAGATTTTCGAAAACGCGTTGAAAACCACTTTGGCGTCCAACCCCAGACCTTGGCGCCTGGAACCAGGATTGGCGCCAGGCGCTAGCCATTGGCGCCTGGCGCTAGCCACTGGTCCTGGCGCCAATTAGCCAGGTCTGGCGCCAAGGTTGTTTTGCGATCTTCATACTCTGTTTTGTTAAATTATCCTTTTTGGCTGATTTTCTCTATAAATATCGTATTAAAAACTTCGTTTTCATCATCTACAATCATCATTCACCAATTTTCCTGATTTTTCATCAACTCTCTTTATTCACCAACTTCCTTCATCATCTACATCAATTCTCATCAACTCTCTTCATTCATCAAGGCTTTTAATTAATTCTCTTCATTCATTCATCATCTTTCATTCATCAATTTTCAATAATTCCTTAGTATTCTTTCTAATCTTGCTTTTTCATACAAAATTCCGCATTCACAAGATCTTGATACACATAGCCATATTCGAAGTTGCCTTCGCCCTAGACGTGAAAGGTTTTAATTTCTGAGGGTTTGGTCCCAAATCTCTCTTTCAATTATTTAGTTTAATTGTTTTGATTATTATTTTCCTTGAAATTACTAACGTGTGTATTTTGTTATTAGAAAGAGGTACGAGGCATCCAAGTAAGTAATTTGATGGTTTAATTGATATTATGATGTAGAAATCATGCTTAAATTGTTATTTTGATTCCTAGTATCATGTCTAGGGTAAATTTAATATTAAATATGATTGTTACGATGCTTCCTATATTCTTCCTAATATTAATTCATGTTAGGGCTAAAGATTTGATTTTTATTGCTTAGTGACATGCTAGGATTTGTTATTAATCTTGTTAGTATCATGCCTAGGATCTTGCTATGCTTTAACATGATTATGATTATGATTATGATTGATATTATTATTATTAATGATGTTGCTTGATATGCATATTATTATTTTATTTATTGCTTGATCACCTTTTTATGCATGTTAAAGGGAATTTGTACTTGCAATCACGCTTAATAATATAATTAATAATCTTGTTTAGGGTTGTGATTATAAATTCAAGTGATCGCCAATAAAAGTTTATTTGTGCATTAAATTCAACCAACATAGATTAAACAGGTTTAGGGTTAATCCTATTGATTGTATGTTAGTCAGAAAGCGCACATGAATACGAGCAGAATAAAGTAGAGGCCTATTATTAGGGCAGGTTCAATCTCTTTTAGGTTGGATTTGTACCATCATCCCCGAACCCTTATTTGGTTCATGACCTTATGGAGTTGACGATCTCTTGGATCGTTAAGGGGTGTAACCTTCATCTTATGAACGGTTTACAAGTTCCTTAAAAAAACTTGTTGGCGACTCTTTTGCTCTATCTTCTTCCCTTTTGGACGCCACCGTACTTTAGTGTATGATCACAGTGGGGTTAGAGCTAGTGGGATTTTAAAGGCTTGAAATTATTCCCTACACTTATATATTTAATTTAATTTAGCTTTAAATTAATTTGTGGAATTTCATGAATCCCACATTGATGGGATAGAAATTCCCACTCATACTTTCTTCTATAAATACCAACCTTGGGATTTGGAGTAAAGTGCTTGAGTGGGAGTTAGAAAGAGCATTCCATATTTTGGGAAAAACTCTTAAACTCCATTAACACTTGGGTTTTGGTCGGACCTTGCTAACTCCAAGGTAGCGGACCTAAAAAGTCGTGTTCGTCCTTTGTGGGTGGATACCGTTGGAGGCACGACATTTGCGGTGCTCAAGGCTTTCAAGTAAGAGGCCGTTTTGAGAGGGCGAAGCTCGTTTCAAGGGTATGATTCGTTCTTCCTTTTCTTGTGTTTATTTATTTATGCTTTATGGTTTTATTAATTACGAGTGGTTCCTTGGGTCGAGGTTGTTTCCGCGGTGAGTCGGACTCACCAAACCCCAACAGCGGTATCGGAGCCCCGTTCGTTTATTTTTATAATCATGTTTTTCAAGGTTTATTTTGGCTTATTTTTCTGCTTTAAGTTGCTAATTAGATTAGTAGCTCGGTTTTATTTATTTGAATCCCGTTTTTAATGTCGAATTTAGCCCAGAACCCAGATTTTCGCCCAAAAATAGTGAATTTTGGGTGGAAAAGGTGTTCTGGAAAGGTTTTTTCCCCTTTCGGAACTGTGATTTTAGCCAAATTCTGACCAGAAATGCCTTTTTCGAGGTATTTTTCGTGTTTGACGAAAAATTTTAAGTCTTTTCTAACCTTGAAATTAATGGCATAACTTGTTGATTATGTGGTTGATTATTTGCATTATTTTCAGCATTTTTAAGTCCCCTTAAAGCACACTTACTTGGTAGTATTTGATGCTTAAAGGTTGATTTATTTTCACATAATTGCAAACTAATTGCTTTTTAGTGTGAAAATTTTTGTTTTGAGGCTTCCTAAGTGTTAAAGATTCAATCTTTATTTGTGACAAGTGATTGAAACTTTAAAAATAACTAAATTCCATGTTATTTTGTGTTAAACTTTGTTGTTTTAATCATTTTGAGTTGATTGGAAACATACAGTTTCAATTTTTGTGATAGAAATTTGGTTATCTTCATGTTGGAATGAAGATATAATTTTCAAGGATTCACAAAATTTAGATGTTGGATTTTTCATTTGAACATTAAAGTTCATATTTTTCCAACTTCCCCTTACTTTGTCAAATTCTCAAGTTTAATTTAAATTGATTAAATTAAAAGTGAGAAATTGCCTCAACTTTGTTATTGCACCAAGCTAAACAATTTTAATTAAGAATGGTTCTTGGAATTATTTTGGTTATTTGCACTTTGAAATTTTATTAAGTTAGACTTGTTTAAAATTTTATTTATTTTCCTCATTGAGTTAGTTCTAAAATTAATTTAGAATTAATTAATTATGTCTCGCGAAATGGGATCAAATCCCGAGGCCATGGTACGCAAAACGAGGCGAAGAACCACCCTTGGCTAGCCGGGCTGCATAGCAGCCCGCATGTGGCTGCCAAGGTGGCTGCCCCGTCTTGCGTGCGGCCGTATGCGCGGCGGCAGCACACGACCATAGCAGCCACGCAGCAGCAACCATGGCTTTGCGTGCGCGTGCGTGCGGCAGTGGCAGCAGCTCAAGGCTGCTTGCTGCGGGCCGTGTGTGCGGAGCTTTTGTGTGTGTATGTGCTTGGTGCGGTGAGGTGAATAGCCGTAGTATGCTTGGTTTGCATGAGCCGTGATTATTCGAGTTTCCTTGGCAAAACGCTTAAAGCGAAAGCCACTTGAAATGCGGTTGGCTTAATATTGCTTATTTTGCCGTTTTATTTATTTTAATTAATTTTGTTTATTTTAATTAAAATTTTGGGAGGCTAGGCCTCGGTTTTGAGCGGCATTGGAAAATTTTTATTTTGACAAGTTTGGGTGCTACCGACTTAATTAATTGGATTAATTAAGGGAAATACGGAATTTAGTGGGAGCTTCAATTAATTAATGACGTCAAATTACATAATCGGTTAAACAACTTTGACTAGTTTTAATTAGGCGTGTTAATCGGATTAACTACCTAGATTAGTTACTAGTGCGCGCGTTGTTTAAATGCATTTTACTTGTTTGATATTGTAAATTGCATGGACCATTCACAAATAGTGAATGGATGAATGGAATGTATATTCTCTCTCACAGGTTTTATGAAATGGCAACTAGTGGGACCCGATTAGGATAGAAAATACAGACTACGTGCCGTTATGTATTTTTGTAAATCTAAATACGGTCTACGCACCGTTAAGTATTTTTGTACCTCAATATTTAGATTATTCCTAGTCGTAGACACTAGTATTTGCATAGTTTGGTTAAGTCTTGAAGACAACATATCCGGGAAGACAAAGTCTTGAATTGCAAATGAAGACCTTTTGATGATTTGAAGAATTCAAGGGGTCATGCTAGTTGCCAATATGCATCTATAATTTCGCTTTATATTTTATGTTTATATACATGTGAATTATTCGTTAGATGCATGTTTAGGTTTTCTTTATGTTGCGATGATTAGTTAAGTTCACTTAAATCAACCAACATAGAAATCCTAGGTCCATAATAATATTGAGTCAAATTTGCCTTTCCAAAACAACACTTACCAACCGAACGAGAGTGATGGTAGGCTACGCCAAGGCGAGATGCCATCACTACTCCAAGGCTCATAAGGCACACCGGGTGTGCATGTTGGTTTTGGTTGAACTCATCGGTATGAGTGAGGAGTCCTCACATACCGTGGCAAAAGAGATACATCGTCAAAGATGCATTAGATGTGACGATTATCTAACCAAGAGTGGCTTAGAGCCATTAGCAAGGCAATGCTTACCTTAGAAGATTGAGTGTTAAGACAAGCCAAAGCATGCTTAACCACTCTTTGTTTCTTCGGATCTTGGAATCGCCTTATTTTCGCCAAATAGGGACAATTTTTATGCGTAAATAAGACGTTTAATAAGATTGAAGTTTGCATGAATGCTATTAAATTTCAAACTTATTATGTTCTTGATAAATGGTTATACTTTGCACTTATATTTATAGTATTCTAAATCAAATAATATTGTTTCCATGATTGGTAAAGGAAATCCTTGAGAATAGTTCTCAAAGACAGGAAAAACATTTCTAAAGTACAATTCTCATAAATGACTTTTATAAATAAGTCCGAAAGGACGGTTGGACATCATGTATTCAAAATACTAGGTAGTTTTGGTAAAACATGAGGTATTGAGTTGCAAACTCAAGATTGTCAATGTTTGACAACCAATGTATCTTTTCGCATCATACATAATTGAGTAGGACTCATTGATGTAGTAATTCGAGTAAGAATTAATGGAAAAGATGGAACTTTGTTTTACGGCGCACTAGGTGCTTGATTATGCCTAACAAAGTATAAGAGTCAAGGTACTTAAAGAAATAATTCTTAAAGTAATATTATGAGATATTGTATGATAAGAAATATAGGAAAGAAGGAATAAAGAAAAGGAATTAGATTCCATTTCAACTCATGAGTTCATGTTATTGTATTTCTTAGCAAATCGTTATCTTCACAAGTATCGGATACTGCTTGAGTGTTCCACTATGATAGTGACCTCAAACTATTGAAGTTAAGCTAAGTTATCGACCTACAAGCTTAGAATGAAGCAAGATGAGCTACATCAGTTGTAAGGTCGTATGTTTTGTTTAAAGACCTTTTAAGCCAAAGGCTGGAACTAATAATGGTTATTATGTTCCATAATCAGCAATTGATCTGTTTACACACGGAAAGACTCACATTCAAAGTAATGAGCAATAGTTGCGAGATTTTTTTGAATGGCATGGTTATCCAAGTGTTGATTCAAGAATGCTTGATTATAAACAAACATTTCCCTAACATGATTAACTCACTAAGTTCAAGTCATGGGCTTGATTTGCGTTCCAAACATCTTTAGCAATGTCATATCGACAAGAACGTACTCAAGATTCTATTAGATAGGCTCTTGATATTTGCTCGATTTGGAATCATTCTAAGACAAGAAATTCTTAGTTGTTGAAACCGACAAAGCTGAGAGCTATTGTTCTTGGTATAGACAATTGACTCCGAAGGCTAAAGAGGAATCAATTACTTCAATGTTTCACAAAGAATTTGAAAGGATTTTGCTATATTCATCAAATGTGAACAAACTTGACCTGAGTAGCTCAAGAGTCTAGTGAAGTACAGAATCGACTTGGCAAGATATCAAAACTTCTAGATTAGATCGAGCAATGTTAGCTTGAGCCAAGCGTGACCATCTTAAAGTTATGTATGGAAATTTTCATAAAGAACTCCACGAAGAACATAGTGTGTCCTCACGAAGACCTCGATGTCATTGGAAATTTGCACAAATGACTAATGTTACACTAAACAATATGTCGAAACTAAGAAAGGACGCCATATTAAGTTATGGATTGAAATAACTTCTAAAAGTATTTTCATGTATATGTCTAAGGCTCTTAGTCTCAGTGGGATTTCACTAGCTCAGTGGGAGCTAAGTGGCTCAGTGGGAGCTAGGTGGCTCAGTGGGAGCTAAATGGCTCAATAAAGACTAAAGATAGCTCAAGTGGGAGCTAACTGTTTGTTTCAGAACGAACTTTTACCTAAAGACAATATACATGTCTCTTTGTAAGCATTCAAGTGAGACTACGGGCATTACCTCCACATCCTAATTGAGAACATAATGTTTTTTGCTCTAAGTGGTGTCTTTCTGGAAAGTAACACGTTTCCAAAATGACAAGTGGGAGGAAAATGAACTCGATGACCATTGAGCTTAGCAACAAACTAGAACTGAGAATCTCGGAAGACCTTAAAGGAATTTATGAGAATGCTTGATCAAGAATACTCAAAAGGACTTTACAAGTTCCTTAAAAGAGAATTCATTACTCACAAAACATTAAAAATGTTGGAGTAAGATCAACATGATAAAAGGGCTTTGAAGCGTTTGATGTAATTACCCCGTATAGGTATAGAATTCACCAAAGGCTTGGATTGAATCCTATAAATTTTCTATTAAGTTAGAAATAAACCTAAGACTTACAAGCAAAGGAATAATGTCTTGTAAGATAGCTACGACAAATCCAAATTCCGAATGATGGTTAGAGGCCATGAAAATCCGAAATAGACTCCATGTTTGAAAATCATGTTCGAAACTTGATTAATTTGCATGAAGGATGAAAGATCCATCAATTGCAAATAAGTTTTCATGGAGAAAACTAACAAATGTGGAAATGTATATGCATACATAGCTAGATTGGTTGAAAAGGATATAATTAATTTCATGGAGTTGATTTTAATAAAAACCTATTCACCAATCGGAATGCTTAAGTCTTTTCGTGACTGATCTAGCAAAATTGCACATATGAAATATGGCAAAATAGATACCAAAACCGCCTTCCCAAAATAGGATCTTGGAAGTGACTATGGAATAGTCTAAGGGTTTTGAAAATCTAAATAATGCTAGATTTGAAAGCAAGCACATGGAATCCGTCATGGGATTAAAGGAAGCATTGCATGAAGGAATTGGAACGTGTTTTCTCATAAAGTTAATAAGAGGATTGACTTATGGAGAAACATAGAAATTCCGATGAACAAGAAGTTTAGTGGGAGCAAAAGTAAAGGTCTAACGAGAAGTTTACGAACTCTATTGTGAAACAACTATCAAATGCTAAATGCTTAGATTTGAAAGTATTTTCGACAATGGACCAAGCTAAAGACGATACTTAGTACATGTTGGGAATTAAGTTCTATGGTATAGACTTAATTAAAATGTTTAAATGAGTAAAGGAATTTACCATGTTAAACATGAAGGACTTTGAAAGGCTTTTGACCCATATATGTATGAAGGTAAGTAAATGTTTGAACTAAGTATAAGCTAGGCTAAATACTAAGTCAACCAAGAAAGACTCTAGTAAGAGACTTTCAACCATATCACATAGCGAACATTTTGGCAAGACTCAGTGTAACTGAATGAGCTAAATGTAACATGGATGAAATAGAATTGAGAATCATTCTAGCATTAAATCCATCATGTAAAGCTATGATATGGAATCTTCAGACGACTTACTTGCTTAGAGCATGTGAAGTACGTATATAATACCAGTCGACATTAATCTAAGTATTAGATCATTAGATTATAGTTAAGAACATCCATAGCACTTAAATAAGTAGTTGGATAAGTTCTTGACGCATGGAAACAAATACAACTTGAGTTTTGATGTTGCAAGCACAAACCTTAACAAGGATTAGATCTTTAGAAAGGAAGCCATTTATAAGCACGAGGCAAGAAGTGTCATGGCTTGAGAATGGTAACATGGATATGCATCCATGTATAATGTGCGGAAATTTAAGATAAATTTCCATGATCGTAAGTGATTTGAGTATTCCAAATCATTGTGAGTCGTTTGGAGTGAAATCCATGCAAGGCATCATCGGAGAGTCTACTAAAACATATGTTGAGAATATTGTTACCTTAAAGGCAATAATAAGATAGATGTTAAATGGAAAAGTTAGTTGTTGAACATTGATGATTGTAGGTTGTCAAGTAGAAGGTCTCAAATCATGAAAATGAGTGGGAGCCATTGCTTGGACAATAAATCCTGAATCACATGTAATCCATTAACACTCTCAAAATTTTATCATCTTATTATGGAAATGGTGGATAATGAAGATGCTAAGGTTTGCAAAGTAATTATAACTAAACCTATGCAATAAGTGAACGACAACATTCATAATTGCATGAAAGAAATCAAGCATATCAAATATGAGTGTGATTTATATGAATGTTTTATGAAGAGTACTACTCTTAAATAATTTAGGAAAAACCATTTATCATAAGATGAAACATTGTGAAGTTTCATAATGGAATAAAATATTTCTAAATATTCCACAAAACTATTTAATTGTTGTTTAGAATTAAATAATGAGTCCATTCGATTTTAATAAATATTCAAAATAGGGTATCAAGTAAATGACTTGGATAAAGAAACGCCTATTAAGTGAACATTGAATATTTTAATCGAAAATTATCCCTAATCAAGGTCATATTTTTTGTGGACGATTAATGACCATTAGAGATTAGTGTGTAGTATGAATTATAGCACTGTTTCTTGTGCTATGAGGATATAAATCATTTGCACAGGTATTGGTTTAGAACCATACTGGATCGACATATGAGAATACTTTAAGAGATTTAAAAATTGTCATAAGTATTTTTCTCATTATTACCATCGGAACTCTTTTCCTTGACCATGAGTAGTGCGAGGTCTCTTGTTTGAGTACTAGTCCGCTTTGGTATCCGCCAAACGTCTGCCGTAACTGGGGATTATAACGACAAATATCGGGCGGCTAGGTCCTCTTAGTAAGAGAAGCTACATTACAAGACTGGAAATGTCCCCCTACTAACAATAGGGAACATGTCTTGTTGTTTACAAGGCCTCTCGAAGAGCGAGATTGTGAAAATGCATGGCCGTACTCAGATGGATTTTAGAAATCATCTGCTTATTGACAGTCAAACTCGGATTTCGAGAAACACTTCTGGACGTAACAAAGATGACGAGTAATCTTACTCTGTAGTTCATGAAGAGACATAGGAAAGGGGCTATACACTGGGAGATTAAAAGGAATGGTGTCCTTCGAACAAGTGTATTATTCTGATGGCGGGTTCAAAATTATTAGAAAGCTAATATATTCAGTAAGGTCAAGTGATCGGAATGCCTGGGTGGGCCGCTTCCGATAAGTAATATTAATATAATTAATATTACAGCTTAATCTTGATTGAACCCTTCGGGTCACACCCAAGCAAAAT
Source organism: Chenopodium quinoa (assembly GCF_001683475.1). Lineage (NCBI taxonomy): Eukaryota > Viridiplantae > Streptophyta > Magnoliopsida > Caryophyllales > Amaranthaceae > Chenopodium > Chenopodium quinoa. The sequence goes on along the minus strand of NW_018743516.1, from coordinate 114,098 downwards.
TTACGAACCGACTCGACGAATTAATTCGGAAGAAATTAATTCGTCGCCCGAGTGTTAAATATTTAGACGTCGGAATTTCAAGCTTAGAGGGTCGAAACCGAGCGTCCGAAGTCGAGTCAAAAATAATAAAAAGACGAGACGACAAATTAGTAATAAATCAACAATGACCAAAATACCCCTAGCATCAGAATCCCGAGTGCTAGGGGATTAGCCGAGCTAGCAGCCCGCACCATGTGCGAGACATGCTAGCAAGGCGTGGCTAGCAGCCTGCACCATGTGCGAGGCATGCTAGCACAGCACGGCCAACAGCCCGCAAGCAGTGTGTGACGTGCTGGCGTGCGCTGATGCTAGCAGCCCGCACATGTGCGTGGCTAGCTAGTAGCGCCCTCAGCATCAGCAGCCCGCACTGATGTGCGTGGGCGTGCTAGGCCGAGCTGGCAGCAGCTAGCAGCCCGCACGGTGCGAGGCTAGCTGGGCCGTGGGCCTAGGTCGGGTAGAAAGGGGAAGCTAGTAAGTATGCTTGCTTTTTGTTGTGGACAAGTGTCACAAGGAGAGGAAGGAGTGGGGAGCAAGTATGGTCCCCTCCTCTCCATGTTGTCCATACTCCTCTTTACATATGACTAGGACAGTTGTTGATTTATTACTTGCTTATATATTTAATTTAATTTAGCTTTAAATTAATTTGTGGAATTTCATGAATCCCACATTGATGGGATAGAAATTCCCACTCATACTTTCCTCTATAAATACCAACCTTAGGATTTGGAGTAAAGTGCTTGAGTGGGAGTTAGAAAGAGCATTCCATATTTTGGGAAAAACTCTTAAACTCCATTAACACTTGGGTTTTGGTCGGACCTTGCTAACTCCAAGGTAGCGGACCTAAAAAGTCGTGTTCGTCCTTTGTGGGTGGATACCGTTGGAGGCACGACATTGGCGGTGCTCAAGGCTTTCAAGTAAGAGCCTGTTTTGAGAGGGCGAAGCTCGCTTAAAGGGTATGATTCGTTCTTCCTTTTCTTGTGTTTATTTATTTATGCTTTATGGTTTTATTAATTACGAGTGGTTCCTTGGGTCGGGGTTGTTTCCGCGGTGAGCCGGACTCACCAAACCCCAACATTAGCTTCTTGATGGCCATGTAAAGGGCAAGGCCAAAATTTTCAACCATGGGGTACCAAAGCTCTGCGTTCCTAAGAACATGGCTAATGAAATACACCGGGAGCTGGATGCCGTCTCTTTCAGCTAAGAGAACGGCACTGAGGGCATGATCGGAGACGGCCAGATACATGAAGAGCTTCTCTTTGGGCAAAGGGCTAACAAGCCTCGGCAAACAGTGCAGATGAGTTTTTAGCTTTTGAAAGTCCACCTCTGCATCATCCCCCCATTCAAAGTTGGTCTTCTTCTTGATTGCCTGGAAGAAGTAGAGACACTTGTCACCTGACCGACTGAGTAATCTTCCCAAGGCCGCCAGACAACCTGTTAACTTTTGCACTTCTTTCACAGTACGGGGCGACTGCATGTCGATTACCGCATGTATTTTTTTCAGGGTTGGCCTCTATTCCCCTTTGGTCAATCAAAAATCTAAGAAACTTCCCAAACTCAACACCAAAGACACACTTTTTTGGGTTCAGCATGACCTTGTGCCGCCTGAGTGTGGCGAATGTTTCTCGGAGATCAGCAAGATGATCCGCCTGTTCTTTGGATTTGACTATCATGTCATCAATGTATGCCTCTACATTCCTTCTAATTTGTTTACTAAAGACCGTATTAATCATTCGTTAGAAAGTAGCAGGCACATTCTTCAAACCAAACGACATCACCGTATAACAGAATAACCCCTGATCAATGACGAATGCCGTCTTTTCATGATCTTTTTTCCACAGGGGGATCTGGTGGAAACCTGAATAGGCGCCCATAAATCTCATCTGGGCATGTCCGACTGTAGAATCGACCAGACTGTCAATCTTAGGCAGTGGATAGCTATCCTTTGGACATGCCTTGTTAAGTTCTGTGTAATCAACACACATGCGCCAAGTTCCATTTGGCTTCTTTACTAACACAACGTTAGCTACCCACTTAGGGAAATTTCATGGCCGAATGAACTTGGCGTCCACCAGCTTTTTTACTTTGGCGGCTGCCGCCTGACTTCTTTCCTCGCCGTGGTTTCTCTTCTTTTGCCGAATGGGCTTCTTTTAGGGATCCACGACGAGTTTGTGGGCAGCGATATCCGGGCTGATGCCTAGCATCTCTTCCCCTTCAAAGGCAAAAATGTCTTTGAATTCTCTCAGCAGCTGGTGCAGGCTCTCACCCAGCTTAGCAAATTCAACTGTCCCCACCTTAACCGTCCGCTCTGGCCGACTGTCGTCCAGAGGGACGAAGATCATCTGATCGTTCCCCGGTTAGTGATTGCTATTGATTTTCTTTTTTGACTACCACCAGCTGATCAGTCTTTATTTTCTTACCGGCTGGTGGGGCCGACTGTTCTTCCTAGACATCATAAAGGTCCATTGTTTGTTTGCCCCTGCCAGCTGCTGCGGCCGCGGGCTTGACGTCGGAGAGATAACACTCTTGAGCCGTCTTTTGGTCCCATTGAGGGAACCGAATGTTCCATCATCCTTCTCATACTTGAGCAGCATAAGAGCAGGAATGATGACGACCTTACACTCGTTCAGAGTGGGTCGGCCAAAGATGAGGTTGTAATTTGTGAGCTCTTTAACCACTAGGAAACGGATGGTCATGTGGCGACCGTTTCCCTTATTCCCCAAGCGGACGGGCAAGTCAATTCGTCCGACTGGGTGCACAAGTCCTCCCCCAAACCCAACAAGGGTGTGAGAGACCTCCATCATGCTATCCGGTTTGTACTTGAGATTGGATAAGCATTTAAGGCTGATGAGGTCAGAGGAGCTGCCTGTGTCAATTAAAATTCGACCAACTAGTTGGTTGACCACTTTGCATTCAATGACCACAGGGCCATTGACGAGCGCTAAATCGGTCGCACAATTTAGGCTCATTCAAACACATTTATAACAAACACCTCACTCAAACAAGTACAATGGCAAGCAAGGGTTCGGTCCACGGAGAACGGGAATCAAATGCTAAATAATCTTAATGCTCAAGCTAAATCGAAATCAAGGTATAAGTGGTGATTAACTAACAAACTACAACTAAAGGTTGAATTCAAGGGATCAAAACACTAGGGGAATGGGATTCACTCAACCAATAGCAATTAGGCAAATAGGGAGGAATGAGGGTAATGGAATAGCAAAGACCACATGCAAGATCAACATCAAACGATATGAAAACAACTCAGATTACTAAGCTTAGATCCCTCATTAACTTAGCAACAAAAGATACATAATCATATTGCAATAGGTAATGAAACATTCAACTCACATTTCCATGTCGAACCAAACATTTCATGCCATCAAGTTCAATAATCTAGGTTAATTACTCCTATCATGAAGAACTAACAAGCAATCCCATATAATCAAGTTTAGTCTCAATCCATCATCAAAATCACTCCCAAACTCACATAATCACCAATAGGTTGAGTTTCACCCAACCCCTAGCCAAGAGGACTACTCACAATTCATTGTGAGTACATGCAAATTCCAAGTTTGGATTATAAGCGATTCTAAGATTTGGAAAAAACAAGTGATTATCTATGGACAAAGCTAACATGCAACAACAATATATCAAGATTGAGAGAAAATCAAGTGGCTTACAAAACAAAAAAAATAAAATCAGAAAATAATGAAGGTCAAATGAAAGAAGTTACTATTGAAGCTTCAAAAAATGTTGGATAATTGCTGAAATTCTTGAGATAAATCTTGAAATTTGCTTCTACAATGATTAGATTTGAGAGTTTCTAAAACTAAATCAACTAATTTAATGAAGTTGCTAACTAAGAGAGAGTATCTTTTTTGGTGAAAACTATTCTACTGTTTTTCTTCTCTCCCTCCGAAAAACGATCTCAAAAGGACCTTAAATAGTCCGTACAAAATTGGCTGAGATCGGGAAAAGGTCCGACCGAACTCTGGGTAGGTTCGGTCGGACTCAGGGTAGGTTCGGTCGAACTCTGTGTAGGTTCGGTCGAACCTCCCTGATCCTTGTTTGGTCGAACTTTTGAGGTTCGACCTCTCCTGCAAAATTGCTGAAAACTGGTTTGACACTGCCTTCACTGCACCCTGGAGGTTCGGTCAAACTTTTCAAAAGTTTGACCACACCTAGGTTCGACCGGACCTTTCAGAGGTTTGGCCACACCTCCTCTTGCACTTCCTTTTCTTGCTTCCTCTCCTTCCCTTTTGCTCCTCTTGCCTTTGTCCATGGCTTCCATACTTGGCCAAGGGGCCTCCCACCGTGCATAGGACCGTCATGGAACCTGCAGAAGATACCAAAGTTCACGAGAGCATGGGGATGATAAAATAATGCATAAAGATTATCAAAATAAGCGCAAATAAGCATTACTTTTCATCAACACATAAAGAAGCCATAAGAGGATAAATGAGGTGGAAAAAACTAAGAAAAATAAGAGGAAAAAGACCTAAATGCTACCCCTAAGAGTGACATAAATATCACTCATCAGCCATCATGCGGCCGACCGACTTTGCCTCTGTCCTGTTCGGTGATGACAACTTTTGGGAAGGCGGATGTGCTTACCGCATCTCCTTCTCCAACAAAGTTGACCATCTTTCTCAGATGGTCCTTGGTGCCCCGAATGGTTGGGCCACCTCCGACAAATCTTCCTGCTATTGTATATACTAGATCTTCATTTATTGTATATACCAGATCTTCATTTATTTCCGACAAATAGCAGGCTCGGGAGTCTTCTTCTTGGACTGCCCGGATTTGCCTTGGAAGTCATTTTGGACATCACATAGGACTTCAGCTGTCCCTTGTCGGCCAGACGGTCAAGCTCCCGCTTGTGACTGAAGCAATCGTTCGTGTCATGGCCGACATCCTCATGGAAATGACAGTGTTTGATTTTGTTCCGATTTTCAGCGGAACCTTTCATAGGGGTCGGCTTCTCAAGAGTCAGCCGATCCTTGATCTCCAAGAGGATGGAGCAGCAGTCCTTGTGGAACTCGTACTTGGGAACGTACGATTTCCACTCTTTTTTCTTCTTCTGGCCTGTTAATCAGAGTTGTCAACGACCCAAATTTATTTTTTCTTTTTGCTCTCTTCTGGCTTAGGAGTTGGCTGAGCAGGCCGACTCTCCTTCTGTCGGTCGGAGTTCTTAGTGTCTGACTGCTTTTTGGAGGAGTAGAGTTCGGTCGCCTGTATATAGGCTTCCGCTTCACGTAACGCTCCTTGCAGAGTGAAAATTTGTTTGAGAACGAGTTGTACTTGAAATTAGACCCGTCATTCAGACCCTTGAAGAAGTCTGTGAAGGCGACCTCATCAAACAACCCATGAATCTGGATTCGCACCAGATTTAACCGCCTGACATAGGAGCGCAGGCCTTCTCTATCTCCCTGTTGTACATTGCCCTAATCGAGGCTTGTCTTTTTGGCAGGGATGTTCATAGAGAAATTTGAAGCAAACAAGAACGCAAGCGTCTTGAAGCTATTAATGCAACCAGCCGACAGATTGCCGAACCACTGTTGGGCTATGCTCTTTAGGGTGGCTGGAAAATAGCGAAACCATGCGGCATCATCCAACCCTTGTAAATACATGAGGTGGGTGTATGCTAGCAGGTGGTCTTCCGGGTTGGAGGTCCCATCATAGGTTCCAACCAAAACATTTTTAACATTGGCCGGCTGTTCGTCTTCGGTTATTTCCCTGGAGAAAGTAGAGGGTTGATCTCCAAGGTGTTGCAGCCTAAGTTGCAAATCCATCGGCTGATAGCTGTATGCCGTCTGGCCTCCAAAGAGGGCATGCTGCATGTAAGGTAAAACAGGCGACTAGTACAATGGCAGAGCCATGTACTGGGCCGAATGTATTATATGAGGGCCAGACTGAGCCCGAGGGCTGCTTGCTAGGGTCTCATGTACAGACTGGGAATACCTTGTAGAGGTATTCCGAAAGCTATCATGGTAGGTCGATGTAGAAGCCGACTCTGATAGCTGGGTTCTCTTCCGCTCAATGTAATGTCGAGTATCGGAGAATGTTTTGTTGCTACCATCCGGCTGTATGTGTCGAATGGCTTTTCTTGTACCTGTTTCTTGGAAACGAAGTTTAGAGAGGTCAAATTGGGGCCGAGCCTTCTCCTTGGGGGCAGGATGAGGAGTTGGCTGGCGGTCCCTGATCGAATTTTGTTTACCAGGCTTGGTTGGCTTCTTGGCCGACTGCTCATTTCTAGGAGTAGGCGACCTCTTGGTGGCAATTTGTTTGATTTCACCCCTGACACTGCTCAGGAGTTTCAAGAGTTCGTCTCGGGTGACAGGGGTTGATCCTGCCGCCTAGGAAGGATCACCCGGCCGCCCGGAGGGCTTCTTTGGCTGACTAGCAGTTTTGCTTGGCCCCGCCTAATCATGGTGGCGCTCTCGCTTTTCTTTACTGCAGATGCGTCTAGAGATGAGAGACCCATTAGGATCCACATAGGTTTCGACATCAGCGTCGTCCCCTGAGTCATGGTCCGTCTGGACCACTATTTCTTCCGGAGGCCGATTGGTCTCCGGATTCGGTACAGGTTCTTGTGAAGCCATCTTAGAGGTACTCTCCCCACAGACGGCGCCAAATGTTTTGGGGGTTTTTTGTCCCTCGGGAGAGTTACAACACTAAGACTAGATCCAGCAAGGGGCGCCTGTACCTGCAAAGCAAACGGACCGCCAGATGATCGGTGGTCCGCCTCCGAAGATTAAGTTAGTAAAGTATTCGGAGTAAACGTGCAGAAATAAAGTTATCTGCTCGGATTCCAAGATTGGGTAAGGTGTTGTCTGTTTCCTGAGAACGACAGCTCTGTAATAAATGTGGATGTGACGTGTTGTCTCGTGTTCCGTATCCTGTCCTCAAATGAGGGAATTGTCCCTATTTATAGGGTCTTTTGAGAAAGTGTGCCCTTCCTAGTGTCTGGGGACCTAGGGATTAGGGCACGCCGCCAAACGACGCGTCAAGGTTTGGGCCCTTGAAGGCCGCCATTTCAGAGGTGATATCTAAGTGACACATGTCACTGATCCTAAAAGGCCAATTGGGTGTCTCTTAGGGTGACACGTGTCGCCCTCCTAATGGTCCATTTTGGATCATCAAACATCCCAAATCAAGGGGATATCTGCCTACCACGTGTCACCATCTTGAAGGTCTGAGGTGGCGCTTCTTCTAGCGACACCTGGCAGGCTCCGATTGGGCCACTTGGCCGGTTATAAAAATACCCAAATCATAAAGCTAAACTTTTACTCAGGTTATCAAATTGCAACACTTGGCGTTTCAACTTTTCGCCAAGTGTCGCGCCGCATTGGATAGACTTAAATAGAAATTTTAAGATAAAAAATTTAGTTTAGAATTCTATTTGGATAGGATTTTAAAATAAATAAAATTGTTAGTTTAAAGTTTTATTATCGATAAAATATCAATATTTCAAATTTACAAATTGAATTATAATTTTATTAAAAAAAATTATTAGATTATAATTCTAAAAACTTATCATATAAATTTTTTTTATATTATAATATTTTTTCGAGTGAAGAAAGTAGTTCAAAGTGTAAAACATCTGTTTATAATATATACTAATCGGTTAAAATTATATACCTCACAATCTAATAGAATGGAGACCTGTCAATTAGGGTTGGGTCATGAGTCATCTCGAATTGGGTCACTTCAAGTTATGAGTCAAGAAATGTTTAACCCTTGCCCAAAGTTTTGGGTTCGGGTCAATCCAACGTGCTTTGAACATTTTATTTATAATTTAATTTATTTTTTTGCTAATTTTTATTTTATTTTTTAATGTATTAAATGGTTACTAGATAGCAAATCGTCAAAAAAGCACAACAATTCCTAACTAATTTTGTATCAATGATACGAAGTATATTTTAAATTTTGTCATATATAAATTATAAATTTATCTTAAAATTTAATAAACAACCCGGGCATCGCAGGTGCACAAAACTAGTACTACTATATACATCTACTACGTATATGAGTATTTACAATTTAATTAGTCTCGTTTGAGGAGATTATGTTCTATACATCTGGGTGTGCCTTCCTCTAGGTATAAGAATTTTTTTTAGTTTTTCAATTAGTTTGCTCGACTGGATTTTCTCCCTCTTTCGTCCTCTCTCACTATTTAATTCATAATCTTCAAATTATAGAATTGAAAACAAAAATCGTTCAACAAGCTCGATAATAATGGCGGAATTGATTTCAATTCATCTTAATGATGGTATATATATATATAAACAAAGTTTTTGAATTTATTTGCATGAACTTGAATAACAGATTTACAAAGTGTAATTGATGATAAATTTCTCAAATACATAGAACTAGAATGCAGCAAAATTTGATGATAATGATGTTGAATCAAATTACAAAGAAGAGAAAGACGATGATGACGGGCTCTTCAAGTTTCGTAGAGCTACTCAATACCATTGATGACGAAGATTCAAATAATTTTTTGCTCATTTAAGAAATAAACAACATTTATTAAATGAGCAAATAACCAAGTACATAACACAATTTCCCTTATTTGAGAAAATAAAATATTCTAAATTTATTTATTTTTTTAAAAATAAAATTAAAAGTAAATCAAATCCCAGCACAAATAATACATCTGATATTTGTATTAAAAAAATTTACAACTCATAGAAAAATTTAATGACAAAAGGGGTGGTATCTGAGGAAGAAAACTAAATTATTAGTGTTAGAGAGAATAAGGATATTGTTTGGAAATTGATACTAATAATAATATAGCTAATCAGAATTTTAATAAAATAAATAAAAATCATTAAATGATGACATTATTTATATTTTTGAAGGGAAATTTTTTTAATGACAACATGACATGTGTCTAATTTTGTTTTCATGACATCATCAATGCATGTAGGCAGGAAAAAATTTAATAAAAGAGTGACACATAGACAATGATGATATAAGTGGTTGTTACCTTAGTAAAAATTTATTAGGTTAGCACTCGTGCGATGTACTGGTTTCACAGTAATTTATCATTCGATGTGTCTAATTTTTTTTTTCATTTTTTTTAAAGTTCAAAATATTCATAAGTTCACTTAAATTGACCTCAACCATGCTAACATGCAACTTCTATAAAAACTCCAACAACCTAATATCAACATAAATTACCAAAGTAATAGGCATCCATTTTAAATCAATTACCTAAATAATAGCTATTCTTATTTAAAATTAATTAACACTTTGTTTCAAAAAATAATTAGAATTTGAGAGGGAAATCTTTTCATGAGATAGCGCCACGTGTACAAATTTTTAAAATGATAACATTGTAGGGAATATTTCAAGCATTAGCCTAAACTTGAACCCCACTGTGATCATACACTTAAGCATGGTGGCGTCCAAAGGGAAGGAAGCTAGAGCAAAAGAGTCGCCAACAAGTTTTAGGAACTTGTAAACCGTCCATAGGGTGAAGGTTACACCCCTTAACGATCCAGGAGATCGTCAACTCCAATAGGTCTGGAACCAAGACATGAAGTTCGGGGATGAAGGTACAAATCCAATCTAAAAGAGAAAGAACCTTCCCTAATAATAGGCCTCTACTTTATTCTTCTCGTATTCATGTGCGCTTTCTGACTAACATGCAATCAATAAGTTTACCCTAAACCTGTTTATCTAAGTTGGTTGAATATTAATGCATAAATAAAACTATTATTGGCGATCACTTGAATTATAATCAAATTAACCCTAAACAAGGTTATTAATTATCTTATTACGCGTGATTACAAGTACCAATTCCCTTTAAGAATGCATAAAAGGTGTGATCAAGCAATAAAAATAATAAGCATCAAGTAACATAATAATAATAATAATAATAATAATAATAATAATAATAATAATAATAATAATAATAATAATAATAATAATAATTATAATAATAATAATAATAATAATAATAATAATAATAATAATAATAATCATGACAATATTAATTATAACAACTATAATCATAAATATATTATCATAATCATGTTAAAGCATAATATTAATAGCAAGATCCTAGGCATGATACTAACAAGATTAATAACAAACCCTAGCATGTCACTAAATAATAAAAATCAAAGCTTTAGCCCTAACATGATATTAACATGCTATTAGGAAAGAAATAGGAAGCATTCTTTTAATCATATTTGATATTAGGAATTTTTAGTTATTACCCTGAGACAACCTAAGCATGATACTAGGAATCCAAATAACAACCTAAACATGATTTCTATATCATAATATCAATTAAACAATTAAAGTACTTACTTGGATGCCTCGTTTCTCTTTCTAATAACAAAATACACACGTTAGTAACTTCAAGGAAAATAATAAATAAACAATTAAATTAAATAATTGAAATAGAGATTTGGGACCAAACCCTCATAAATATCAAACATTTCACGTCTAGGGCGAAGGCAACTTCGAACATGGATAGGTGTCTCTAGTACTAATATACGAGGAATTGTGTTTGTAAAAGGCTAGGATAGAAAGAGAGAAAGAGAGAATAAGCTTTAGCTTAGAGAGAGAAGATAATTAGAGAATTCTGGTTAAGAATTGATGAAGACTAAGGACGTTGTTTATCATGAAAAATAGTCCGGATATGATAACAAAAAGAATCGGATTTTGCAAAGGAATAAAACACGTCGATGTCGCCCCAATAGCCCTTGTCGCCACGCGACAGGCCTGTTGTCCAGCGCTGCAAGATAGTTTTTGCGGATTTTGTTTTTATCATATCTTTTGATCCAAAAGTCTAAATAAGGAATATAATATGTCGTTGGAAATCTCTTGAAGTATAATTTCCAACCCAATTAGAATCAGATAAAAATATTTTGTAGATAAAAAGATATGGCCAAAATAGTGGAAGGGTGTCAGTTTTGGATAGAGTTTTATATTCCATTCATATATTTTCCGTTATAGCTTCAGATTTAATATTATAATATATCATTGGAAAGATAATCAAAATCTATCCAACCAAATAAAATTTGGATAAAGATTATGAGGCACGAAAATAATACCTGAACATATTCCATCTCCTACAAAACAAGGATTCTCAAAAGGAGTAGTTTTATTCAATTTAAAACTCTTTGAAACATAATTATCAATCCTAACTCCATTAGGATTCAAAAGAGCCTTCTAGAGTATTCTAGAAAACTATAATCAATCCTAATATCTTTAGGAATGATAATTAATAATAGGCCCTCCTCTAGATCATTGGGCCGTATATAAGAATCAAACCGGACCCAGTTTAGTATTTTGGTCATAACTTCCTCATTATTCATCGGAATTGGGCTTATAATATATCGTTGGAAAGGTATTTTCAAGCCCCATCCAACTACACTATTATTGGACCCTTGTCATGGACCAAACGAAACTGAAATGCACGTTTTTTGTAAATAGGGTAAGAAAAGAAATATTTTCAAAAAGAGAAAGAAGAGATATTTTAATAAAAACATCCGCATCACTAGACTTTTCACACATTCACCTCGTTTGATAATCAAATGACATGAAAGGTATTCATCACTGGATTTGGTTTTAGAGAGACACAAATGGGTTTTTACAAACATTAGTGGTTGGTACTTTAGTATTAGTTACACTACCTCCAGTTCTTGTTACTTGCAACTTTGGGAGGTATGGCGGACTCCTAGGCAAAATTTTTAAGGGAGGTTAATGAATTGTTTGGGTATGTAATTAGGAGAGATATAAAGAAAGGAAATGTTGTGGTCCCCTATTCACTTTAAGGAAGCACATGTACTTTAATTTTTTTAGTGGGAAGTTCCCAGTTCCCACTACTTTTTTTTGCTGTATTTTGAAACAAGTGGGAAATTTTTCACCCACTTAGTTTCCCTCCCTTTTTTAACCGAAATTTAAATCTGAAACCAAATTCCCCCAACTTTGTATTGTTCATTTCCATTCAAACTAAAGTCCTATATAAAGTAGGACACTCCATAATAAGCCTTTGTGTGATGAAAACAAGAACATGTTGCACGATGGCAAATATGGTTTATTACTTTTGTTAAGTATGAAATGGCCAAAAAGAAAAGAAAAGTAAAAACAGAGATAAAGGGACTCTTGAGACAAAAGTTGCCCAAAGTGTGGCCAAAGAAGGAATCAGAGACATGTTACTCACACATGTAATCCCAACAATTCATGAGAAATGGCCTCAACAACTTCCAAAAGACATAATTATTTAATGGGATAATGCTAGGCCACATCAAGTTCAAAAGGTTGCAGAATTTTAAGCAGCATGTCAAGCAAATGGTTCAACATTCAATTCATATTTCAACCAGCAAAGTCACCAGACACCAATGTTTTTAGATTTAGGATTGTTTAGTGTGATTCAACCACTTCAACACCAATCATTTCCAAAGAACCTTGATGATCTTATAAAGGAAGTTCACAGAGCTTTTGAAGAGTTGATCCCATATTGAATAAGTACACATGTATCACAATACATTCATGAATTATTAAAATTATAGAGAAGCAAGGTGGTAACAACTTAACTTCCCCACACGTGAAGAAGAGAAGCCAGGATAGGCAAGGACTTCGACCAGAGCTGCTAGCAGTAGACAAAGGACTCATAACATCAGTTGTTTACTATTTAGACACAATCTCATTTCCAATTACAGGTCAAGCGGAGGGCAACATGGAAGTAGATGCAGACTAATGCAAAACAACAATTTGAACAAGTTTTTTTTAGGAAACATGGATTGCCACACATAACCATTTAATATTCTACTAGCTTTTTAAATGTGTTTATGTCTTGGTTGTGTGTACTTTTGGTAAATACTTGGAAAATATTATTAGGCACTCATGTTAATCCAGTTTAATTGTTTTGAATACTTAAACACTTTGAAAGTAATGTCAAGCAAAACGCATTTTAACACTATTTCCATCGGAGTTGGTTTTTTTTCCAGTCAAAGCTTTAGTGAGTGTTGGTACCTCAAAAGAAACTTTGAACAGAGATTTCTAGAGCATTTAAACCACCCAAATAGCTATCAAATGATTCCCTCATCATATGGAAATCAAAGAAGGTGATGAAAGGAATGGTGTCCTTTGACAAGTGTATTATTCTGATAGAGGGTTCGGAATTATTAGAAAGCTAATTATTCAGTGAGTTCAAGTGATCAGAATGACTCGGCGGAGGCCGCTTCCGATCAGTATTATTAATGTATAATTAATATTACAGCTTAATCTTGACTGAACCCTTCGTATCACACCCAAGCAACTAACGAACCGAAGCGACGGATTCATTCGGAAGAAATTAATGAGTCGCCTGAGTAATTAATATTTAGACTTCGAAAATTTGAGCTTGGAGCGTCGAAACTGAGCGTCGAAAGTCGAGTCAAAAATTATAAAAGACGAGGCGAGAAAATTGCTAATAAATCAACATGATGACCAAAATACCCCAAGCATCGGAAAGCCGAGTGCTAGGGGCATGGCCAGCTAGGGGCCCGCACCTAGTGCGAGGCATGCTAGCTGATGGCAGAAGCTAGCAGCTCGCACCAAGTGCGGGGCTTGCTAGCAAGCTGAGGCTAGCAGCCTGCACCTAGTGCGTGGCGTGCTAGCATGCTGCAGCTAGCAGCCCGCACATGGTGCACAGCTTGCTAGCAGCAGCCCGCATGCAAGGTGTTAGGCCTACTGGCCAACTGGTAGCAGCAGCCGTGGCAGCCCACCTTGGATGCTTTGGTACCCAAGTCTTGGGGCTGCCACATGGCGTGAATAAATTGGAGGGTTGGGTGTAGTGTTGGCCAGTTTTGGGAGAGGGAGTGGGGAGCAAGTTTGGTCCCCCCCTTCTCCAAATGGTCCTCACCTAATCTCTCTTGTGAGCTTGTCACTTGTTGATTTATTAGTAGCTTGATTATTAATTTTATTTTTAATTTAAAATAAAATGAAAAAATCAAATCTCCCACATTGATGGGTGAGCTTTTCTCACTCTTGCATTTCCCTATAAATACCCAACTTGGGGTATTCGGAAAAGCACTTGAGTAAGGGTTAAAAAAGGCATCACCATTGTGAAAACCTTTGAACACAATTAATTACTCGGGTTTAGGTTGGGCTTAGCTAACTCCTAAGCGATAGACCAATTTTGGTGCTCGCGTTGCGGGTGGACTTTGTTGGAGGTTGTAGGGAATAATTTCAAGCCTTTAAAATCCCACTAGCTTGAACCCCACTGTGATCATACACTAAAGTGCGGTGGCGTCCAAAAGGGAAGAAGATAGAGCAAAAGAGTCGCCAACAAGTTTTTTAGGAACTTGTAAACCGTTCATAGGATGAAGGTTTCACCCCTTAACGATCCAAGAGATCGTCAACTCCATAAGGTCATGAACCAAATAAGGGTTCGGGGATGAAGGTACAAATCTAACCTAAAAGAGATTGAACCTGCCCTAATAATAAGCCTCTAATTTATTTTGATCGTATTCATGTGCGCTTTTTGACTAACATGCAATCAATAGGATTAACCCTAAACCTGTTTATCTATGTTGGTTTAATTTAATGCACAAATAAATTGTTATTGGCGGTCACTTTAATTATAATCATAATTAACCCTAAACAAGATTATTAATTATCTTATTAAGCATGATTACAAGTACCAATTCCCTTTAAACATGCATAAAAGGTGTGATCAAGCAATAAAAATAAATAAAATATCAAGCAACATGATAATAATAAATATCATGAATAATAATTATAATCATAAAAATAATAATAATCATAAATAAAATAATCATCATCAAAATAATAATAATAATAATAATAATAATAATATTCATGATCATCATCATCATCATAAATTACAACAATTATAATCATAATCATGTTCATGTTAATATTAAAGCATAATAATAATAATAAGATCCTAGGCATGATACTAACAAGATTAATAACAAACCCTAACGTGTCACTAAGCAATAAAAATCAAATCTTTAACCCTAACATGATACTAACAATCATAAATATTAGGAAGAGAATAAAAAGCATCATAACAATCATATTTAATATTAAAATTACCCTAGACATGATACTAGGAATATCATAATAACAATTTAAACATGATTTCTACATCATAACATCAATTAAAACCATAAAGTACTTACTTTGATGCCTCGTACCTCTTTCTAATAACAAAATACACACGTTAGTAACTTTAAGGAAAATAATAAACAGCAATTAAATTAAATAATTGAAAAAGATATTTGGGACCAAACCCTCAGAAATTAAACCTTTCACGTCTAGGGCGAAGGCAACTTCGAATATGGCTAGGTGTTTTCTAGATCTTGTGAATGCAGAATTTTGTATGAAAAACAAAGGTTTAGAAGAATTGAATGTTGAAGAGAGATGAATGATTAAGAGAATGCTAAAGAATAATTATTGTTGATTAATGATGGATGTAGATGATTAATGGTTGATGAATGTAGATGATGATAATTGGTGCATGTAGATGATGATAATTGGTGAATGAAAACGGAGTTTTTAATACGATATTTATAGAGAAAATAAGCCAAAAAAAGATAATTTAACAAAACAGAGTCTGACGCTCAGGAAACAGGGCTGGCGCCAACCCTGGCTAGCTGGCGCCAGGCACCAGCCATAGTGCCAGGCGCCAATGGCTAGCGCCAGGCGCCAGGCCTGGTTCCAGGCGCCAAGACCTGGGGTTAGGCGCCAAGCCTAATACCAACGCGTTTTTGAAAATCCGATAAGTTTACCGTACTGGAGGATAAAATAATATAATTTCCTCGAAAATGCTATTTGATTTTGATTAAAGTTCTAAAAAGTCAACAAAAGTCAATTTATCAATGCTAATTGAATTAGGAATGAAAAGAACCTTCTAGAAGAATCTAGAAGACTAAAACCATTCTTAATTGCATTAGGAATGATAAATCATATTAGGCCCTCCCCTAGATCATTGGGCCGTACATAAAGCTAAAACCGGGCGCAGTTTGGTAAATTGGCCATAATTTCCTAAATATTTATTGGAATTGGGTTTATAATATATCGTTGGAAAGGTCTTTGCAAGCCCCATCCAACTACACTACTATTGGACCCATATCATGGACCAACCAATCTGGATTGGCTGTTTTCTTAAAATAAGTTTTCCAAAATACAGAGAAGAGAAAAGAAATAAAAACTATCCGCAACACTAGACCTTTCCACACTTTCGTTTCATTCGATTATGATTCGACGTGAAAGGTACTCATCACCGGGTTTGGTTTTGGGGAGACACAAATGGGTGTCTACAGAGGTCCTAAGAGATTTCGAAGTAAGCCTAAGAGCTTTCGAAGTAATAGCTCAATTAAATGAGCGAATCACGCTACAAAGGTATTAGTCTCTTACTTAGTCTTATGTTTATATTAATTATGCTTTATGGTTATAATTATTGTGAGTTTGGTTGTGGATCGGGTTTCTTTCCACGGTGGGTAGGACTCACCGAAACCCAGCAAGTTATGCAATTAGGAAGATATGGACTCCATGCATCTAAGAAAAAACAGACAAAGGGTCTTAAAGCAAATAGTATCCAATTTCCAAAAAAACAAACAACTTTAGTTCATGAAGCCCATACATAAACACAAACAACATTCAAACAGGGGACTCTCTGTATTTGTATTTTGGCAACAACAATCAACAAACATGAACCAGCAATCAACTATCACTAATAGTAAACTATCACTAATAATCAACCAGCAGTAACTATCACTAACAATCCACCATTACCAACAATCAAATATCACCAACAATCAACCAACAATCAAGTATCACCACATGTACAAGAACTAGGAAAATACCAATTTAAACATTAAATTAAAGGAACAATTTAATATTAGTATGGTTTGGGACTCAATAAACACAGCAAGGCATAAACATAGTTCTACA
This sequence comes from Chenopodium quinoa, assembly GCF_001683475.1. Taxonomy (NCBI): domain Eukaryota; kingdom Viridiplantae; phylum Streptophyta; class Magnoliopsida; order Caryophyllales; family Amaranthaceae; genus Chenopodium; species Chenopodium quinoa. The sequence continues at coordinate 97,133 of NW_018743516.1, read as the reverse complement.
GAAACATTCCAACCATTAAATCACAAGAAACGATATCAATTCTAAATCTTAAAAAATTAGGGTTTTAAAATTTACACTGCTCATTTAGTTAGGATGAGGGTGGAACTGAGGGTAGTTGATATGCAAATAAGCCTCATAGACGTCATCTAGCTCCATTTTGTCAAGAAGGCAAGATCTATTACGTTTAACTAGAGGAAGGACCATCAGCAACCCCTTCGCCACTTTTTGGGGACTTAGAAGGTCGAGCCACCTCTCCAATCACCAAATCTACTAGGTTAGTCTCCCCAGTTTCAGATCTGCCTTCAGAAACTTCAACAATAGCGTCCGGAGCCCCACCACCAGTCATAGGGTCCGCCACCGCAGCGGGTTCAACCACAACCTTATCTTTTGGTAGTTCATCATCAACCTTAGCCTCAAGGACCACTTCCTTAGCCTTTTTTTCCTTGTCACTGATGTATTCAGTAAGCTTAGCACCCCAAATCCTCCTCCTTGCAATGAGTGAAGCCCGAAGAAAGGTTTGATGTTTCCCGTCCTTACCGCGGCTTGTACGTATTAGTTTCAGATCTTTTATTATATCTACTAGAACTGAGTGATTCATAGCAAAAAAGGTCTTGATCTTTATCATTAGGGGTTTTATGGAGGTAATCGAAGTAGAGAAATTGGAGAAAGAGAAAGTGGTGGGAACCTAGAATATGAAGAGAGGGAGAGAAAGAGATAGGGGAGAGAAAGAGAGAGAGAGAGAGAGAGGGGGATAGAATTTGAACAAGAAGGAAGTGAGAAAGGATGAACTAGGGTTTGGGGGAAGGGATTGATTATAGAGAAATCTATAAAATTTAAGAACTGAACCACATTCATTAGATGAATTCAATGTAGAAAGCATTCAATTATGTTGGTTTAGGTGATGGGGAATTTAAAGAGATGGGGTAATTTTGGTGGGAATGGTTATTTTAATTAATCACTAGATTTATATAATTAGATTAGTTAGTGGTTTAAGTAAGTTGTTTTTTTAAGTAAGGGTAAAATGGTAAATTTAACTCTAAAAACATACCAAAAAAGGAAAGAAAAAAAAGTTGCAAGTTATGTGAACCATTTAAAAATGGCAAAAGTTGCAAGTAATAAGAACCGGAGGCATTAGATAGATATATTTTAAAAATTGTTGCGTCCCTACCTTTTCATAAGTATCACTCTAGTATTGAGAGTAATATATCCCTTATAAACTATAATGAAAATTAAGGGGATTGATAAGAATATTTTTCACTCTTTATTCTCAATGTGTTTAGAAACCGTTTGTCAACATTGGTTCTTTTCTCTTGATAAAGAAAAAACCTCTACTTGGGATGGAATAAAAAACGCTTTCATTGACAGATATTAGTGTAATATTAAAATCAAAATTGACTATAGACAACTTGAGATGCTAAGACAAAAAGAGAATGAAGGGTTTACTTCTTTCTTTAATAAGTGGAGGGAAACTTCCGCTAAGATGATTGAGGTGTCCACCAAAAAAGAATCCGTAAGGATGTTTATCAAGAATCTTCAAGAGAAGTATTCAAAGAATTTAAATATCAACATAATTTGAATACTTTCAAGGCCATCTATGACATCGGAATTAACAAGATTTCATGACCTCTTTTTCTATTTATTTTTCAGTTTTTCCTTTCCCCAATAAGTCTAGCATAGGCACTTTTTTTCCCTTAGATTTACTTTGTAGATTTTTTCCTTTTCCCTTTTAATAAAATGAGCATTTATTTTCTTGGATATGATCATTTCATTACATTGCTTTAAAAAAAAATCCATATCGAACTAAGCACAAGGTATATCAATGATTTGAGGCACCCCTTGTATCTCATATCTCCTCTCACACTTCAAATATATAATCCTTTCTTTATAAACCACTTTGAGCCACATCTAATGATTGACTTTTCTTTTTTCAACCCACATCTACCTAACCTTGGGATGGGATGGTGTATAACTTATGAAATTGCAAAAGCTTGAGTGAATCAATAAACAAAATAGAAAAAACAATAAAAGTGTACAAAAGGGCAAGTGTTCCAATGTCTTTGATATGAAAATATCTTTAATAAGAACACGTCTCGGATTTCGTTTCTTATTAAGTGCTCGGTACCGTTCCTGAGAAATATGAATTCCAAGTGAGTGATAGACCGCATGATCAGGGTTGCCCACACTTAAAAAAATAAAATAAATGCAAAAGCAAAAAAAGAGAGCTAAAAAAGAGTTAAAAGCATCAAGCATAAAAATATAAAGATTCAAAAGCAAGGTTGCACACCTTGGGGGCTTATCGAGGATCTTGAGCCTTTATCCCTTTCTTCTTCAACCTTTAGTATAACCACGTTACAACCCTTAAAAGACCTCTTTGAGGTATACACATACTTGTGCGAGGTTCGGCTAGAGCTACGTTCGGTCTGATTCCTAACGGATACGTAGACAACCTCACATTAAGGTGCATCCGTAATAAAAATGCATTCATATTTACACTCACATCAAGATCATATCAAGGGATTTATAATGCTCATCCCTTTTCATTTAGAGCTAGACTTGGCGGCTTGATCCCTACATTATTAACTTACCTAGCCTAAAGAGTCACCATCATTTGACTCTTCTTGAAATAATATCTTTTTTCACACACTTAGCCCTTGTAGCCTAACTTTAGTTTCACTTTCACACACATCACAGATACATGACCAAATAGCCCTTTCCTTAGGAACCCTTTGTCATGAAATCTTAACACAACATTGAAGCATACTTCGTCATAACAAAATCATTCATCACTCATCATTGCACCTTGAGATAGCCTAGGATGAATAACAGAATCACTCATACCAAATACTTTCATCATGGAGTCAACAATTGAGATAGCCTAGGATGAATAAATCCTTGCACCTTGAGAAATAGTATCAAACAAAATTTGACTAAGCTCATTCAACATGCATTCAAAAGCTTCGCTTCTTTCTTTTTTCACGTCTTTCTTTTTCGGGAGAAAGTCGGTACCCTCCACAAAAAATGACGAAATTTTTTTGCTTTTTTGCATTTTCGAGTCGCACGATCACATTACAATGCACACACGACTCATGTACACATTGAGTCATGTCGTGTTATTGTTAGGGTTTGGTGAGTTTGACTCACCGCGGAAACAACCCCGACCCAAGGAAGCACTCGCAATTAATAAAACCATAAAGCATAACAAATAATAAAAAAAGGTAAAATCAAAATTTACCTTTGAAGCGTGCTTCGCCCTCAAAGACGGGCTCTTACTTGAAAGCTCGAGCTCCGAAAATACACGAGCCTCCTACGGAAATCCACCCGCAAAAAACACTAGCGACTTTTAGGTCCGTTACCTCGAGGTTAGCGAGGTCCGACAAAAACCCGAGTATTATATGAGTTTAAGAGTTTTTGCTAATGCAATGCTCTATTGAACTCCTACACAAGCACTCTTCCCAAAAACACAAGATGGGTATTTATAGGCAAGAGGGAGAGTGGGAATTTCTATCCTATCAATGTAGGATAATGAAATTCCTCAATTTATTTTAAAGCTAAAATAAATTAAATAAGCAAGTAAGTAATAAATCAACAAGTGTCATCATTATATGTAAAGGGAAGTGAGGACCACTTGGAGAGGAGGGGACCATACTTGCTCCCTTCTCCTTCCTCTCATTATATGAGTGAACTCCCTCACATACACTCCCATGGACCACGACCCTAGCTACCCGGACCAGTTAAGTCCCGCACATGCCGGCTGCTTGCTGCCAGCCTCTTTGGATAGCACGCCCACACACGCTTGTGTAGGCTGATGCTGCCGAAGGCTGCTGCTAGCAAGCCTCACACATGTGCGGGCCGCTAGCTACAGCGTGCCAGCAAGCCACGCATTATGTGCGGGCTGCTGATCGTAGCTTGCTAGCAAGCCTCGCACATGGTGCGGCTATTAGCTTGCCTAACCCCTAGCACTCGGGGTTCCAATGCTAGGAGTATTTTGGTCATTGTTGATTTATTGCTAATTTTTCCGTCTCGTCTTATACTATTTTTAACTCGACTTTCAACGCTCGGTTTTGACGCTCTAAGCTCGAATTTTCGACGTCTAAATATTTAATACTCAGGGGACGAATTAATTTCTTCCGAATTAATTCGTCGAGTCGATTCGTTTACTGCTAAGGGTGTGACCCGAAGGGTTCAGTCAAGATTAAGCTGTAATATTAATTATGCATTAATATTACTGATCGGAAGCGACCTCCACCTAGGCATTTCGATCACTTGACCTTACTGAATATATTAGCTTTCTAATAATTCTGAACCCACTATCAGAATAATACACTTGTTTGAAGGACACCATTCCTTTTAATCTCCTACTTGTCCTTCCGGACAAGTGAGCTTTCAGTGTATAGCCCCTTTCCTATGTCTCTTCATGTCTCTTCATGAACTATAGGGTTAGATTATTCGTCATCCCTATTACGTCCAGAAGTGTTTCTCAAAATTCGAGTTTACTGTTAATAAGCAAATGATTTCTAAAATCCATCTGAGCACGGCCATGCATTTTCATAGTCTCGCTCTTCGAGAGGCCTTGTAAACAACAAGACATGTTCCCTACTGTTAGTAGGGGGACATTCCCAGTCTTGTAATGTAGCTTCTCTTACTAAGAGGACCTAGCCGCCTGATAGTCTTCGTTATAATCCCCAATTACAGCAGACGTTTGACCGACATAAAAAACGGACTAGTACTCAAACAAGAGACCTCACAATACTCATGGTAAAGGAAAAGAGTTCCGATAGCAATAATGAGAAATATACTTATGACGATTTTGAATCTCTTAAAGTATTCTCATAGGTCGATCCAGTGTGCTTCTAAACTAATACATGTGCAAATGACTTTCGTCCTTATAGCACAAGAAATGGTGCTGTAAATCATACTGCACACTAATCTCTATTGGTCATTAATCGTCCACCATATAAATGACCCTGATTAGGGATAATTTTCGATTAAATTATTCAATGTTCACTTAATAGGTGTTTCTTTATCCAAGACATTGTCTTAATACCCTGTTTTGAATATTCTTTAAATCGAACTGGCTCATTATTTAATTCTAAACCAAAATTAAATAGAAACGAAGTGATTTAAATCGCATGAAAAATTTAATTTTTCTAAAACTGAATGGTTCATCATAGTGTTTTACATCAACATTGTCCAAAATTTAATTAAAACACTTAAATAAGGAAATCAAAGCCAGTTTCCAATATGCTTGATTCCCATTGCCTCAACGTGTTTGTTGTGCTTCACTTGAGACAGAGGTTTAGTAAGTGGATCGTCTACATTATCATTCGTTCCAACTTTACAAATTCTGATTTCACCTTCTGATTTCCATTCTCTAATCATTTGAGATCGCCTTTTGACATGTTTGACCTTATGATGTTCTCAAGGCTCTCTAGCCTGACAATAGCCCCATTGTTGTCACAATAGAGATCTATTGGACCCTTGATGGAGGGTACAACATCAAGTTCCCCAAGTATTCGCCTTCAGTTATAAAATCAGCAGTTGTGCTTTGCTTAACACTCTTCCAACTAAACGCTCATCCATTGAGACAGAATATGTACCCAGACTGTGACTTGAAGTCGTCTTTATCTGTCTGGAAGCTTTTATCGATTTATCCCTCAACAACCAATTCATCTCTACTGCCATAGACCAGGAATTTATCCTTGTTCCTTTTCAGGTACTTTAGGATATTCTTGGCTGCAGTCCAATGCGCCTCTCTTGGGTCTGATTGGTATCGGCTCGTAGCACTCAAGGCATACGATACATCTGGCCTAGTACATATCATGGCATACATGATTGATCCAATAAGCGAAGCATATGGAATCTCATTCATCCTTTCCCGCTCATCAGGTGTCTTTGGACACTAATTTATGCTTAGGGTTATGCCATGTGACATGGGTAGGTGGCCTCTCGTGGCTCTTTCCATGTGGAATCGAGCTAGTACCTTATTAATATAAGTACTTTGACTCAATCTTATCATCCTCTTTGATCTATCCCTATAGATCTTGATGCCTAATATGTACTGAGCCTCTCCCAAGTCTTTCATTGAAAAACATTTTTCCGAGCCAAGCCTTTACAGACTCTAATAGCGGAATGTTGTTTCCAATGAGAAAGATGTCGTCGACATATAAGACTAGGAAGGCGATGTCACTCCCACTGACCTTCTTGTAAACACAAGACTCATCTGGATTTTTGATAAAACCAAATTTACTAATGGCTTCATCGAATCGCAGATTCCAACTTCTGCTTGCTTGCTTTAATCCATAAATGGACTTCTTAAGCTTGCATACCTTTCTAGCATTGTTTTAGTCGACAAGACCTTCAGGTTGTGTCATGTACACAGTTTCTTCCAAAATTCCATTAAGGAAGGCGGTTTTGACGTCCATTTGCCATATTTCATAATTGTAATACGCAACAATCACTAAAAGAATCCGAACGGACTTAAGCATTGCAACTAGAGAAAAGGTTTCATCGTAATCAATACCATGAACTTGTCTGTAACCTTTTGCTACCAGTCTAGCTTCGTAAATGAATACATTTCCATCTTTGTCGGTTTTCAACTTGAAAATCCATTTACATCCGATAGGTGTGTAACCTTCGGGTAAATCAACCAAGTCCCATACTTGATTTTCAAACATAGAGTACATTTTGGATTTCATAGCCTCTTGCCAATTTACAGAGTGGGGTCGTCATAGCTTGCTTGTAAGTTGCCGGCTCATCTCCATACATGATTAGGATGTCCTGATTCTCGGTTAAAAACAATCTGAGATATCTATCAGGTTGAGATCTCGGCCTCTGAGACCTACGTAGGGTAATGGACTGAGCATTTGCATTGTTGGTTTGACTTTGCATATTTTGACTTTGACCAATGTCAACAGATGCTTCATGAGCACTTTGATTATCAATTTGTACTTGTTGCTCGTCCTCTCAAACTTCATTGAGTTCGATAGTCCTCAGTTTGTACTTGTTGCTCGTCCTCTTTCTGGGGACATGCACTTTTAACTGCGGCACTTTTAAATGTCAACAGCTTTTGACGGAGCATGATTCAGTGTAAGTGCCGCAGTTAAAAGTGCATGTCCCCAGAAAGAGATTGGAAATTCACTAAGACCCATAGTCGGTCGTACCATGTCTAACAAGGTTCGATTTCTCCTTCCGGATACTCCGTTCCATTGAGGAGTTCCCGGAGGTGTCAATTCTGAAAGTATTCCATGTTCTTTCAGATGGTCATCGAATTCTTGGCTCAAATATTTGTCACCTCAATCTGATCGAAGGGCTTTGATTTTCTTGCCAAGCTGATTTTCAACTTCACTCTGAAATTCTTTGAATTTATCAAACGATTCAGATTTGTGTGACATTAGATAGACATAGCCATATCTACTATAGTCGTCCGTGAAGGTTATGAAATACCGATAACCATTCCTTGCGGGTGTACTCATTGGCCCACACACATCGGTGTGTATTAGGCCCAATAAGTCACTGGCCCTTTCTCCTATCTTGGAGAATGGTCGCTTTATCATCTTGCCTAGTAAACATCCTTCGCAATTTTCAAATGATTCTAAATCAAATGAGTCTTGAATGCCTTCTTGTAGAAGCTTCTTGATGCGTTTGATGTTAATGTGGCCAAGGCGATAATGCCACAAGTAGGTTTGATTAGACTGTGTAGTCTTAGCTTTCTTAGTGGGATTATTGACGTTATAGATATCTTTGTCTAAACATAGCACATAAAGACCATTTGCAGAATGTGTCGTACCATAAAAAACATTATCGAGATAAAATGAACATGATTGGTCTTTCGTCCAACGCCGAAACTGAAATAATGTTTTTGGTAATGTTGGGAACATAATAAACATTGTCAAGTTCCAAAACTAGCCATGTGGGAAAAGACAAACTAAGACATCCTATGGATATAGCACCAATCCTTGATCCATTTCCAACTCGGAGTTCAATCTCTCCCTTTGCTAGCCTCCAAGTGTTCCTTAGTGCCTGAGAATTGGAACAAAGGTGTGAGCCATGAAGCTGAGCTAGTGAAGTGAAAGTCTATAACGTAAATACGTAATATAGAAGCAATGGTTTCGTTCTTCTTATCTTCCTTGAGTTTGAGGCAGTCTCTCTTCCAATGTCCCTTCTTCTTACAATAGAAGCATTCGGAATCAGACTTAGAAGATTCTATCTTCTTCTCCTTATTGTCTTTGGTAGCTTTCGGCTTAGGCGGAAATTTCTTCTTACCTTTCCCCTTAAAGCCCTTCTTCTTTTTGCCTGCCCTTTTGAATTGCTTGCCCTTCTTGATCATAAGCATATCATGCTTTCCCTTATCTTTCAGCATTTGCTCAACTTGCTTCAACATCCCATGAACCTTAGTGAGGGTTTTCTCCATGCTATGCATATTGTAGTTTATCTTGAACTGGTAATAGCCTTTGAAAAGGGAATGGAGAATGATGTCAATAGCCATCTTAGTTGAGTACCCAGCATCAAGCATTCCCATGTTCTCAAATAATCTGATCATTATGAGCACACGTTAGCTGACTGGCTCTCCTTTCTTGAGCTTAGTCTCAAGGATCTGCATGTGGGTTTCAAACCTTTCAGTTCGAGCCTGTTCTTGAAACATATTCTGTAACTCAGATATGATCTCATAGGCCTATTCCTTCTTGAAGAAGGTTTTCTGAAGCTCAGATGACATAGTGGCTAGCATAACGCACTTGACATCCCGATCGGCCACTTACCATCGGTTAAGGGCAGCCTGAGTCACCTCCTCATTGGGAGCCTCAATAATTTCCTCATTAAGGACATACTCTTTCTGTTCTTGCATAAGAACGATGCGCAAATTCCTTTGCCAATCAAGAAAATCGGTCCCATTCAACTTCTCCTTATCGAGAATTGAGCGCAATGAAAATTGGTTGCTTGAGTTGTTTGAAGACATGATTCTGCAATTTAAAGAATTTGAAATGAAAAACCATTCAAAAATACTTTAAATAAGATTGAATTTAATTCATGCAAATTTCAATACTTATTTAACGTCTTATTTACACGTAAAATTGTCCCATTTCGTGAAAATAAGGCGATTCCAAGATCCAAGGGATTAACAAGTATTTTAGGCATGCTTTGGCTTGTCCTACCACTTGTTATCCCTAGGTAAGCATTGCCTTGGTAATGGCTCCGAGCCATTCTTAATTACATAATCGTCGGATCCAATGCATTTTGACGATGTATCTCTTTTGCAGTGGCATGTGAGGACTCCTCACTCATAGTGATGAGTTCAACCAAAAGCATCATGCACACCCGGTGTGCCTTACGTTCCTCAAAATAGTAATAGTGCCTCGCTTTGGCGTAGCCCACCATTACACTCATTCGGTGTGCAAGTATTGTTTTAGATAGGCAAGTTTAACTCAATATTATTAGGGACCTAGGTTTTCTATGTTGGTTGATTTAAATGAACTTAATTAACCATCGCAACATAAAGAAAGCCTAAACATGAATCTAACATATCATTCATATATAAGCACTAGCATAAATATAAAGCATAAGTATAAGATGCATATTGGCAACTAGCATGACCCCTTGAAATCTTCAAGTCTTCAAAAGGTCTTCACTTGCAATTTTAAGGCTTCGACTTCCAAGAAACCCCATCTTCAAGACTTAACCAAACTATGCAAATACTAGTATCTATGATTAGGACTAATCTAAATGTTAAGGTACAAAAATACTCAACGGTGCGTAGATCGTATTTAGATTTACAAAAATACATCAAGGCACGTAGTCTGTATTTTCTATCCTAATTGGGTCCCACTAGTTGCCATTTCATAAAACCTGTGAGAGAATATATATTCCATTCACCCATTCACTATTTGTGAATGGCCCATGCATTTTACAACAACAAACAAGTAATAATTCATTGAATAAACGCGCGCATTAGTAACTAATCTAGGTGGTTAATCCGATTAACTCGCCTAATTAAAACTAGTCAAAGTTGTTTAACCGATTATGTAATTGATGTAATTAATAATTGAAGCTCCCACTAAATTCCGCATCCATCTTAATTAATCCAATTAATAAAGCCAGTAGAACCCAAACTTGTCAAAATAAATTTTGCTAATTGCCGCTCAAAACCGAGGCCTAGCCTCCAAAATTTTAATTAAAATAAAAAAAATTAGTTAAAATAAATAAAACGGCTAAATTGCAAAATAATTGCCAAAATACATGTGCTAATTAAGGGGTGGTGCGCATGGCTATGACACATGCCAAGCGTCACACCCATAGCTTAGAATACAGCATACGCTTCGACTCTTCTACGGGGCATGCGAGGAAGTGAGCCACGGGGCCACACGAGCTTGCTAGCCATGTGCACCATGCCGCATTTACCACGGCATAGCCCCGGCACATGACGGATGCACCAAGTACAAAAACACGATGCACGTGCACCATTACCCGCACCACAACAGCCCTCACAGCACGCACCACAGCACGCATGCACGCACCAAGCCATGGAAGAGTGTTACTATTGTTGTGACGCTGTTGTTGTGCTGCTGCTTGCGGCTGTGCGCTTAAGCCACGACAGTGGCTGCACGTAACACCATGGTAGCCCCTCGGCAGCCACATGCGGGCTGCTATGCAGCCCGGCTAGCCAAGGGTGCTTTCGCCTTGGTTTTGTGTGCCATAGCCTCGTGATTTGATTCCAAATTTTGCGTGACTTTATAATTAATTCTAAATTAATTTTAGAACTAATTCAATGATCAAAATTGAAAATCTAAACAAGTCTAACATAAAATAAAATTTTCAAATTGCATCTAACCAAAATAATTCCCAAGAACCATTCTTTAATTAAATTGGTTTAACTTGGTGCAACAAAATAAATAACGCATTTTCTCATTATTGATTTAATCAATTTAAATTAATCTTGAGATTTTGACAAAATAAGAGGGAGTTGGAAAATATGAACTTTAATGTTCAATTGAAAAAACCAACTACTAACATTTGTGAATCATTGAAAAATTATATTTTCCAATATGAAGATAAACAAATTTCTATCACAAAGTTTGAAGATTTATGTTTCCAATCAACTAGAAATGATTAAAACAACAAAGTTCAACATAAAATTCATGGAATTTAGTAGCTTTTAAAGTTTCAATCACTTAACATAATTAAATATTGAATCTTTATGTAGACACCCATTTGTGTCTCCCCAAAACCAAACCCGGTAATGAGTACCTTTCACGTCGAGTCATAATCGAATGAAGTAAAAGTGTGGAAAGTCTACTGTTGCTGTTAGTTTTTAATTCTTTTCTTTCTCTTTGTTTTTGAAAACATATTTTAAGAAAACAGCCAATCAAGTTTTGTTTGGTCCATAGCAAGGTACAATAATAGAATAGTTGGATGGGGCTTGGAAAAAGCTTTTCAACGATATATTATAAGCCCAATTCCGATGAGTAATGAGGAAGTTATAGCCGAATTACTAAACTGGGCCCGGGTTGATATTTATGTGCGGCCCAATGATCTAGAGGAGGGCCTAATGTTGATTTATCATTCCTAATGCAATTAGAATTGTTTTTAGTTTTCTAGATCCTTGTAGAAGGTTCTTTTCATTCCTAATTTAATTAGCATTGATAAATTGACTTTAGTTGACTTTTTAGAGTTTTAATCAGAATAAAAGAAGTGTTTATTAGGAAAATACGATTTTTCCCTTCTTTACGGCTAAATTTTATCAAAATTTAGAAAACGCGTGAAAACTATTTCTAGTGCCTGACGACAGCATTAACGCCTAGCGCCAGACGTCAGAGTTTCCGCCAATAGTTTTTTTTTCTCTTCGAAACTCTGATTCGTTTTTGCTATCCATTCAACTGATTTTCTCAATAAATAGCCTCCTAAAACGTCCGTTTTCCATCATTAATAATCTATTTTATTATTATCTCTAGCTACAATATTTTCTTGATTCTCTCTCCCTTTTCTAAACTAGCCTTTCGCATATAAAATTCCGCATGCACAAGATCTAGAAACATCTAGCCAAATTCGAAGTTGCCTTTGCCCTAGACGTGAAAGGTTTTAATTTCTGAGGGTTTGGTCCTAAATCTCTCTTTCAATTATTGAATTTAATTGTTTGATATTATTATTTTCCTTGAAGTTACTAACGCGTGTATTTTGTTATTAGAAAGAGATACAAGGCATCCAAGTAAGTGCTTTAATTGATTTATTGATTTTATGATATAGAAATCATGTTTAGGTTATTATTTTGATTCCTAGTATCATGTTTAGGGTAATTTCTAATATCAATTATGATTAAAATAATGCTTCCTAGTATCATGTCTAGGGTAAAGAATAAGTTCCTTAAATCAAGTATGATTTCTATGATGCCTTTGATTGTCTTTCCTAATATTCACGTTAGTATCATGCTAGGGCTATATATTTGATCTTTGATGTTTAGTGACATGGTAGGGATTATTATTAATCTTGTTAGTATCATTCCTAGGATCTTGCTATTATTATGATTTAACATTATGATTATTATGATTGTTATAATGATTAGTATTATGATCATGATTATGATTATTGTTGATTTATTATTATGATGCTTGATATTTATTGTTATTTCTTGATCATGCCTTTTTTGCATGTTTAAAGGGAATTGGTACTTGTAATCATGCTTAATAAGATAATTAATAATCTTGTTTAGGGTTAATATGATTATAATTCAAGTGATCGCCAATAATGTTTATTTGTGCATTAATATTCAACCAACATAGATAAACAGTTTAGGGTTAACCTATTAATTGCATGTTAGTCAGAAAGCACACATAAATCCGATCAGAATAAAGTAGATGCCTATTATTAGGGCAGGTTCAATCTCTTTTAGGTTGGATTTGTACCTTCTGCCCCGAACTACCAGTCATGGTTCCTGACTTATTGGAGTTGACGATCTCCTGGATAATTATGGGGTGTAACCTTCACCTGTAACGGTTTACAAGTTCCTAAAACTTGGTGGCGACTTTTTTTCCCTAGCTTCCTTCCCTTTGGACGCCACCATACTTTAGTGTATGATCACAGTAGGGTTCAAGCTAGGGATAATGTTTGAAATATTCCCTACAATTTTTTGGCGACTCCGCTGGGGAGGATTTCTATTTTAATTCCTAAAATTTTTTTTGGCAATGATTTAGAATGAGTGGATGAGCCTCAAAAAGTTCTAAGTATTTCATGTGCGTAAGTTTTATTAACATTATTGTCATATGCTTAAAAAAGATCTCATTGGAAAGACCATCCGTAATGAGTTAAAAACATAGGATTTTTACACGTAGGAAATTGGAGGAATATCTTTCACAACTAGGATCGAAATAATGCTCCGCGAAACTGGAAAATTTTATCGAGCACAGAAAGCTGCTGAGGCATGTAAGAACTAGCGTAAAAAAACAGAGTCTAGCGCCGATTATTTGACTATGGCGCCAGGTGACAACTTCTGTCTCAGGTGCTAAAGCCAAATCGCGGCGCCGACCTCTGTTTGCTGGAGCCAAGTTCTTCCAATACCGAGCCAAAAATATGCGTTCTAATTTTGACCAGGTTTTAGCACTGTTTGCTCGTTCCTACATCCTAATTTAGTTTTTCTCACTTTTCTGAAACCTATATGTGTTCTACATATGGACATAACCCTCTGGGAATTCATGCTCCATCTACCTGATTGAACGCTCTGTGCAACAAAGGGTACATCCGAGAATGTTGAATTCACCAAACCATGGAAGCGAGTTTTTTTTAACTCGCGGTGTCCCATCTACTCGCGTCAATCCTTCAAGGTTAGGCTTCCGCGCGGTGCATCCGGACAATTAACCATGTACCCTCTTTCACTAATCCATATCCCGAACTTTAGAGAACTAGAGCCATGGTTAGGTTGCAAACTCATTGCATCATATTGTGCTTACTTGACTAATTGTGCATTATTTGTTGTGCATACTCTATGTGTTTTTCCTAACCGTTTGTTTGACTTGTGTTTAAGTCTTAATAAACTAATTAATGACCAAAAAGACTTTGCTTAATTAATTATTTAATTTTGAGTAATTAAAGTTAAATAATTTAATCAGAATTGACCTAGTACGATTTTAGGCATACCCTGTAAAGTAATAATACCGAAAGCAGTCCCAGATCAACGTTCCAGCAATGGCGCCGAGATTTGGACTGCAGTGCCACTCTGTGGAGTGTAGCGCCTTGCGACAGTTTTGTCGTTTGGCACTACACTGAACAGTGCGGCACCAGTCTTGTCGTTTTGACGACAGTTCGGTATGTTGCTCGAGTCATCACTTTGCGTCTAATTAAACAGTTTGCTTATCAATTCGATTATTTTTATTAATAATACCTCGTTAAGTCCTTAATTGAGTCTAGTCACATAGTTTAGCCACATGGTCTTACAAGGGAGTCTTAATATGTCACCTACACACTCATTACATTCAATAGTCTTAGCACACACTTTGAGTATATGTCACCATAACCATGTCTTAAGTTCAAGCATGAGTCGGTTCTTTCCGTCATTTAAGTTGGGGGTATAGTCTATTCCTAATTTCTTCATATCTCTCCATCTACATCATCTTTCTTCACATCACAACCATCATTCTTTCTACTTTCTCCTATCCATTGCATGTTGAATAGAGTTTGAGTTAAATAATTAACAGTCGATATCCCTAATTTTCCTTTCCACAGTACTTGGTCAAGGAGAGAAGGGCGATTAATCAACGACAACACCTTTGTTCAAGTCTTAATTTTTGATAAACCGATTCTTCAAAAGAGGAAAGATAAGAAGATAATGGCAAGTCAAAAAGAAGTCAATGAACTTAGGAATTAGTTGACTAATGTGACTGAGACATTGAAGGCTTTAACCCTCAAAATAAATTACACTGTGAAGCAACAACAAATGGACCTTATGCAAGAAAGCTTGAGCAAGCTATCTAGTGATTACAAGTTTTAGGGCATTAGTTCACAAGGGGTCTCGGTAGACCAGGAGCTTCTTCCGCAGAAGTTCAATGTCAATGACTTCCCAAAATTCAAGGCAACAGATAACCCTTACTTTCATCTAAGATCTTTTGAAAATATAATGAAGATTAAGGGGATTGATAGGAATGTCTTTTATTCCTTGTTTTCTTTATCTCTTGAAACCGTTTGTCAACAATGGTTCTTTTCCCTTGACAAAGAGAAATCCTCTACCTGGGAGTCGATAACAAACGCTTTCTTAGATAGATATAAGTGCAACATTCAAGACGAAATAGACGACAAACAACTTGAGATGTTAAAACAAAAAGAAAACGAAGGGTTCACTTCTTTCTTCAACAAATGAAGGGAAACTTCTGCTAATATGGTTAAGGTTCCTACCGAAAAAAGATTCTGTGAGGATGTTCATCAAAAACCTTCAAGAAAAATATGCAAAGCACTTAAAACATAAACACAACTTGAATACTTTCAAGGCTTTGTATAATATAGGCATTGACATTGAAGATGACCTTCTGAAAGATAATATTGCGAGAGGAAAGAAGAACGACCATTCTTCTTCTTCCTCTCCCATTAACGAATTACATGCTATGAACGCCTCTAAATCACGAATCCAAAGGTCGAAAAGAGTGTTCACTCCACTTGGTATGAGTTATGAAATAACTTTCGAAAAACTACACTACAAAGGACTACTCATGCCCATATGACCTATTAAGGACCCAGTTCCAGAAGCCAGGCCACCTAAGTGGGATCCTAATAAATACTGCAAATATCACCAAGGAAAGGGTCATGATACAAAGAAGCTATTCAAGATCTAATCGATGACAATAAAACTTTTGAGATTCTAGCCATCCAGAAGATCAAACATCCTTTGATCCTTTACTTCTTATCACACCTGTAGGTGAGCCCATGATCGAGATAGCTTATATAACCTCTTTTGATGAAGTGGCCATGATTGAGGAGAATGAAAGTATTTTCTTAGATAATACCAGGGAAAACTCGTCAAGTTTAAAAGAAGACGTTTGAAAACTGCAAGATGTCATTGCCATACTCTTGAATATGGTAGAAGGATTAGCAAATCGGGTGATGGTTATTGAACAAAATTCTCACCAATGATTTAATGAAAAACTCAATGAACTCAATGCTCCTAAGCCACGGGCGAAACGTACCATTGAAGAATACAGATTAATAAGAATGACTTACAATGAAGCTTTTGTCTGTCTTCACGATCAAGGTCTCATTCACCCCATTGGTCCCAGTCAAGACCCTCCGCCTGAAAAACGGTATCCCAATTGGGACCCAAAATCTTATTGCCGATATCATAGAGGTCGTGGTCACACGACCGAGGTATGTCTTGCTCTCAAAGATCATCTTCATGACCTCATTGATTCAAATCTCTTTCATGTTCCTCCGCGCGACAAGAAGGCCAAGGCTAGTAACTATAGCAGCAGTGGATGGAAAGGAAAGAAGAACGACAATCCTTCTTTTTTCGAAAACGCCCACTTTAGTAACAATGTTAATACCTTTGACCATAACGATGTCTTAGCTGTAGATAATCAAGGATATAAAAAGAAACCCAGGAGAGAGTTCACACCCGTTGGAATGACTATGATGCTACTTTTGATCGTCTCTATGATCGAGATTAATCAAACCTATTGGCCCTACCAAGGATCCAACGCCAGAAAAGCGATCTTCAAGATGGGATCCCAATTTCTATTGCAAGTACCATCGAGGAAACGGTCATACCATTGGTGAATGCTAAAGGTTTCAAAATCTTATTCAAGATCTCATAGAAGCAAACAAGATTCCATTGCCTCTAGCTAGCGTGAAGACTGAGTGATGATTAAGCAAATGACACAAGACAAGAGGCGAGCTTCAATGACAAGATTTCATGACCACTTTTTCCTTCCCCCAATAAGTCTAGCGTAGGCACCTTTTTATTCTCCTTAGATTTATTTTGTAGGATCATTATTTCTTTTCCTTTAATAAAATGAGCATTTATTTACTTGCATATGATCATTGCATTGCAAATAAATAAATAAATAAATAATAATAAAAAATAATCCATGTCAAACTAAGCACAAGGTATACTAATGATTTGAGGCACCCCTTTGTAGCCACATCATATCACCTTTCACCCTTCAAATATGCAATCCTTTTCTTAATAAACCACTTTCAGCCTCGTCTAACGATAGACCCTTCTTTCTTCAACCCACATCTACCTAACTTTGGGATGGGATGGTGTGCAATTTATGCAATTTTCAAAGAACAAAAGCTTGAGTGAATCAAAAGATTAAACAACAACAACAAAAAAAAGTGTACAAAAGGACAAGTGTTCCAATGTCTTTGATATGAAAATATCTTTGATATGAACATGCCTCGGATTGCGTCTCTTATCGTGTGCTCTGTACCGTTCCCGAGAACCATGAATTCCAAGTGAGTGAAAGACCGCATGATTAGGATTTCCCACACATATTAAAACAAAATAAATAAAGCACAAAAAAGAAATAAAAAAAGAGTGAGAAGCCTCAAGCATAAAAATACAATTATTCGAAAAGCAAGGTTGCACACCTTGGGGCTTATCTAGGGTCATGAGCCTTTTATCCCCTTCTTCTTCAACCTTTAGCCTAACCACGTTACAACCCTTAAAAAAACCTTTTTAAGGTATACACACACTTGTGCGAGGTTCGGCTAGAGCTACGTTCGGCCTGATTCCTAACGGATACGTAGGCAACCTCACAAAGGGGTGCGACCGTAATAAAAATGCATTCATATTTACTTTCATAAATGATCATATTAAGGGATCCCCTATGCTCGTCCCTATATACTTAGAGCTAGACTTGGGGGCTTGATCCCTACATTGTTAGCCTACCTAGCCTAAGAATCACCATCTTTTGGCTCTTCTCAAAGTAATATTTTCTCCACACACTTAGCCCTTGGGACCTAACTTTAGTGTCACTTTCACACACCGCACAGATACATGACCAAATATACTACCCTTAGGAACCCTTTGTCATGAAATCTTAACACAAAGCTGAAGCATGCCTTGTCATATCAACATTAATCATCATTATATTGCATCACGAAGTATGAAGTACTTAGCCTCCGCGCCTAAGTTACCTAAATTATTTCATTACTGAGTCAACTAGGATAGTCTAAGATGTTACAATCCTTGTACCGTGAGAGATAACATTAACGGATTAAGCTCATTCAACATGCACCTTCAGAAACTTCGCTTCTTTTTTTTTCATGTCTTTCTTTTTCGGGAGAAAGTCAGTACCCTCCACGAAAATGACGGAAAAGTTTTGTTTTTTTTTGCATTTTAAAGTCGCATGATCACAATAAAATGCGCACACGGGTCATGAGTCACACGTGTCAATTCATCTTGGGTCAACCTCAAGTCAGTCAGTCACATTGAGTCAACCTCAAGTCAGTCAATCCCCTTACGTCAACCCTAAGAAAAAACATCAAGCCTTAGGTCAACCCTAAGAAAAGCACCGTCAAAGTCTTTTGGCAATCTTTTGATTTTTACAGGATACCACCATTCTACAAAGCTCCTGTTCGCAGCCAACCGAACAATTGCAACAAACATTGAAGTATCAAAGCTCTTTGTTCAGAGACGCGTGGGAATATTATTCAACGCTCTTTGTTCAGAGAAGCGTGGACATATCATCAAAGCTCTTTTGCTCAGAGACGCGTGGATATATTATTCAAAGCTCTTTGTTCAGAGACGCGTGGACATATCGTCAAAGCTCTTTTGCTTAGAGACGCATATGCATATTATTCAAAAGCTCTTTATTCAGAAACGCGTGGACATATCATCAAAGGTCTTTTTCTTAGAGACGCGTGGGCATATTTTTCAGAAGATCTTTGTTCAGAGACACGTGAACATAATTAAAAGAAGCTCTTTGTTTAGAGACGCGTGAACATAACCAAAAAAGCTCTATTGTTCAGAGACGAGTGAACAACAAAACAACAAGATGGCGTTCCCTAGCTTGTGGAAGGTTGTCACAACGGCAAATGCAGCAACAAATCGGTTACCTCCAGAGATGTGTGCTTGACGGTGCAAGATACGCATTTCTTAACCCTCTTATCTGTTTAACTAACTCTAGTTTGCAGGTATCGGCGTTAAAAGAATGATTTAGAATCGCAGAACGTTCTGAATCATTCTTCGTCGTTATCGATACTTTGAGTTTTGTTTTCGAAACTTGCGTCTGGCGCTAATGTCGGGCGTCTGGCGCCAATAGTGTTTTATTCTGTTCGAAACCCTATTTCATTTTTTCTATCCATCCGACTGATTTTCTCTATAAAAAGTCTCTTAAAACCTTCGTTTTCCATCAACAATAATCAATTATCTTATTATCTATAGTTTTCAAGATTTTCTTGATTCTCTCTCCTTTTTCTAAACTAACGTTTCGCATAAAAAATTCCGCATTCAAAAGATCTAGAAACATCTAGCCAAATTCGAAGTTGACTTTGCCCTAGACGTGAAAGGTTTTAATTTTGGAGGGTTTGGTTTTAAATCTCTCTTTCAATTATTTAATTTAATTGTTTGATATTTTTATTTTCCTTGAAGTTACTAACGTGTGTATTTTGTTATTAGAAAGAGATACGAAGCATCCAAGTAAGTGCTTTATTTGATTTATTGATTTTATGATATAGGTATCATGTTTAGGTTATTATTTTGATTCCTAGTATCATGTTCAGGGTAATTTCTAATATCAAGTATGATTAAAAGAATGATTCCTAGTATCATGTCTAGGGTAAAGAATTAGTTCCTTAAATAAAGTATGATTTCTATGATGCCTTTAATTGTCTTTACTAATATTCACGTTAGTATCATGTTAGGGCTACATATTTGATATTTGATGTTTAATGACATGTTAGGGTTTGTTATTAATCTTGTTAGTGACATGCCTAGGATCTTTCTATTATTATGCTTTAACATTATGATTATTATGATTGTTACAATGATTATTATTATGATCATGATTATGATTATTGTTTATTTATTATTATGTTGCTTGATATTTATTGGTATTGCTTGATCACGCCTTTTATGCATGTTTAAAGGGAATTGGTACTTGTAATCATGCTTAATAAGATAATTAATAATCTTGTTTAGGGTTAATATGATTATAATTCAAGTGATCGCCAATAATGTTTATTTGTGCATTAATATTCAACCAACATAGATAAACAGTTTAGGGTTAACCTATTAATTGCATGTTAGTCAGAAAGCACACATAAATCCGATCAGAATAAAGTACAGGCCTATTATTAAGGCAGGTTCAATCTCTTTTAGGTTGGATTTGTACCTTCATCCCCGAACTACTAGTCATGGTTCCAAACATATTGGAGTTGACGATCTCCTTGATCGTTAAGGGGTGTAACCTTCACCTCGTGAATGGTTTACAAGTTCTTTAAACTTGTTGGCGACTCTTTTTCTCTAGCTTCCTTCCCTTTGGACGCCACCGTACTTTAGTTTATGATCACAGTGGGGTTCAATCTAGGTATTATGCTTGAAATATTCCCTACAGTTTAGCACTTTAGAAGCCTAAAAAAAACAAAAGTTCACACACTTAATGCAATTAATCTGCAATTATGTGAAAAATAAAACCAAGCTTTTGATGAGTGTCATTTATGACACTCATAGGATAGTCTTTTAGGGTTATTTCTTTCCCCTTTTCATGCTTTCTTCTCTTATTTTTGATCCTTTTTCCTTGAGTATTCTCTTTCTCCTCTTTTGTTTATGGTTCTCATGTTTTTCTCGTGTTTTCCTTTTATTTGGCTCTTTTTCCCTTTTATTTCCTTTTTTTGTTTGCTTGTGTAGGAACTTGGATAATCATGTTTGCAAAGGAATCAAGTTGGGACCTTAATGACCAAGCAAGGAAGAAGCATTTGGCTAGAGAGGGCTTAGAGAGGCCTTGGAGAGGCCTCGGAGAGGTCTCCAAGGTATTGCCAGCAGGCCGCGGGCGCGGGTTAGTGAAGCCGCGGGCGCGGGCTCAAGAAGCACAAATGGCCAGATTTTGGCAGGAACTTCCCGCGGTTGCCCCGCGGGCTCTCCGCGGGCGCGGGAAACTTGGAGAGGGCGCTCCGTCTCAGAGAGACCGTGGCCCCCTGATTGAGTTTTGGGAGCAGGGGATTAGCCGCGGGCGCGGCATCTTTGGCCGTGGGCGCGGGTTTATATTGCCGCGGGTGCGGGTGTTGCCCAGATAGCCCGCGGAGGGTTCCGTACCCATTTCTTCGCGGCCACGGGTTCATCGGGAGAGGGCGTTGGATTTGCTGGTTTCTTCTTTGCTTATAAATAGAATTGTAATTCCTTTTTGAAACGAACTTTTTGATAATTTTTCATTAGCTTAGTTTTAGAGAGAGAATTTAGAGAGAAGTTAGAGAGAAGTTCTTGGTTTTGGATTTGTAACTCAACATTTGATCAATCAAGTTTGGATTTCTTCATTTTGAATCATCAATATTAGTGAGAATCTCTTCCTTCTTTCATCTTTTATTTACTTGCTATTTGATTTATGCTTGTTGCTTGTTTTTTCTTTGGATTTGAATTTGATATTGTTGAATATTTTTATTTCTCTTAGATTTTGATATAGAATGATGATCAATGCAAATTCTAGTTGGTTTGTTGCAATTAAATTGGTTGACGTAGTTTTGCATGTGATTGATTAGACTAGGAGTGATCAACCTATAAAATTAATCTTGATTGCATTGCAACTCTTAATGACATGAACAATTGATTTGAAAGTTGCTCTAATTGATTGGGTTTGCTTGTGGTTCTTCTTGATTTGCCTTTCATAGTGACTCCTAGATTGGCCTGCAGGAGATAGCATTTGAACTCTCTTGATTGCTACTATTGTTTGTCCATTGCAATACTTTAATTAATTAATTGAGCTCTAAACTAGCATTATCATTGAACTTGCACGTGGAACCCATATCCCTAGTGTTTAGACCTTTGATTTACTTGATTAGACTTTTTTTAGTTTACCATAGTGCCAACCATAATCTCAACTCCATCTTCGAGGTAGCTTGACTTAGACTCTAGTTTTCATCATTGCATTCCCTAGGGATCGACCCTTAACTTGCTCTATATTCATATAAGGTTGGTTAGGTGTTTACAAATTTATTTTGACTTGGGGGAAGGGTAGATAACGACATACATTTTCCTCTTGTCAAAATGGCGCCGTTGCCGGGGAATGAAATTGGTGCTTAGCTTTTGTTGTTGAGTCTACTTCATTTTAATTGAAAAATACAAAAAGATTTTGTTTCTTTAGGCTACACTTGTAGCCGTGCTAATAATATTTTCTTTGAGTTTTGCATGCATAGAGCTCGTGATCGATCCATTGTGCCTTTTGACCCGGAAATCGAAAGGACTCTCTCAAGGAGAAGAATAGCTAATCGATCCTTGGGGTATAGTTCTTCAAGTGAAGAAGAGATTGAAGAAGAGCAAGGCATGGGAGAAAATCCGAGAGTGGCCTTGAAGGAGCTAGGAATACCGAGTGCATATAGGTTTGAGAGCGGTATAGCTCCGCCTACAACACCGGCAAATGATTTCGAAATTCGGCCGACCATGATCACCTTAATTGAGAGGAGGAAATATAGTGGGGCTAAGAATGAGAGCCTGTTGAACCATCTTAAAGAATTTGAGAAATATTGCAACACCATCAAAGTCAACGGAGTTTCTCAAGAGTTCATCCGCCTCAAGTTGTTCCCCTTATCTCTCATAGGAAGATGCTTAGAGTGGCTAGATAAAGAGGTGAATCCCAATTCCTTGAGAACATGGGATGATGTTACAAATGCCTTCTTGTCCCGCTTCTACCCTCAAAAGAAGACGGCAGAGGTAAGAGCCTTGATTCAAGGGTTCAAGCAAAGGCCAAAGAAAAGCCTTTACGAAGCATAGGAGAGATACAAAGAGTATCAAAGGGAGTGCCCTCACCACGGAATCCCAACATACCAAGTGGTCCAAATATTCTATGGCGGTCTAAGTCCCCAAGGCAAGTCATGCCTTGATGGGGGGGTAGGGGGTCCTATCATGAACAAGACCGAAGAAGAAGTGGTGGACATTATTGAGGACGTGGTGATGTACTATAGAGATTAGAAAGATGGGGAGAGGGACTCTTCAAGCAAGCAATCTTCATTGTACTCGGTGGACCATCTAAATGCGATCAACAACCTTTCCTCCCAAATGAAAAACTTGGGAAAGGAGGTGACCGCAATCAAAGCCAAATTGGAGAGCGCTTCTTCTTCTCAAGCTTCGAATCTTCCCTCCCAATTTAAGGGGAGAGGTACTCTTTCTAACTCTCAACCCCCTCCCTCTTCACATAATATGCCTATGGGTTGTTTGTTTTGTGATGCATGTGGATCGTATGATCATGACTCTAGTAATTGTCCTAATGAATGTGTTGATGAGTTTGATAACAATGAGAGTGAGCATGTGAATTATGTGTCAAATAATAATGTTCAAAGGTTTGATAATCAAAGAGGTCAATAGAATAGGAATTACCAAAACCAAGGCAATTTTGACAACTATAACCAAGGTGGTGGTTATAGAAACCAAGGGAACCAAGGTTCTCGTGGTAGCTATAATAACCAAGGTTATAGTGGCCAAAATCAAAGCCAAAATTATGGTAATCAAAACCAAGGTTATGGAAATCATAACCAAGGTAGTGGTAATCATAATCAAGGTGGTGGTAACCATAACCAAGGTTATAGTCAAAATCAAAATAGGGGTACTTGGAACAATCAAGGTGGTGGTAATTATAACCAAGGTTATAACCAAATTTCTCACTTGCTAATGCTCTGAAAGATCATGCAAGCCCTTGTTCTTTATCTTCCCAAGGTCTTGATCCCAAGAAACCCGTGAATGCTATTGTTACAAGGAGTGGTAAGGTTCTTGAGGAGAGATTGCCTAGGAAGGGTGAAGATAAGGAGATTCCTAAGGAAGCCTTGGTTGAGAATGAGGGGGATAGGGCATCATTGGATGAGGTTGTGGTTGAGACACCTAGAGAGGTGAGAGTAGAGAAAGAAATTGTGAAACCCAAGCTCCCTTACCCACAAAAATTCATGAGACACAAATTGGATGAACAATTTGGGAGTTTCATTGATATGCTAAAACAACTTCATCTTTCTCTACCTTTTGCCGATGTGATCAACCAAATGCCAAATTATGCCAAATTCCTCAAGGACATTTTGAATGGGAAAATAACTTGTGAGGTTGTGGAGACTATCAACTTGACCGAAAATTGTAGTGCTATCATCATGAGCAAAATGCGACTCAAATTTAAAGACCCCGGAAACTTCTCCATCCCTTGTGCCATTAACAAGATGCAAATTGATAATGCCTTATGTGATTTGGGAGCTAGTGTGAGCCTAATTCCATATTCGGTTTATCAAAGACTTGAACTAGGGGAACTCTTACCTTCTAACATTACCTTGCAATTAGCCGATAGGTCAATCAAGTTTCCAAAAGGTAAGGTAGAAGATGTTCCATTGAGGGTTGGGAAGTTTGTGTTCCCGGTGGATTTTGTTGTGCTTGAAATGGATGAAGATGCTACCATTCCAATTATTTTAGATAGACCCTTTCTTGCTACCTCGGGTGCTATGATTGATGTGAGAAGTGCAAAGATTTCCCTTAAGGTAGGAGATGAGGTCATTGAATTTGATTTGAATGAAAGCATAATGTATCCATGTTCTTCTCTAGAAAATTGCATGATTATTGATTCACTTGATCATGTTGTGTCTTCCATGCATGAGCACTTTCTCACCTCTAACGATGCTCTTGAGAATGTTTTGTTGAACAAGGACAAAGTAGGTACACCATGTAAGGAAATGACATTCTATGAGGAATTGCTTAATGGAAGCATGGAGGAAGTGGATGAGCAAATGTGCTTGAAAATCTCAAGCCAAGAAGCTTTGCAAGCGGCCACATCAAAGGAAGGTAATGGTGTGCCTATGGTAGAGCTCAAACCTCTACCATCACACCTTAGGTATGAGTTCTTGGGCCCTCATTCCACTTACCCTGTGATAGTTAGTGCATCCTTGAGCGTGAGGCAAGCTCAAGTGTTATGTGGTGTTTTGAGAAAGCACCAAGGTGCTTTGGGGTACACAATTTATGATCTTAAAGGTATAAGCCTCGCCTTGTGCCAACACCACATAACACTTGAGGAAGGTGCCCTTCCTTCTATCGAACGACAAAGAAAACTACATCCCCAAATGGGAGAGGTAGTTAAGAAGGAGATCACCAAGCTATTGGATGCTGGAATTATATTCCCCATCTCTTGCTCAAGGTGGGTCTCCCCCGTGCATGTCGTTCCAAATAAGGGGGGCATGACCGTGGTTGAGAATGAGAAGGGTGATCTCAATCCAACTAGGACGGTCACGGGTTGGCGGATATATATAGACTATAGACGTCTAAACACATCCACCAAGAAGGATCACTTCTTTCTTCCATTTATTGATCAAATGCTTGAAAGACTAACAAGGCACACGTTTTATTGTTTCCTCGATGGATATTCGGGATTCTTCCAAATCCCCATCCACCCCGATGATCAAGAGAAAACTACCTTCACATGTCCTTATGGGACCTTTTCCTATCGAAGAATTCCCTTTGGGTTATGCAATGCACCCGCTACATTCCAAAGGTGCATGATGAGTATTTTCGAGGATATGTTGGAGGAGGAAATGGAGGTCCTCATGGATGACTTTTCGGTGGGGGGTGTTTCATTTGAGGAGTGCCTTGTGAACCTTGAGAAGTGTTTGGAAAGATGTGTGAAGGTCAATCTTGTTTTGAATTGGGAGAAATGCCACTTCATGGTGGAGGAAGGTATAGTTCTTGGGCACAAGATTTCAAATAGAGGCATTGCGGTGGATAAGGAAAAAATAGAAGTGATTGAGAAACTTCCACCTCTAGTGAATGTCAAGGGAGTGAGATCGTTCCTTGGTCATGCGGGTTTTTATAGGAGATTCATCAAGGATTTTTCACTTATTGCTAAGCCCCTAAATGAACGTTCATTTTTAATGACAAATGCTTGAAGGCATTTGATAGATTGAAGAAGGCCATAATCTCCACTCCTATTGTTCAAGCCCCAAGGTGGGATCTTCCTTTTGAATTGATGTGTGATGCGAGGGATTGGGCGATTGGAGGTGTTTTGGGACAACGTGTAGACAAGAAGCTTCATGTGATTTACTATATGTCCAAGACACTCAATGGGGCTCAAAAGAACTACACAACAACGGAAAAGGAATTTTTAGCAATTGTGCACTCTTTTGAGAAATTCCGTTGTTACTTGTTGGGTTCCAAGATCATAGTTTTAACGAATCACGCGGCCCTCAAGTATCTCTTTGCCAAGAAAGAGTCCAAGGCTAGGTTTATTCGATGGGTGCTTGAATTGAAAACTTTTGAGATTGAGATTAGGGACAAGAAGGTTGCGGAGAATATTGTGGCGGACCATCTTTCTCGCCTTGAGGGTGATCAAATTCATGATGATGGTTCACCAATTGAGGATAGAATGCTTGATGACTTCTTATATGCCATAGAGGTGAAAGAACTCCCATGGTATGCCGACTTGGTGAATTTCCTAGCATGTGGGGAGTTTCCACCTTCCTTCTCAAAGAACCAAAGGAAGAAAATCAAAAGGGAGGCAAGACATTACTTGTGGGATGATCCCATCTTATACAAACGAGGGGTTGATGGCTTACTTAGGCGTTGTGTTCCAAATGAAGAGATGCCTAGTGTTTTAAGGATGTGCCACTCTGACCCTAGTGGTGGGCATATGGGTGTTTCCAAGACCGCTACCAAGGTTCTTCAATGTGGTTTGTGATGGCCGCATCTCTTTAAAGATTCATGGGAATTTGTGAAGTCATGCGACCGATGTCAAAGGGTTGGGAATATATCCAAGAGGAATGAGATGCCTTAACAGCCCATTCTTGAATTAGAGGTGTTCGATGTTTGGGGGATTGACTTCATGGGACTAGGGGTGTACAAAAATCGGCCCGGACCTGAAACCGGACCTGAACCAACCTGAACCGGACCGGACCTGACCCGGACCTGTTGATTCAGGTCCGGTCCCGGTTCTTAAAAATCCAGGTTCCCGGTCCCGGTCCGGACCCGGTCCAAACCCGGGGTTTTCAGGTCCGGACCTGAAACCCGGGAAAATCGTAATTAAAAAAAAAAAAAAAAAAGAAGAAAACCAAACTCTGAAAAATTGAAACTGAGTTTTCGTGGACTTATTTGTATTTTCGGTGGACTCATTTGTATTTTTGGTGTTTGAGAATCGGGACTTTATAGACTTTATGTAGTTTTGTAATTGATAATTTTGGTTTGTATGTAATTATTAAATTATGCAACAGGTCTAAAAATCACAAAACAGGTCCATATGCAGGTCCATATGCAGGTCCATATGCAGGTCCAACAGGTTTTGTATTAAAAAAAACGAAAAAGACACAAAACAGGTCCATTCAGGTCCAAAGCCGGACCAGACCTGATTTTTCAGGTCTGGCCCGGAACCGGACCTGTTAATTCAGGTCCGGTCCCCGGTCCTCATAATTACCCAATTCAGGTCCCCGGTCCAAACAGGTCCGGTCCAGGTCCTGTCCGATTTTGGACCGGTGTACACCCCTACATGGGACCATTCCCATCTTCATATGGTAATCAATTCATACTTATGGCTGTGGAATATGTTTCTAAATGAGTTGAGGCCATTGCCTCTCCTACTAATGACCACAAAGTAGT
This sequence comes from Chenopodium quinoa, assembly GCF_001683475.1. NCBI lineage: Eukaryota > Viridiplantae > Streptophyta > Magnoliopsida > Caryophyllales > Amaranthaceae > Chenopodium > Chenopodium quinoa. The sequence continues at coordinate 69,412 of NW_018743516.1, read as the reverse complement.
GTTGAAGTTGTTCAACAAAATCATCTTCCCAAGGTTTGGCGTGCCTAAGGTTGTGATAAGCGATAACGGATCTCATTTTGTTCACAACGCCTTCCAAAAGATGTTGAGGAAACATGGAGTGCATCAACGGTTCGGCCTTCCATATCATCCTCAATCGAGTGGCCAAGTCAAGGTCTCCAATCGTCAATAAAGCTCATTCTTGAGAAGACGGTTGCAAGGAATAGAAAGGATTGGTCGGACAAGTTAGATGATGCTCTTTGGGCTTATAGGACGGCTTTCAAGACTCCTATTGGTACCACTCCATATTTCCTTGTCTATGGCAAATCATGCCATCTCCCGGTAGAGCTTGAACATCGTGCCTTGTGGGCCATCAAGAAGATAAATTTTGACTTAGCTAGTGCGGGGGAGAAGAGGTGGTTGGATCTTCATGAGCTAGAGGAACTTCGACTTGATGCTTACGACTGTGCTAGAACCTACAAAGCTCGCTCTAAGGAGGTTCATGACAAGTTGATTGAGAAAAAGGAGTTTTGTGTAGGTGACAAAGTCCTCCTCTACAATTCAAGGATGAAGTTGTTCCCCGGAAATCTCATGTTAAGATGGAGTGGACCATTCTTGGTGAATGATGTTTTTGATAATGGTGCCGTGGAGATTTCTCCTTTGAACTCCTCATCTTCATTTAAGGTTAATGATCATCGGCTCAAGAAGTACTATGATGGAGTGTTTGTTGGACTTGTTCACAAAATGATTCTTTTTAAGAGACCTTGAGATGGTGGTGCACGTCGAGCTAACGACGTTAAATTAAACGCGCTTACGGGATGCAACCCGGATTCTTATCTCATTTCTATTTCCTTTCTTTTCTTTTATTTTTCCTTGATTGGTTTTTGATCTTATTTTGAGTTGGTTTTGTGTTTGTTTTGTAGGTCGCCTATTATCATCACTTGTTGGAAAGAAGGGATTTGATGAAGAGTTTAGAGTGCAGGGGAGAGGGCTCCCCGAGGGCTTGGAGAGACCTCGGGGGCCTCTTCACCTTTTTGGAGGCATTTCCGATCAGGAACTTCCCGCGGTTGCACCGTGGTCTTTCCGCGGGCGCGGGAGAGATTGGAGAGGCCTCGGGAGATAAGGAGAGGGTGCGGCCCTCATTTCAATCAAAATTGGAACTTCAATCCAGGAACTTCCCGCGGTTGCCTCGCGGTCTCTCTGCGGGCGCGGGAAGTTTTGGAGAGGGCGCGGCCCCCTATTAGGTAAAAAAGTTCAAAAAGTGACAAGAACTCCCCGCGGTTGCTCCGCGGTCTCTCCGCGGGCGCGGCAGAGTCGGGAGAGGGCGCGGCGAACTGGGTTTGTTATACCCGGGCGCACCCCCTCCTCTCTCTCTCCTCTTTTATTTTCTTTTCTTCTCCTTATTTTCCCCTTTCTCTCTCTACCTCCTCTTAAACCCTAACCCCAAAACATCAACTTCTCACTTATTTCTTCAAATTTTGCCTAAAAATTCCACAAATTCTTCCATATTCCTCCATTTTCATCACTCCTACTCTACTTTCTCGTGGTTTTCGGGAAATTTCAGGTCTTTGAAGTGCTTTGGGCTTAATTTGAGTCACCAATCTTGGTATACTTCTAACCTTTGTATTATTTTTGTCAATTTCAATTGATTTCTTTACATTGGTTTGTTTACCTTTATTTTGAGCATGATTTTTGTGTTTTATGGTTTATTTATGGGAAATTTGGTATATTTGGGTGATTGTTACTTTTTCTTGTTGATTCATGAATATATTGATGATTGATTGTTAATATTGTTGTTTGTTGTTGGAATTTTGGTTGCTGTGTTGATTGGAAATGGTACCTTGTAGTTTGTGGTGGTTTGGTTGGATTTGTAAGGAGGGTTGTGAGTAATTTTTGTGGTAGTTGTTTTGTTTGAGGGGTTTGTTTTGTTCTTGTGAATTGTGTTAATTTTGTCAAAATGGATTCGTTAAGAAGAGTGAAAAGTAACAAGAAACGCTCAAACCAAGCCCCCGGCCAATCCTCAAACCCTCAACCCCAACCGCATTCCACAACACAAGATGATGCTCATCCTCCTCCTCTACCCCCTCTCAAGTTTTGGAACCGGTCTAAACAAACCCCTATCTATAACAAAATGAAAAACTGTAATTTTAGACCTTCCCGCCATTACTTTCGTGAGGACATGTGCAAGCTAGGAATTGAGAATGACCTTGACATCCTTCTAAACAACCTAAGCTTGGGTGAGTTTATAAAGTCTTCCCCTAGAACCTATTTGGAGCCTTCCATAGAGTTTTTCTCCACATTTGAGTTCAATAAGGTGGGGGAAACCGACTTTATTATTTCCTTCCAACTCTTCAATGTCAAACACACCATGAACCTAGCCGAGTTCAATGTAGCCCTTGGTTTCAACCCCAATGGTGATATCTTTGAGCCCCTTATCTCCCTAGTCCAAACTGAGTATAATGAGGTTTCTTGGCGGAGAACCATAGCCCACAAGAGGGAGTTTTATTTGAAGAAGTCTCTTGCTAGTGAGATTATCCATCCGACCCTTAGGATCCTTCGTAGAATTCTTGGGTATTAGGTCTTTAATAAGAAAGATTTGGGGAAGTTATCTCGAGAGGAGATTATGGTGTTATGGATGGCTACCAAGCCGAAGTTAGGGTCAAGGATTAAATTTTGTCTATATCTTCATGGATTGTTGTAAGGAGATAATGCATGGGGTCAAAACGGGGGAATTTCATTGTGGGGGCATGGTGACACGTCTTGTGTCGTATTTTAAGCAAGAGGGGTTCTTGAAGTCTTGCACTCCGGTTGGAAGGAGTGAAGACGTGTGGATTAGTTTGAAACAAGTTAACACTTTGCGTTTCATAACTAGCACTAGGAGAACCGGTACTTACTCTTGGCTAGTGAGAAATACCCACCATTGCCTACTCCCTAACCCGGCCGCCACCTCCATCCTTCGTGAGGCTAGAAACATTTGGATGGTCCCTAGGGACAATGGGAGGATTGAAGATGAGATGGAGGAGGATGATGAGATTGATGGGAGCGATGAGAATGATGAGGAAGAGGAGGAAGGAGGAGGAGAAGAATATGATGAAGAACAACAACAACCGCCACTACAACAACAACATGAGCATTTTCATGATGATGCTCAAAGAAGAAGAAGAGAAAGAAGACAACAAAGACAACAACAACAACAACAAGATTTCCAAGGAGATGCTTATCTCCGAGAGATGGAGGCCATGAGAGCCAACATGGAGCGCATGCAATTGAGCATGCAAGGTATGTACTCAGACCACCAAACTTTGTCTTATCAAACTAGCGCCTTGTATGACGCTAGTGTGCGTAAGGGGTAGGTAACACCTCCGGTCAACTACCCTTATGTGCCGCCCCAACAAGGTCCGGTACCTTCCCGGGGTGGTGACAACCTCCCTACGTACCCATATTGGCCCAAGATTGAGGACCCCGATGTGCCAAGGCGCAACTTCCCACCTTATGATTACAGGGTCTCGGGGGGGAGTGATTATCGAGGTGATCCCGCATACTACTATGTTCACCCTCGTCACCCCGAGCTCCTTGTTCAGCGTGAGCCCTACGACCAATTGTCCCAATCCCAACTTGACGTATTCAAGGGTAACTATGGATTTTCTCCCGTTTACACCGGAGGTTGGGATACGGGTAATGATGGTGCCGGCCCTAGTGGCCAATAGTCCCCTTCTGCATGTTTGTTTCCCTTTTTGTTCTCCCCCTTCCCTATTTTGCATGTTTGTAGGCATCGCGGTCGATGCCTTCATTTTGTGAGGGGGGAGGGTCAAAAAGGATGTTTTATGGTTGGTTTGGGGGAGGCACTTGGGGCTCGGTGGGAAGTCTTTGATAAGGTTTTTGGTGGATTTTTGCTAATGGTCTCGTTGGTTTGTTGCTTGTTGTTGTTTTGTTTCACTTCATGATGTTTTTGGGAGTTTCTTGAAAAATTTTTTTTTTTATGATGATGGGTTTCTCTAGGTTTTTGCATATAGCTTGTGTCTAAGTGTTTTATCGTTTGCTTTTGTTTGGAAGTTACTAACAATTTCATTTTGTATATATAGCCTTTTTCTTTAACTCACCTTGCTCGTAGCCTATGCTTTGGATTGCGGAGCCTTTTGGAGAAGCACGTTCCTACTCCTTGGATACTTAGTTTACCACAGACGCTTGGTGAGGCCTTTCTTATCTTAGCACTTTATTTTCACTTCTTTATTTTCTTGGTTGCTTAGATTAAGATTAGATTAAGAGGAAGTTGAATGGTTCGAGGATGTATGAATTTAACACCTAGTTTGTTTGGGGTCTTTGGCGATGTGGCCATTAGACCGCTTGTATGTCGATTGGGATAAACGTGTTATGATTGCATATTTGCCCTTTCCTCTTTCCCTTTCTTGTCCTTATCTAAGTTTTCCATCTTCCCTTTTGTTTTCTTTCCCTTTCTTTTATTCTTGTTTGTGTGCATAACTTTTTGAGGCTTTATTTTCACTCTTTCTCTTTTTGAAAATTGGACTTGTATGCAATAGACTTTAGCTTTTGAATAATAGTCTTCCTAGGTAATAATGGTATGCACGGTTTGAGATTACGTTTGTTTGATTCTAGGATAAAGCATGCTAAGATAGTTGTCTAGAACTAGGGGGATCATGAAACCGGATTCTACACTTTCGTGGCATGTTGGTAGTTGCTCCCTATCTTTGATTTGACAACCTTAGTGAGTGTTTTCTACAACCATGTGAGATGTATATTTGTTCAAGCCTTCATCAAATTCTTGCATGAGCGGCATGGATCCTTGATTTTCGCAAACCTAATCTAGAATCTTAGCGTATGATTCCTAAGACCATGACCGAACTACCTAGGGAGGACAAAGACAAATTTTTGGGGAGATATTTTCTTTTTCTAGGATAGTCCCTTTATGTTTACTTTTTTTTGGTTTGGGATACATTTTCCTACTTGTTACCCCTTTGAACCTTCTTCCCTCTTTTCAAGCCGCATAATTAGATATCTTGAGCCTTTTGTTTCGTTCTCCTTCTTTTTGGTTTTTGTGAAGTAAGGGTCAATGTTTGGTGATTGTGGTCTATGAAGTTGGAGTTTGGTTCGAATTGGTACACATAATTGAGTTGTTTATATTTGGTAAATAATGGCAAATTCTTATGTAAAAGTCGTCCTTAGTAAAAGAGGCAAGGATGTTAATAAATGCATATTTGAAAAAGCCGTCCGAATTGAAAAAAAGGCAAGGACTAATGCTTTTAAGGAGTACGAGAAAATACAAAAAAATTTATATATGAGAAAATGCAAAAAAAAAAAAAAAGAAAAGAAAAACCATAAAAATTCAAGTGTCTTTCTCCTCTCTATGCATTGAGGAAAATGTTTCTTTTAGCTTGGGGGGGAAAGCGTTTGCACTTTTTGTTCTTATATTTGTAGATTGTTGCTTTGAATAAGCTTGGGGGTGTTAATAAGTTTTTTTTTTGTGATTACTTGAGTTTGGTGTTGATATTTGGCCGGACTTTGCTTCACAATTTAGGATAACCACCAAATTTTAAATTTTAGCCTACCTTAACCCTTCTTGCCTTATGTTACAACCTTTGGGAAGACCTCTGGACCTAGGAGTTGAGTCTTTCATCAGTGGAGGGAATCATGGGTTGTAGACTAAGGAAAGGGGATGTGAAATCAAGATGTCGAGTAGCCCAGAGTATTGATCTTTTTCCGTTCCTTCGCGGAATCTATGAGATGCTCACTAAGGGGACAAATGAGATTAGTAGGGGTGTAGGGAATAATTTCAAGCCTTTAAAATCCCACTAGCTTGAACCCCACTGTGATCATACACTAAAGTACGGTGGCGTCCAAAAGGGAAGAAGATAAAGCAAAAGAGTCGCCTACAAGTTTTTAAGGAACTTGTAAACCGTTCACGAGGTGAAGGTTACACCCCTTAACGATCCAAGAGATGGCCAACTCCATAAGGTCATGAACCAAATAAGGGTTCGGGGATGAAGGTACAAATCCAACCTAAAAGAGATTGAACCTGCCCTAATAATAGGCCTCTACTTTATTCTGCTCGTATTCATGTGCGCTTTCTGACTAACATACAATCAATAGGATTAACCCTAAACCTGTTTAAGCTATGTTGGTTGAATTTAATGCACAAATAAACTATTATTGGAGATCACTTGAATTATAATCATAATTAACCCTAAACAAGATTATTAATAATTTTATTAAGCGTGATTACAAATACCAAATTCCCTTTAAACATGCAATAAAGGTGATCAAGCAATAAATAATAAATAACATATCAAGCAACATAATAAATAATCAATATCATGAATAATAATTATAATAATAATAATATCATCATAAATTAAATAATTATAAATTATAACAATTATAATCATGTTAAAGCATAGCAAGATCCTAGGCATGATACTGACAAGATTACTAACAAACCCTAGCATGTCACTAAACAATAAAAATCAAGTCTTTAACCCTAACATGATACTAACAATCATAAATATTAGGAAGAGTATAAAAGGCATCATACTTTTAATCATACTTGATATTAAAATTACCCTATACATGATGTTAGGAATATCATAATAACAATCTAAGCATGATATCTACATCATAATATCAATTAAACCATTAAAGTACTTACTTTGATGCCTTGTACCTCTTTCTAATAACAAAATACACACGATAGTAACTTCAAGGAAAATAAATAATCAAAACAATTAAATTAAATAATTGAAAGAGAGATTTGGGACCAAACCCTCAGAAATTAAAACCTTTCACGTCTAGGGCGAAGGCAACTTCGAATATGGCTAGGTGTATCAAGATCTTGCGAATGCGGAATTTTGTATTTGAGAAAAGGCTAGTTTAGAAAAAGAGAGAGAGCGAATAATTAAGAAAATCTTGATGAGAGTTTATGATTGAAAAAGGGGAGATATGACCTCTATTTATAGGAAAAAAGAGGGTCGAAGAATTAAGAAAAGAATCCAAATTCGAATCGAAATAAAACTCGTAGACAGCAGTTTTTACGGATTTTGTTTTTATCATATCTTTTGATCCGGAAATCGAAATAAGATGAATAAGATGTCGTTGGAAATATCTTGAAGTCTACTTTCTAACCCAATTGGAATCTGATTAAAATATGTTGTATAATAAAAGATATAAACGAAATACTGAGACGGTGTCAGTTTTGGATAGAGTTTGATATCTTATTCATATCTTTTCCGTTATAGCTCAGATTTAATATTATAATATATCATTGAAAAGATAATTTCAAGATCTATCCAACCATATAAAATTTGGATAAAAAATATGAGGCACGAAAATAATATCTTACTGTCTTTGAACATGTTTAAATCCGAATAGAATTAGGACTTTTTAAAAAGGAAAGTTTTATAAAAAAGGAAAGTTTATATTTAAATCAAATTCCTTAATATTATCTTTTCAGAAAAGGATAATTAAGATATTTTAGAAACTTATAGAATATTCTAATCAATCCTAATTATTTTAGGAATAGGATTAAACCTTTGGACCCTCCTCATGATCTTTGGGTCGTAAGCAAAATCCGGTTTGGGCCCAGTTTAGTATTTTGGCCATAACTTCCTCATTATCTATCGGAATTGGGCTTATGATATATCGTTGGAAAGGTATTTGCAAGCCCCATCCAACTACACCACTATTGGACCCTTATCATGGAACAAACTAAACTGGAACGGACGTTTTCATAAAATAGAGTGGGTTTTCGAAAACAGAAAGAAAGAATTTTAACAAAAACTAACCGCAACACTAGACTTTTCCACACTTTCACCTCATTCGATTATGGTTCGACGTGAAAGGTATTCATCACTGGGTTTGGTTTTGGGGAGACACAAATGGGTGTCTACAGAAGCCCCACTTTGACTGAGTTTGGAGAAACACAAGTTTAGAAAACGAAAGTCAAAGTATCGATAGGGACGGAGAATTATTCAGAACATTCTGCGATCCTAAATCACTCTTGTAACGCCGATACCTGCAAAACTAGCATTAGTTAAACAGATAAAAGAGTTAAGAAATGCGTATCTTGCACCGTCGAGCACACGTCTCTGAATGTAACCGATTGTTGCTGTACTGTTGTTTTGATGACATTCCGCAAGCTACAGAATTTCATCCCACTTGAAAACTTCTACGCCTTGTAACTGCTTCCAAATTCGAAGATTGCTTCGCCTGAAACTATCCTCTCTGCTTTGATAATATTCCACATCCAAAGGAATACTATCGAAGATTGCTTCTCTTGAAACAATCCTCAGTTGTTTGTGACAACTCTCCATAATCCAGGGAACGCTACCTTGCTGTTTTGATGTTCACTCGTCTCTGAACAAAGAGCTTCTTTTTTATATGTTCACGCGTCTCTGAACAAAGAGCTTCTTTTTTATATGTTCAATTTCCGCTGTGATAGTCTTCGAAAAGATCACTGCTTTTTAATCCTTAATACTGCCATGCCAGTAAGTCGGTGCTTTGCTGCTTGTGAACCAGTATGTCGGTGCTTTTGCTTTGATGACAATCTTCTTTTCTTTGGGAATAGTTGCCAACACAACTCTTGTATGATGTATGACAATCCGATTTAGGGAAAGTTGTTAATGCCACGTAACAATCCATCTTTGAAAATGTTTTCACGATGAAGCGACAATCCGTATCTCGGAAAATTTTCCAAAAATCCAATCTTTGGAAAAGTTGCCAATGTTTCGTAACAATCTTTCATAAGAACTTTGCTACGATCGACAATCCACATCTTGGAATATAACTCTTGAAAGCAATCCACCTTGGAAATTTGCAAACGCTATGCGACAATCCTTTTAGGAAAATATTGCCACAATTGACAATCCGCGTCTTGGAACATTTGCAAAAAAGAGTCGACCGACAATCCACTTCGGGAAAATTTGCCACTTACTGAAATGAATGACAATCCACGTTGAGGAACTTTTTCCGATATTTATGATAAGTAGAGACCTATAACAATCCTTTGGGAAATTTTGCTATAGGAAACTGGGTTTATGACAATCCAATCTCGGAAAACTTGCCAGTGATCTATGAATGTATGACAATCCGAATTTGGAAAAACTTGCCAACAAAAGAAGAAGCACGACAATCCACGCTTGGAATCTTTGCCAGAGATGACAATCCGATCTTGAAAAAATTGTCGTTGAAGAAGATGCACGACAATCCATTTTTGGAAATATTGTCAGTTGGGGATGACAATCCAATTTTTGGAAAACTTTGTCGTTTAATAAGAATGCGCCGACAATCCATATTTGGAAACATTGTCGTTTGAGTGCTTGCTTTTGAACCGATGCTTTGGTGCTTGTAATGAGCCAATACTTAGGCGCTTAAGCTAAGTGAGACGATCTTTCGTCAGGTCGATCACTTAGACTGTAATCAAATCGACTACTTAATCATGTCAAATTGCTTATAGGGGCTAACTGGCGTACCAAGGAACCCGAAATCGCTGTATGACGCCAAAATCACCTTTCTGAGAGGCTTCGAGCTCTGTCACTACTGAAATATCTCTGGCGCCAGGCGCTGGAATAGGGTCTTCCCTGTTCTGCTGCACCTGTATTTATTTTTTACTATAGAACTTTGCCAATCTTTTTAATTGTCTTAGGGTTGACCTAAGGCTTAATGTTGCTTGACTCATCGACTTGACACGACTCAAGGTATAAACTTGACTCGATATGATTGACTGACTCAAGGTGGACTCGACTCGAAGTGTAATGACACATGTGTTAGACTCAAATCAAAGTGATATGACATGACATGACTGAATGTGTACATGACTCGTGTGTGCATTGTAATGTGATCGTGCGACTCGAAAAATGCAAAAAAAGCAAAAATTTTCTGTCAATTTTGTGGAGGGTACCGACTTTCTCCCAAAAACGAAAGACGTGAAAAAGAATTAAAAGTGAAGTTTTAAGATGCATGTTGAATGAGCTTAGTCAAATGTTGTTTAATACTATCTCTCAAGGTTCAAGGATTAATTTATCCTAGGCTATCTCAACTGTTGACTCCATGATGAAAGCATTTGGGTAACTTAGGCACGGAGGCTAAGCACTTCATACTTCGTGATGCAATGACAACTATGAGTGATTTTGACGAAGCATGCTTCAGCGTTAAGATTTCATGACAAAGGGTTCCTAAGGGAAAAATATTTGGTCATGTATGTGTGCAGTGTGTGAAAGTGACACTAAAGTTAGGCCGCAAGAGCTAAGTGTGTGAAAAGATATTATTGTTAGAAGAGCCAAATAATGGTGACTCTTAGGCTAGGTAAGCTAATGATGTAGGGATCAAGCCCCCAAGTCTAGCTCTAAGTGAATAGGGATGAGCATTGGAGATCCCTTGATATGATCATGGTGTAAGTGTGTGAATGTGAATATGAATGCATTTTTACTACGACCGCACCTCGATGTGAGGTTGCCTACATATCCGTTAGGAATTAGGTCGAACGTAGCTCTAGCCAAACCTCGCACAAGTGTGTATACCTCAAAAAGGTCTTTTTAAGGGTTGTAACGTGGTTAGGCTAAAGGTTTAAAGAACAAGGGGATAAAGGCTCAAGACCCTAGATAAGCCCCCAAGGTGTGCAACCTCGCTTTTGAATATTTGTATTTTTATGCTTGAGTTTCTACTCTTTTTTTAGCTCTCTTTTTGCTTTAGCATTTATTTTATTTTAATAAGTGTGGGCAATCCCGATCATGCGGTCTATCACTCACTTGGCATTCATGTTTCTCAGGCACGGTACCGAGCACTCGATAAAAGACGCAATCTGAGACGTGCTCATATCAAAGATATTTTCATATCAAAGACATTGGAACATTTGCCCTTTTGTACACTTTTATTTATTTATTTTTTTTGCTTATTTTTGCTATTTTGATTTTCTGAAATCACTCAAGCTTTGTTCTTTGAAAATTGCATACGTTGCACACCATCCCATCCCAAGGTTAGATAGATGTAGGTTGAAAAAATAAAGGTCTATCGTTAGACGAGGCTCAAAGTAGTTTATGAAGAAAGGATGTAAATTAGAAAGGCGAAAGGAGATATGATGTGGCTACAAGGGGTGCCTCAAATCATTGGTATACCTTGTGCTTAATTCGACATGTTTTTGTTTTTTTTTTTACAACAAAACTAAATGATCATATATAAGGAAATAAATGCTCATTCTTATTAAAAGAAAAGGAAAAAAGACTACAAAATTAATCTAAGGAAAGGAAAAGGTGCCTATGCTAGACTTATTGAGGAAAGGAAAAAAAAAGAAAAAGAAATAGAAAAAGAGGTCACGAAAACTTATCGTTGAAGCTCGCCTCTTGTCTTGTGTTGTTTCATCATTACCCTCATTTTTTGTTTGTCAATCATATGACTCAAACTCGATTCAACACACATGGATGGAAGGAGTGAAGAAAGATGGAATAGAAAGTGAAAAAAGAAAAAAATGATGGAGGTGGAGGGATATGAAGAATTAGGGATAGAATGTACCCCCCAACTCAAATGACGGAAAAGACCGACTCATGCATGAACCTAAGACATGGCCATGATGATGTATACTCAAAGTGTGTGCTAAGAATAGTGAGTGTAGGGGACATGTTAAGACTCGTGTCATGACCATGTGGCTAGACTATGTAACTAGACTCAAGCAAAGATTAAGTTAAGACTTCACGTATATGCATTAAACTGGACAGACTGTGGTATTTTAGTCAGACCTTTTTATCTGCAACTCTGATTGTGATGAAACCAACGCAAAATTAAAGATAAAACTCGGGGCTACAGATCCATAGGTTGCACGACTCGTAATTCTTTCTAGAACACCATCTATGACCAAAACAAGTTGATGTTTGTGCAGTATACGGGAATAAAAATTCGGGTTGACTTAAAGGAACTATGACTCGATTTTATGTTTATTTATTAGCTCAAATTAATTAATTAATTAATTAAACAAAGTCCTTTAGTCATTAATCAATTTATTTAGTCTTAACACAAGTCAAACAAACGGTTAGGAAAAATCACATAGAGTATGCACAACAAATAATGCACAATTAGTCAAGTAGGCAAAATATGATGCAATGAGTTTGCAACCTAACCATGGCTCTAGTTCTCTAAAATTCGGGATATGGTTTAGTCAAAAAGGGTCCATGGTTAATTGTCCAGATGCACCGCGTAGAAGCCTAACCGTGAAAGGTTAACGCGTGTGGATAGAACACCGCGTGTTTTTTAGAAAAAACTCGCTTCCATGGTTTGGTGAATTCAACCTCTCAGATGTACCCTTTGTTGCCAGGAGCGTTCAATCGGGTAGATAGAGCATGAATTCCCAGAGGGTTATGTCCATATGTAGAACACATATGGGTTTCAAAAAAGTGAGAAAAAAATTCAATCAGGAAGTAGGACTGAGCAAACAATACGAAAAACCGGTCGAAATTAGAACGCATATTTCTGGCTCGGTATTGGGGGAAATTGGCGCCAGCAAACAGAGACTGGCGCCAGATTTTAACTGTAGTGCCTGGCGCCAATGCTGGCGTCTGGCGCTACGGCTAAAAGTCTGGCGCCAAGCTCTGGCCCCTGACGCTACTTCCCACATGCCTCAGCAACTTTCTGTGCTCGATAAAATCTTCTAGTTTCGCGCGGTGTTATTTCAGTCCTAGTTGTGAAAGACATTCCTCAAATCTCCTACGTGTAAAATCCTATGTTTTTGACTCATTACGGATGGTCTTTCCAATGAGAACTTTTTTATGCATATGACAATAATGTTAATCAAAATTACGCACATGAAATACTTAGAACTTTTCGAGTCTCATCCACTCATTCTAAATCATTGCCGAAACAAATTCAGGAATTAATATAGAAATCCTCCCCAGTGGAGTCGCCAAAAACTGTAGGGAATAATTTCAAGTCTTTAAAATCCCACTAGCTTGAACCCCACTGTGATCATACACTAAAGTACGGTGGCGTCCAAAAGGGAAGAAGATAGAGCAAAAGAGTCGCCAACAAGTTTTTAAGGAACTTGTAAACCGTTCACGAGGTGAAGGTTACACCCCTTAACGATCCAAGAGATCGCCAACTCCATAAGGTCATGAACCAAATAAGAGTTCGCGGATGAAGGTACAAATCCAACCTAAAAGAGATTGAACCTGCCCTAATAATAGGCCTCTACTTTATTCTGCTCGTATTCATGTGCGCTTTCTGACTAACATACAATCAATAGGATTAACCCTAAACCTGTTTAATCTATGTTGGTTGAATTTAATGCACAAATAAACTATTATTGGCGATCACTTGAATTATAATCACAATTAACCCTAAACAAGATTATTAATAATTTTATTAAGCGTGATTACAAGTACCAAATTCCCTTTAAACATGCAATAAAGGTGATCAAGCAATAAATAATAAATTGCATATCAAGCAACATAAAAAATAATCAATATCATTAATAATAATTATAATAATAATAATAATATCATCATAAATTAAATAATTATAAATTATAACAATTATAATCATGTTAAAGCATAGCAAGATCCTAGGCATGATACTAACAAGATTAATAACAAACCCTAGCATGTCACTAAACAATAAAAATCAAGTCTTTAACCCTAACATCATACTAACAATAAAAAATATTAGGAAGAGAATAAAAGGCATCATACTTTTAATCATACTTGATATTAAAATTACCCTATACATGATGTTAGGAATATCATAATAACAATCTAAGCATGATTTCTACATCATAATATCAATTAAACCATTAAAGTACTTACTTTGATGCCTTGTACCTCTTTCTAATAACAAAATACACACTTAGTAACTTCAAGGAAAATAAATAATCAAAACAATTAAATTAAATAATTGAAAGAGAGATTTGGGACCAAACCCTCAGAAATTAAAACCTTTCACGTCTACGGCGAAGGCAACTTCGAATATGGCTAGGTGTATCAAGATCTTGCGAATGCGGAATTTTGTATTTGAGAAAAGGCTAGTTTATAAAAAGAGAGAGCGAATAATCAAGAAAATCTTGATGAGAGTTGATGATTGAAAAAGGGGAGATATGACCTCTATTTATAGGAAAAAAGAGGGTCGAGAATTAAGAAAAGAATCCAAATTCGAATCGAAATAAAACTCGTAGACAACAGTTTTTGCGGATTTTTTTTTATCATATCTTTTGATCCAAAAATCGGAATAAGATGAATAAGATGTCGTTAAAAAGATCTCGAAGTCTCCTTTCTAACCCAATTTGAATAAGATTAAAATATGTTGTAGAATAAAAGATATAAACGAAATAGTGAGACGGTGTCATTTTTGATAGAGTTTGATATCTTATTCATATCTTTTCCGTTATAGCTCGGATTTAATATTATAATATATCATTGGAAAGATAATTTAAAGATCTATCCAACCATATAAAATTTAGATAAAAATTATGAGGCACGAAAATAATATCTTACTGTCTTTGAACATGTTTAAATCCGAATAGAATTAGGACTTTAAAAAAGGAAAGTTTTATAAAAAAGGAAAGTTTATATTTAAATCAAATTCCTTAATATTATCTTTTCAGAAAAGGATAATTAAGATATTTTAGAAACTTATAGAAGATTCTAATCAATCCTAATTAGTTTAGGAATAGGATTAAACCTTTGGACCCTCCTCATGATCATTGGGTCGTAAGCAAAATCCGATTTGGGCCCAGTTTAGTATTTTGGCCATAACTTCCTCATTATCCATCGGAATTGGGCTTATGGTATATCGTTGGAAAGGTCTTTGCAAGACCCATCCAACTACACCACTATTGGACCCTAATCATGGACCAAACTAAACTGGAATGGACGTTTTCATAAAATAGAGTGGGTTTTCGAAAACAGAAAGAAAGAATTTTAACAAAAACTAACCGCAACACTAGACTTTTCCACACTTTCACCTCATTCAATTATGGTTCGACGTGAAAGGTATTCATCACTGGGTTTGGTTTTGGGGAGACACAAATGGGTGTCTACAAGGGGGAACGCGGTAAGACCGTTTGGGATGAAAGTGGAGTGTGATAACTAGTTCCTATGCTTAGCATATTTATGTTTCAATCAACCTTAGGTATCTTATAACGTACATACCATAATTCACTTTAGAAAGGTTGCTATTCATAGTAATTATAGTCTCTTTGTAAAGTCCATTTCGTAAAGATTTTGTTTCGTTTTTTTCCCTTTTTCTTTTCCTTTTATGGTTTGCCTCTTGGGGGTTTGGTGGAGAGTTATGGGTAAACTCTTAGGATACCCTTACGAGAGCATCACTCGTCCTCTAGGGCGATCTAGGGGTTTAAATGGCTTGTTGTAGTTAAAAAACAACCGTGATTCCTACGACAGTGAGTCTTAGTGTAAATTCTCGCCCCTCTTTTTCTTTTTGCTTCGAATAAGCCTTTCTTTTTCCTTTTTAGCCTTTGTTTTGCTTGGGACGAGCAAAATTCTAGCTTGGGAGAGTTTGATGAGTGTCATTTATGGCACTCATAGGGTAGTCTTTTAGGGTTATTTCTTTCCCTTTTTCATGCTTTTTACTCTTATTTTTGGTCCTTTTTTCTTTAATATTCTCTTTCTCCTCTTTTCTTTATGGTTCTCGTATTTTTCTCGTGTTTTCCTTTTATTTGGCTCTTTTTCCCTTTTATTTCCTTTCTTTGTTTGCTTGTGTAGGTACTTGGAGAATCATCTTTGCAAAGGAATCAAGTTGGGACCTTAATGACCAAGCAAGGAAGAAGCATTTGGCTAGAGAGGGCTTAGAGAGGCCTTGGAGAGGTCTCCAAGGTATTGTCAGCAGGCCGTGGGCGCAAGTCAATGAAGCCGCGGGCTCTCCGCGGGCGCGAGAAACTTGGAGAGGGCGCTCCGTCTAAGAGAGACCGTGGCCCCCTGATTGAGTTTTGGGAGCAGGGGATTAGCCGCGGGCGCGACATCTTTGGCCGCGGGCGCGAGTTTATACTGTCGCGGGCGCGGGTGTTGCCCAGATAGCCCGCGGAGGGTTCCGTACCCATTTCTCCGCGGGCTCATCGGGAGAGGGCGCGGGATTTGCCGGTTTCTTCTTTGCTTATAAATAGAATTGTAATTCCTTTTTGAAACAAACTTTTTGATAATTTTTCATTAGCTTAGTTTTAGAGAGAGAATTTAGAGAGAAGTTAGAGAGAAGTTCTTGGTTTTGGATTTGTCACTCAACATTTGATCAATCAAGTTTGGATTTCTTCATTTTCAATCATCAATATTAGTGAGAATCTCTTCCTTCTTTCATCTTTTACTTACTTTCTATTTGATTTATGCTTGTTGCTTGTTTTTTCTTTGGATTTGAATTTGATATTGTTGAATATTTTGATTTCTCTTAGATTGTGATATAGAATGATGATCAATGCAATTTCTAGTTATTTATTCTTGAGTTTCACCATGATTAGTGAGTAGATTAGTTGCTAGGGAAAGGGGGAAGCATGTTGGATTAATGAAATTGCTAGTTGATGCTCTTTGATTGATTGATTTGTTGCAATCAAATTGGTTGACATAGTTTTGCATATGATTGATTAGACTAGGAGTGATCAACCTATAAGATTAATCTAGATTGCATTGCAACTCTTAATGACATGAACAATTGATTTGAAAGTTGCTCTAATTGATTGGGTTTGCTTGTGATTCTTCTTGATTTGCCTTTCATAGTGACTTCTAGATTGGCCTATACGAGATAGCATTTGAACTCTCTTGATTGCTACTATTGTTTGTCCATTGCAATACTTAAATTAATTAATTGAGCTCTAAACTAGCATTATCATTGAACTTGCATGTGGAACCCATATCTATAGTGTTAAGACCTTTGATTTAATTGATTAGACTTGTTTTAGTTTACCATAGTGCCAACCATAATCTCAACTTCATCTTCGAGGTAGCTTGACTTAGACTCTAGTTTTCATCATTGCATTCCCTAGGGATCGACCCTTAACTTGCCCTATATTCATATAAGGTTGGTTAAGTGTTTACAAATTTAGTTTGACTTGGGGGAAGGGTAGATAACGACATACATTTTCCTCTTGTCAGCTTTCAAACACAAATTAACACCTAGTAATCATGCCTAAAGAGGTTTAAAATTTCATATAAAATATGTATTGAACTAGATACATAACCACCATAAATATGCAATTAATTTTCAAGGTTAGAAAGACTTAAAATTTTTCGTAAAAACGAAAAATCCCTCAAAAAATGCAGTTTTGGTCGTTTTTTTGCTAAAAACGAGTCCTTAAAGGACAAAAACATTTTCAGAACACCTTTTCTACCCAAAATTCACTATTTTTGGGTCGAAATCTGGGTTCGGGAGCTGAAGTCAGCTCTAATAGAAGGTTAAAATAGATAATCACAAAAGGGTAAAATCAGAATTTACCTTTGAAGCGTCGTGTTTTATTCTTTTCGAAACTCTGATTTGTTTTTTCATATTCCGGCTGATTTTCATTATAAATAGCCTCCTTAAACCTCCGTTTTTAACCACCAACTCTCATTAAGAACATCTTTATACTCTCTCTCTTTTCTAAACAAACCTTTTACAAACAAAATTTCGCATTCATAAGATCTTGACACACCTAGCCAAGTTCGAAGTTGCCTTCGCCCTAGACGTGAAATGTTTAATTTATGAGGGTTTGGTCCCAAATCTAGCCTAAACTTTCTTAATTCTTTTTTTCAATTATTTAATTTAATTCTTTAATTTTAATATTTTCTTTAAAGTTACTAACGTGTGTATTTTGTTATTAGAAAGAGGTACGAGGCATCCAAGTAAGTAATTTAATTATTTAATTGATATTATGATATGGAAATCATGTTTATATTGTTATTTTGATTCCTAGTATCATGTTAGGATGTTTTCCCTAGTATCATGTTAGGATACTTATCTTAGTATGATGTTTAGGGTGACAACAATAAAATCCTTATATCAATTATGATTTCTATGATGCTTCCTATTTTCTTTCTTAATAGCATGTTAGTATTATGTTAGGGTTAAAGCTTTGATTTTTAATGTTTAGTGACATGCTAGGGTTTGTTATTAATCTTGTTAGTATCATGCCTAGGATCTTGCTATTATGCTTTACCATGATGATGATGATTATTGATTATAATTATTGTTATGATTATTTTTATAATTGTTATGATTATTTTTATGTTGCTTGATTTATCATATTGTTATTGCTTGATCACACCTTTTATGCATGTTTAAAGGGAATTTGTACTTATAATCATGCTTAATCAGATAAATAATAATCTTGTTTAAGGTTAATATGATTATAATTCAAGTGATCGCCAATAATAGTTTTATTTGTGCATTAATATTCAACCAACATATATTAAACAGTTTTAGGGTAAATCTATTAATTGCATGTTAGTTAGAAAGCGCACATGAATACAGGCAGAATAAAGTAGAAGCCTATTTTTAGGGCAGGTTCAATCTCTTTTAGGTTGGATTTGTACCTTCATCACCAAACTTGCAGTCTTAGTTCCAGACCTATTGGAGTGTAATCTTCACCATGTGAACGATTTACAAGTTCCTAAAACTTGTTGGCGACTCTTTTGCTCTAGATTCCTTTCCTTTGGACGCCACCGTACTTTAGTGTATGATCACAATGGGGTTTAATTTTGAGGTTAACCCTAATAATGACCCTATCTCAAATCAGAAACCTAATCCACACTCCATTATCAATTCCTACAACGTCTTTTCTATGGTCGACAATTGAAACCCCTGTGACCCATGATAAATTACGGTGATGTTGTAGACACCCAAATGTGTCTGCCCAAAACCAAACCCAGTGATGAATACCTTTCACGTCTTTGATTATCGAACGAAGTGAAAGTGTGAAAATTCTAGTGACGTGGATGTTTTTGTTAAAATATTTCTCTTTCTGTTTTCAAAAATGTTTCTTCTTTTACTCTATTTACGAAAATAGTCAGTCCAATTTGTTTTGGTCCATAAGTCTAATAATAGTGTAGTTGGATTGGGCTTGAAAAGAGCTTACCAACGATATATTATAAGCCCAATTTCGATGAATAAAGAGGAAGTTGTGGATTATATTAGAGTTGGCCTAAAATGATGTTACATGTGGCCCAATGATCTAGAGGAGGGCCTATTAATTATTATTCCTAAAGTTATTAGGATTGATTTTAATCTTCTAGAAATATCTAGAAGGTTCTTTTTAATTCTAATGGGATTAGGATTGATAATTATGTTTTAAAGAGTTTTATTTTGAATAAAATATGTAATTTGGCACAAATATGATTTTAATCTGCTTAGCGCGGAATTAGCTGCTTAATCGTACTAAGAAGATGATTCCGCGTACAAAGCGCGATTTAATTTTGACTTAGTACAAGACGACAAAGCTGTCGCCTGGAGCGGACAACTTCGCCTGGCGCTGCTCCTGTCGTCTGGCGCTAACTCCTGTTGTTGGCGACAAGAGGTATTTTATTCCGAATATGGCTTGATTTGATTCCGAGCTATTTATCTATAAATAGGGGTCGTATCTCCCCGTTTTTTTCATCATTCACAACCATCATCTCTCTCTATTATCTTTCTAAAAGCCAAAAGCTTTCTCTCTCTATTCTTTTTCTATACCTTCCCTCTCACAAAATTCCTCATACATTAGTTCTAGAAACACCTAGCCAAGTTCGAAGTTGCCTTCGTCCTAGACCTGAAAGGTTGATAATTTATGAGGATTTGGTCCCAACTCCCTATTTTAATTATTTATTATTTTCCTTGAAGTTACTAACGCGTGTATTTTGTTGTTAGAAACAGATACGAGGCATCCAAGTAAGTAATTTAATTGTTATTATTTTGATATAGAAATCATGCTTTGATTATTTTATTTCCTAGTATCATGTTTGGATGTCTTTATGATTCCTAGTATCATGTTTAGGGTAATAACTAAAATTTCTAATATCATGTATGTCTCTATGATACATCCGATTTTTTCCTTTTAATTTGTTAGTATCATGTTAAGGCTAAAGCTTTGATCTTTAATGTTTAGTGACATGCTAGGGTTTGTTATTAATCATGCCTAGGATCTTGCTAATATTATTATGCTTTATTGTGAATGTTATTATGAATATTATTATTATGATAATGATTGTTATATATTGTTACTGCTTGATCACGCCTTTTATGCATGTTTAAAGGGAATTTGTACTTGTAATCACACTTAATAAGAAAATTAATAATCTTGTTTACGCTAATATGATTATAATTCAAGTGATCGCCATATATTAGGTTTGCTTGTGCATTAATATTCAACCAACATAGATTAAATAGGTTTAGGGTTAACCTATTGATTGTATGTTAGTCAGATAGCGCACGTGAATACAAGAAGAATAAAGTAAACGCCTATTTTTAAGGCAGATTCAATCTCTTTTCGGTTGGATTAGTACCTTCATCCCCAAACTTCCAGTCATGGTTCAAGACCCATTGGAGTTAACGATATCCTGGATCATTAAGGGGTGTAACCTTCACCCTATGAACGGTTTACAAGTTCCTATAACTTGTTGGCGACTTTTTTACTCTAGCATCCTTCCTTTTGGACGCCACTATGCTTAAGTGTATGATCACAGTGGGGCTCAAGTGTGAGATGCTTAAAATATTCCCTATAGTTTTTTGGCGACTCTACTGGGGAGGATTTCTATTTTTAATTCCTAAAATTCATTTTGGCAATAATTTAAAATGAGTGTATGAGACTCGAATGATCTAAGTGTTTCATGTGCGCAATTTTGATTAACATTAATGGCATATGCATAAAAAGGTTCGCATTGGAAAGACCATTCGTAATGCGTTAAAAACATAAGATTGTTACATGTAGGAAATAAGGGAAATAGCTTTCACAACTAAAGTCGAAATAATTCTACGAAAAAACTAGAAAATTCAAGAACAGAAAGCTGCCGAGGCATGTAGGAATTAGCGCTGAGAAAACTGCATCATCGCCGAGCGATGACTCTGTCACCAGGCGACAATACTTGTCTTCTGGCGACAGTGGCATCATCTGGTGACATACGCTATTTTCTCGTGCTAAATTCTTCCAATACCAAGCCATAAATCTACCTTCTTGGTTTGGCTAGTATTCTAATACTATTTGCTCAGTTTTACTTCCTAGTTGAGTTTTTCCCTTTTTATGAGACCCACATGTGTTCTACATATGTCCATAACCCTCTTGGAATTCACGCTTCATCTAGCCAATCGAACGCTCCTGGCAACGAAGGGTACATCCGAGTTTGTTGAATTCACTAAACCATGGAAGCGAGTTTAACTCGTGGGGTACCATCCACTCGTGCCAACCCTTCCAAAAGTAAGGCTTTCGCATGGTGCATCCGGACTCATAACCATGGACACTCTTTGACTAACCCATATCCTGAACTTTAGAGAACTAGAGCCATGGTTAGGTTGCAAACACATTGCATCATGTAAGGAGGGTGATCCTATTGTAACGGGTACTCTCCTTAAATGCCCATGGCCATTTAAAAGCCTAGAACTTTACACTTGTTAAGGTGTGTTAGGATTTGAATTCCTGAGTGTTTGGGGGACCTTGAATTAGAAATGATTCTATCATAAACGCTTTTTTCTAAGGAACAAGTACGAATCGCCAATGAGTTTTAGGAAAACCCATAAACCTCGTTCATGCCTTTCTCCCAAGTAGAGTTCAAGGGATATTTAGCATGAATCATAAGTTTTTCATGCCCAAATTGGTCTACATAAACTAGAAATGAGTTCGGGAGCGAGGTTTCCAAGATAACGTTTCCTTTAGAGGGGAATCGCGACTTCGCGATCCTAGCCCTAGTGCAGCCTCTACTAGCTCTTCCTTTGCAAAATTTAATCACCAAACAATATATGCGACGTGATACCTAAAACTATGTTAATTGATTTTATTTACACACATCAATTCACGTAGGAATTACATCGTAAGGTCGTTATTCTTATTTAATTAAATTCGTGAAAAGAACAAGAAAATAAACAATATTCGCCTTGGCTTAAGTGATCAACCAACAATTATTTTATTTAATTCTAATCTTTATTTAACGAAAGATAATATATGGAATTGCTTAATTAATTATTTTAAAGGTGATTAAACAACACAAATTAATTAATTAAGGTTCTTTTAAACAAGAAAATAAATGTGATTTCACTAAGTGCTCGGGAATTTACCACTTCTCTTTGCTAGATCTCCGTTTAGAACACTTATGGATTCCTTCTTGTTGGGGAACCTCCACCGTAGTAACAAAGTATCAAAAGGGGGG
The DNA here is from genome assembly GCF_001683475.1 of Chenopodium quinoa. Taxonomy (NCBI): domain Eukaryota; kingdom Viridiplantae; phylum Streptophyta; class Magnoliopsida; order Caryophyllales; family Amaranthaceae; genus Chenopodium; species Chenopodium quinoa. The sequence goes on along the minus strand of NW_018743516.1, from coordinate 47,123 downwards.
AGTGTTTAGGACAAGAGGGTAGGAAGCACAAGTTCACAAGTATTCTGCCAGCGTTTTAGGTTATTTTAAGTGTGTTTAAGCCTTTGATTAGGGTCTTATTTATAAGGAATGATTAGGTTTAGTGTTAAGAGCATTCTTCCGCAGTAGGTGTCGCACGCAACTGGATGAGTTGTGCGCGACTATTGCGTGCAAGTGAATAAGTTGCGCGCGGAATACGCACGCAACTATTTGTCTTGCGCGCAGCTCTATGGTAAGATTCGATTTTCCAATATTTTGATATTCTAAATCTTTTGCGAGCGCATCTCCAGAAGTTGCACGGAGAGCTGCGCGCAACTGCGCGCAACTGAGCGCGACTTTGTGAGATGCGCGCGACATTTTTCGCGGCAGCTTAAATTTTAACCTAGACGCTCCTAAATCCATCATTATTGGGTTTTAAGCACGGGCTTGAGCCCTAATATTATCGGGTTTAGTTAATTGGACCTTGTGTTGGCCTTGTTCTTTTATTCGGGCTAGTCTTTTATGCTTTGTGGCTTAAAAAGTTATTCATAAGTATTTTTCACTTTGATCCAAAACGAAGATGGCTTTATTTATTGTCATTGCACTTCCTGTCGGGACAGGAGGCCAAAAGTAGATGTCTACAGTTAGCCCGCACTTTGATTGAGTCTAGGATAGACGATGATCAAAGTAGTCAAGGAAAAATCTGAGACTTATTCTGCGAAGTTCTCTAAGATTAGAGAATCTTTCAGTAATGTTTAAGGATGTCGAAACAGTCCTCGGTTTGCTAAGTGTTTGAAACAAATAGCTATTAAGGCTAGAGAAAGTTTTCCGTAGTCTTAACGCGCTAAAGAATCTAGATTGATCCTTTGCAATTGTAGAATACTTTTACAAGTAAATGTATTCTGGATGATGTCAAGTCATAAGAAGAGATCAGTTTTAAAAAGAATAAAAGGTAATAATTTCCTCTCAATCATGTCATCGTTGGTCTAAAGTACCTCGATATGTCATTGGAACTTTAGCCTAACTTTAACTAAGTAAAAAGAATAAAAAGGGGTTTTTTATATTCGAACCGAAAAGGGTCCGGCATTCGAGCCGGGTCCGATATTTGAACCGGATGTCCACAAGATAGAAATACATGTCTCAGGACTGGAGGCATATATCCAAATCCAGTGAGAGAAAAGAAAGTCAGCAACTCTCTCAGCAGTTTTGTCCACATGATGAGTACACGTGTCTCAGGACTGGGGGCACGTGACTACATAGGTGCGACACAGTCTCGTCGCACTTTATACAGGGGGTGGACGGACACCCTAACTGTCGGTAAGTTAGTAAGCTTACTAACTACCGTATTTGCTTCCATTCAAGAAGTGCCTGTTCCTGAAGGTTCGGCGCGCCTGTCGACTCTTGAGCTAACGCCAACAGTCAATAGTCTACATTTTAGTTCTAAGAGTAGATCTCGCAAAGATTGGGCTGAGGTGAAATTTTACGCAACACCTACGCCGTACAATTTTACGCTGTATGCTACGCCATTTGCATTTTACGTAAAACCCGGACACTTATAATGTCAGTAAAGTAAAATGACAAACCTATCTATGGGTGCTTTTACGTAAAGCACCACCACGAAACGTCTTAAGGCACGCTTACGAAAAAACATTCAAAACGTATGCTTGGGGAAGGCACAAAGCACGGTGTGCAAGCAAAATGATGCAAAAAACTATCAAAGAAGAAAACTATCAAAGAAGCACGGTGTACACGCTTTTTTCCAAGGAACAAGTACGAATCGCCAATGAGTTTTAAGAAAACCCATAAACCTCGTTCATGCCTTTATCCCAAGTAGAGTTCAAGGGATATTTAGCATGAATCATAAGTTTTTCATGCCCAAATTGGTCTACATAAACCAGAAATGAGTTCGGGAGCGAGGTTACCAAGATAACGTTCCCTTAGGAGGGGAATCGCGAATTCGCGATCCTAGCCCTAGTGCGGCCTCTACTAGCTCTTCCTTTTGCAAAATTTATTCACCAAACAATATATGCGACGTGATACCTAAAACTATGTTAATTGATTTTATTTACACACATCAATTCACGTAGGAATTACATCGTAAGGTCGTTATTCTTATTTAATTAAATTCGTGAAAAGAACAAGAAAATAAATAATATTCGCCTTGGCTTAAGTGATCAACCAACAATTGTTTTATTCAATTCTAATCTCTATTTAACGAAAGATAATATATGGAATTGATTAATTAATTATTTTAAAGGTGATTAAACAACACAAATTAATTAATTAAGGTTCTTTTAAACAAGAAAATAAATGTGATTTCACTAAGTGCTCGGGAATTTACCACTTCTCTTTGCTAGATCTCCGTTTAGAACACTTATGGATTCTTTCTTGTTGGGGAACCTCCACCGTAGTAACAAAGTATCAAAAGGGGGGAGTGTTTAGGACAAGAGGGTAGGAAGCACAAGTTCACAAGTATTCTGCAAGCGTTTTAGGTTATTTTCTGTGTGTTTAAGCCTCGGATTAGGGTCTTATTTATAGGGAATGATTAGGTTTAGGGTTAAGAGCATTCTGCCGCAGTAGGTGTCGCACGCAACTGGATGAGTTGCGCGCGGCTATCGCGTGCAAGTGAATAAGTCGCGCGCGGAATACGCACGCAACTATTTGTCTTGTGCGCAGCTCTATGGTAAGATTCGATTTTCCAATATTTTGACATTCTAAATATTTCGCGAGCGCATCTCCAGAAGTTGCACGGAGAGCTGCGCGCAACTGCGCGCAACAGAGCGCGACTTTGTGAGAAGCCCGTATGCTTAGAGCTATGGGCAAGGCGACCCGAGTAGTGGATCCTGTGGCAGCTACTGAGTTGCCTCGGATCTCCCTTACATGGCATGGTCGTATCCTTGAGGTATGTACTTTAAACTTTATTTTAACTTTTTATTATTTATTTTTCTCTTTTTCAACCATTTCTCCTTTGTTTAGGCTTAGGGATATATGTACCTGCCTTTCCTAGGCCCCAGGGTGCTCGGGGCTGCTTGCTTTCCAATCGGCCATCGACTGGCTACGATTAGGAAAAGGCGAGCGACTTCAGCCGGCGACTTTCGCCAGAGGATTCTTTCGGCGACCCGTGCGTCGGTGAGTATTTTGACAACACATGTGTATCTTTCTTTACATATTATTATTTTGTTTTGATGTTTTTCATGTGATTGCATTAGATCGATCTCCGTCCTTGGAGTTTGATCTTCGGAGTCCCGGAGGATATCCGGTTTGACATGGTTCGTTGCCGGTTCCGGGCTCTCTACTCAGGACTCTCGGTACTTCAGAGGACGGACGCTTGGTTTTTAGGCGAGCGCGTTCTCTGGCAGCATTCGTTAGAGGAGCCTGTGGTTCCTGTGGATCCCCTAATCCGGATGTTACGTCCGTATTTGCTGTTAACCGAGGATCGAGCTCAGGCGATCCTTGGTTATCCAGCGGATCAGCTGGAGCTGCCAGATGCTCCTTATCCGGCTTTCATTGCATCCAGGATGACTCCTTTCCCATCTTTTGTTCCGATTAGTATTTCAATTTTCTATCTCTTTTTTTTTCTACTTATTTTTCGGAACTTTGAACCCTTTTTTATTATTTTTTTTATTTTTAAGCGGGTCGAGCTAGGCGGTTGGGTGCCTCCTACAACGTAGATCACGTATACCGATGCTGCCGGGTCGGTAATTCGTGAGATCCTTCCAGCAGCGGAGGATGATGAGGGGATACCGTTCATTCTTGAGACGGTTGAGTCGGTATGTCTTTTTTTTTGTATATGTACTTAAAATATTTCTATTTTTTGCTTCATATACATTTATTTACTAATTGTCCTTGTATTCTTGGAACAGTTTCGCGGGAAACCGTGAACGGCATGGTGAGGACTATACGTGCTTTTCGAGCTGCTTATCGAAGAGCCCTCATGACTTTGTCATGTCGTGATCATCGGATGATTGCGGTAAGTTTCATTTCTTTTCTTTTTCGTCGAAGTTATTACATTTCATGTATTAATCTTCGTTTTGGGATTTTGCAGGATGTACAGTAACCGTCTAGCAGTCGCAGAGCACCCTAATCCTTTTGTACACATTTTTTTATATTTTTATGACACAAATTTACATATTTTTTTTTTTGTTGTACATATGATACTTTTTTTTTGTATATGTCATTTATATTATTATTAGTTTTTGTTTCCATGTGTACGCATATAAAAGAAAAAATAAAAAAAAAAATTTTGAGGGAGAGAAAGGGCTCCCCACTTACCCCCCCTCGAAAAAAATAATAAAAGAAAGGAAAATAGGAAAAAAGGGACTAAAAAGGAAATAAGGAAAATAGAAAAAAGAAAATAGGGAAAAAAAGGAAGAAGGAAAAGAAGAACAAGAAAAAAATAAAAAAGAAAACAAATAAATAGGAAAGAAAAGGGACACAAGAGTTAGCAAAAGGCAAGCGTATGATTAGTCTTATGATTTCGTCAAGATTTCGTCATTATGTAAGCCAAAATACGGAAATAAACCTAAACCACATGCGCGACAGAGAAGACGCGCACAACTAGATGAGTTGGGCGCGGCTGTTGCGCGCATGTGATGTAGTTGCGCGCGCCACCTTTTTATGAACTTTCCATTGGGGGAAAATTACCGAAAATATTCCCCTCTTGGGTCTATTTAAGCACGATTTCGTGTAGGCTTTTGATAATCTCGCATGAATTTGCTTAGTAAAATAATCTCTCTAAATTCTTACTCTCTCCCTTTTTTTTTAACATTGAACAGTGGTGAAGACCTTTGAACAGCGTTTGAAACAATGGGTCACTTCCCTTTCAAACGAGGACAAACTAGCTTTCAAAATTTATCACGTAGACCCTCTATTGAATTATATGCAATTAGTGATTAATTTTGACTTCCTTCATGCCGCTGTTAACCATTGGGACTCCAACCACCATCTCTTCTTATTTAAAGGGGACAAAATTATTCCCCTTCCTGGTGAATTCGAGGCCTTGCTAAGCTTCCCTACAAATACTCTCCCTGTGACTTATTCGCCCCCATTTTCGGATCCCAAACCTACATTCCAAAGATTTTTCGGCTTGTCCGACAATGATATGACCAATATTAGAACTGAAGAAGGCGTGAATTTAATTCAATTTATTAAACATTTCGTCGCCCCTCGTGACAACATGACTAAACAACGCTTTATAATTCGTGCTTTATGCTATTGTCTTGTTGTCAATTGTTTACTTAGGACAGGCAAAGAATATAAAGATTATTCCATGGTGTCCGCAGTAGAGCAAATAGAGGGATGTCATTCACCCGCTCCTTTGGCTTTGGCAGAAACCATTCTATGGTGTCCGTAGTAGATCCTAACGAAAATTGTTTCACGGGAAGTCCACTCCTATTACACGTAAGTTTTTTTTCATCGTTTTTTGAGCGCAAGCCATGAAGTTGCGCTGGTATGTCCAGCGCAATCTTCTGCGCTGCGTGCGGATGGCGCGCCCAACTTATTCTGATGCGCGCGCCACCTGCTCGTGTAAAAACTGATTTTTTTTTCAGATTTGGCTCATGGAGCGTTTGCGAATAGTTAACGAGCCACAAAATATCGAGGCTAATGGAGTACGGGACATTCCCTAGACGTTGAATCCTTTACAAGCACAAGAATGAAGAGGAATGGACGTCGTTTTTCTGTCACGAGTTTCCTAACATACGTTTTGTGATTCCTTGGTGGAACATAAATAGTATGGTTGGGAGTAGTCTCAATTTCCCTTACATTAGGCTTTTAGGCCTATCTAGTGCTACTTACATTTTTCCTTGCAGGGTAATGAGACAATACGGGATAAAATAGATTATTCCCCCGCAAGACTGTGATGCACCCAAAGATGTGACTTTTAGACCCGAGCGAATTTTTCGATGGATAAAGTATTGGTCAAGTCTTCCAAGGTGGGTAGTACAAAATCTTGCTGCGAGTATTGTATTATCTTCCTTTTATAAAGCTTGGATGAATGTGGCGGATAAGGGCAAATTAAACAAGGCCGGATCTCAATATCAAACTTCCACAACTCGCAATCCACCTAAGCCTTTAATGCATTCCGCCACCACTACCCCTCTTAGTGGCCAAAACAAAGGAGTGAAAAGAAAATTGGACTTCTCATCTCCTAAGGCGCAATCGAAGGAATCCAAAAGGAAAGCTCCCTCCAAACCCGCACAAAAAGGTGTGATAATCAAGGAACCTTCGCAGCAAACTCGAAAGAGGACTCTAACAAAAGCTTCTGAAAAGGGAAAAAGGGTTAAAAAGGCTCCTATTCCTAAATTGAAGAACAATGTATGGGTCAAGAAGAAGACCGTAGGAGAAAGCTCTAAGGTTTCTGAAAATACTGCGATGGAAACTACTCCTTCATCATCCGTGACAATTGAGGATATAGTGAAGCCTTAGAGTGTTACAAACTTTCTCTTTTTTTTTTAAACAAAGTGTAATCACTACTATGCCCCTTTACTTTATTTATGATCTAGTTCAACAATGTCTCCTTTTTATTTTAATTTGAATGAAATAAAAATGAGCTTTATGTTTTGATATCCTGATATGATCGAATCATATAGATTTCCTACGTATTCGTATCACGAAATCAGGTCGTTGCATAGTTCTAATTTTGTTATTATGTATATTATTATTATTATTTTTCTTTAACTCCTTATGTAGAAATTAAATGAAAAAATTAATTAAACTTTGTTTAAAAAGAATTAAATCAAAGTTTAATTTTTATATTTTCCGAGTACATGTTGATATTCACAAAATGCCCTCCTTTTATCGTAAGTAGAAGTTGCAACTTCGTTCAAACAAAAAAGTTTGGGTTCGTAGTTTACGATCAGGTGGTGCACGCAACATCTAAGGTTGTGCGAACCTGTTGTGCGCAACTGAATGCGTTGCGCGTGACATCCGCGCGCAACTATTCCAGTTGCACGCGACACCTGTATACGAGTGTTTCGAAAAAAGTTTTTTATTTTCTACGCTATTACCCCCCCAGTGTGAAGATTTTTTTCGTGAAGTTCGATAAAAAATCTGAACAATTAGAATGGTTTATCATTTTTAAATTACCCCCCAAGTGTTATGTATTTTATCGTGTCATTCGGTAAAATGCATAACACTTAGAATCTTTCAATTGAATGCTAATTAAAGTTAGTTGTATGAATGAACGAGTTAATCAGGATTTCATATGTAATATTTCTTAAGTCGATCAATTGTTATTAATTGGCGAATTTCATCTCCTCTAATGTCCATTAATCTAATGGCTCCTCCTGATAGGATTTCAATTACGCGGTGGGACCTATCCAATTAGGTTTGAATTTCCCTCTTGGATCGGTAGGTGGACCCCTAACCTCTTTTAGTACAAAGTCACCTTCTTTTATATTTTTGGGTTTTACTCTTTTATTGAAATGACGCGCAATGCGCCTTTGGTAGACTTGTACATGATGCAAAGCTCCTCATACCTCGCTCTTACCCATTCAGCTTCCGGTAGCTTACATTCGAGTACGATGCATAGGGATGGTATTTCCAGTTCGACTGGTTGAACTGCATCCATTCCGAAAACTAAGGAGTATGGAGTTACTCCTATTGATGTTCGTATAGACGTTCTATAACCCCATAGTGCGAAGTGTAGTTTATTCGGCCAGTCTTTATAATTTCTGCCATTTTCTTAATGATGATTGTTATATTTTTATTTGCCGATTCTACAGCTCCATTCATTTGAGGTCTGTATGGGGATGAGTGATGATGTTTTACTTTATAACGAGTTAAGAGCGTCTCGACGCCAGCTTTGAATTGAGATCCCTGGTCACTAATTAGTTCATGTGGAACTCCATATCTACAAAATATGTTTCGTTCGATAAACTTTTCGACATGTTTAGAAGTGATATTTACGTAAGAAGTAGCCTTAATCCACTTGGTTAAGTAATCGACGACTATCAATACGTACTCGTGCCCTCCTGCTCCTGTTGGAGAGACTTTTCCAATTATGTCAATTCCCCAAGTTGAAAAAGGCCAAGGGGAAGTGAGATTATATAGTTCAGATGGTGGAAAGTGTTGTAAATTAGCAAAAATTTGGCACTCTGGACATTTTTTGACATATTGTATGCAATCATGTTCCATAGTAGACCAATATTACCCTTGTCGTGAATTTATTTTTGCAAGCATTTTACCATTCATGTGAGGTCCAAAAACACCTTTGTGAGTATACACCATAAGGCGTGTGGTTTCGGGTTGGTCTATACACAATAAACTTTGACCATTAGGTCCTTTAATTTTTTGCATAATTGATCATTTAATAGACTGTATTGAGCCGCAAGTGTTCGTAAGGCTCGTTGGTCTTTTGATGAAGTATTTTCGGGATATGTACCATGAGTAATATATTGGAGGATATGATCATACCAAGGATTGTTCCCTTCGATGTCATGTGTAATTTATTGCTATTTTAAGTGGAGAAGCATGTATAGTCATAGGAAGCCCTTGATAGTTGAACCTAATCATTTGATGAAGTGAGGATGGTATTGCTCCAAGCTCATGTATCCAAGGATGTCCAAGTAGAAGGTTGAATGTAGGTTTTATGTCCATAACGTGGAATTCAACCATCTTTTGTATTGGGCCTGTGGTAATCGGTAGCTTAACAGTTCCACACACCGATCTTCTCGAATTCTCATAGGCCCTAATGCTTTGTGTTGTTGATTGAAAATATTTTTCAGGATTAAGGCCTAAGTATTTTGTAGTTCGCAATGGGCATACATTTACAGCTGACCCATTGTCTACCAAAGTTAGAGGGATGTTGTATCCCTTGCACCCCACATTTAAATATAATGCATTGTTGTGGGTAGTGTTTGGGGGTTTTCTATGTGTCCTTCGGGAGAGTTACAATTTCCTATGAGACTTCCTTCTTACGCCTGTACCTGCACCTAGCAGACTTCCTTCTTGCGCCTGTACCTGCACAAGTAACGGAGACTCCGGATGGGGGGTGGGAGTTCCGCCTCCGAAGATTAAGTTAGTATCTTTTCGAAGTGGAATAAGAACAGTAAAAGCTTCTCGGTTCGAGAGCGTTTCAGTAGGTTTGGGCTTTGTTTGGTTTTTTTTGTGGTTGCAATTAATGTATATGTGTCATAAATGAGGTCTACCCTTACTATTTATAGTAAGGGAGAACTGTACCTCAATTAGGGTATAAGGGACACGTGTCTGCAAAGGAATTGGGCCTTTGCAGACCGCTGAAAGATTGACACGTGTCAAGCCTTTATTGGGCCACGTGTCTTAGGGTATTTTCACCCTAAACATCTGCCCCTCACAGGTGAGATGTGGCAAACTCACGTGTCATCTGTGACAGACGTAGGGTGCATGGGGTAAGTGACGGTTCGTCTGCTTCCCCCCTCTTGAATTTCAAATTTTCGTGCAGAAGGTGACTGTTCGCCTTCTGCCTCTTTCTATAAGTAGGGTGGCTACCTCTTTCCTCCGCACTTTTTATTTTCAAAAATTTCCTGAGAAGCTCTGATACCGGCTGCTTCTTTCAAGACTTTCGAGCATCCGGTTTTCGCAAGAACTTGACATCTGCCTTCCGGCTGAGTGCGGATTTAGTAAGGTACCGTCTGCTTTCTCCCTCTTTGCCCCTAGATTAAGGACCTCACTCGGCATTTTGCCGCCTGGGTATATTTTGTCCAAAATTTCTGAATTACCCCTACCTCATCCGGGATTTCCCGTGTGAGGTTTTTGAAATATTTCCCTAGTTGTAAAATGCCCTCATCCGTCATTTTGCCGCATGGGGCTGGCTTTGGACAAGTCCAAAAATCCCCCTCATCCGGCGTCTTGCCGTCTGGAATGTTTAATACACTCCCATCCGGCATTGTGCCGCATGGGACCCCTTTGAGCCAACTTTGTTTTTATTCAGACTAGTCATAAGTAACCCCATCCGGCCTTTAGCCGTATGGGGGTGGTTTGATCAACCTTTGCTTTCAAACATCTTTCAAATTGCCCCCATCCGGCATTTAACCGTATGGGGGTAGTTTGAGCAGCCTTGGCTTTTTCTCGAACATCATTCAAATTGCCCCCATCCGGCATTTAACCGTATGGGGGTAGTTTGAGCAGCCTTGGCTTTTTCTCAAACATCATTCAAATTGCCCCCATCCGGCATTTAACCGTATGGGGGTAGTTTGAGCAGCCTTGGCTTTTTCTCAAACATCATTCAAATTGCCCCCATCCGGCATTTAACTGATGGGGGTAGTTTGAGCAGCCTTGGCTTTTTCTCAAACATCATTCAAATTGCCCCCATCCGGCATTTAACCGTATGGGGGTCGTTTGAGCAGCCCTGGCTTTTTCTCAAACATACAAATAGCCCCCATCCGGCTTTTACCCGTATGGGGGTCGTTTGAGATTCCTTGGCTCAAACTTTGTTTCAAATTGCCCCCATCCGGCTTTTAACCGTATGGGGGTCGTATGAGCAGCCTCGGCTTTTTCTCAAACGTTGTTTAAATTACCCCCATCCGGCGTCTAACCGTATGGAGGTTGTTTGAGCAGCCTTTAGCTTTTTCTCAAACATACAAATAGCCCCCATCCGGCTTTTAACCGTATGGGGGTCGTTTGAGCAGCCTTGGCTCAAAACTGTTTCAAATTGCCCCCATCCGGCTTTTAACCGTATGGGGGTCGTTTGAGCAGCCTCGGCTTTTTCTCAAACGTTGTTTAAATTGCCCCCATCCGGCGTCTAACCGTATGGGGGCTGTTTGAGCAGCCTTTAGCTTTTTCTCAAACATACAAATAGCCCCCATCCGGCTTTTAACCGTATGGGGGTCGTTTGAGCAGCCTTGGCTCAAAACTGTTTCAAATTGCCCCCATCCGGCTTTTAACCGTATGGGGGTCGTTTGAGCAGCCTCGGCTTTTTCTCAAACGTTGTTTAAATTGCCCCCATCCGGCGTCTAACCGTATGGGGGTTGTTTGAGCAGCCTTTAGCTTTTTCTCAAACATACAAATAGCCCCCATCCGGCTTTTAACCGTATGGGGATCGTTTGAGCAATTTCCAGCCCATCTCTGCTATCCCTCATCCGGGACTCCACCGCTTGGGGGGCTTTTAAATGAGCTTCCAATTAAACATGTCTGATCTATTTTTCTTTATTTCAGCTTCAAACACATTCGGAGATTTCCGCCTGTGTAGGTTTCAAGCCACCATCTCAGCAAATTCCAACCTCCAAAGGTACCGTCTGCACCCTTTTTCAATTCTTTTTGTTAATTTTCCGGTTGCATAGATAGGATATGGACCCTTCAATTATACACTCGGTACAGTTTACGACTGCTGTCAGGCGGTCACCAGGCACGGCTGAGTCTAGGACTGGGACTGCCGTCTGGGGGTATTTGGGCGAACCTTCACCTACCTCAAATCCGACCGTCTCTGTTCATGTGCAGGACAGAATGGCTCGGATAAGATGGACGGCAGTTGACCCGGATTACAAATCCGACGACGCAGCCGAAGATCCGGCTGAACCCAGAAACGAGGACCAGACGGCAGGACCGTCTGGTGAAATTCCTTTGGAAGAAACCCTGGGGACTCGTCAAGATTCCCCGAGTGGTCCGAGCACACCGGGTGATAGCATATTAGAAGACTCTGATTCTAATGCCGAAGGATCCGGCGATGAATCTGCTAGAGAAGGGTCTGGGTCCGAATCTGAAGCCCCTGCACAGGAGGCTGAGCCTATTGTTGAGGAGGCCTACAAATGGCCGGCTAAGGGGGATCCGACTGACATGACCATGTCTGCAAGAGACGTGGTCACCCTTACTGCAACCCTTCCTGCCTTTCTTTTTAAAAGGAAACCAGTTGGGAAGGACTGGGAAATAAGAGTCCCGCCTGTTAATGCAACCGTCGTATGGGAGGACGACTTGGACCATGCCGATGATTTTTTCGGCTGTTATGAGGCGGCATTCAAAGCAGGCCTCCAGTTCCCCCTTCACCCCTGCATCAAGGACATATTGCTGGGGTATGACTTGGGCGTATGGCAATTGACTCCTAACTCTTGGGTCAATATTTTGGGGTACATTGCCGCGTGTGAGCTGCAGGAGGTAAACCCCAGTTGGGAGGCCTTTTCACACATGCATTACCTCAGCCGGGCTCCGGGTGGGTGGAATGCCTGGTACACCCTTACCACCAACCAAGAATACATGATGACTTTGGAGAAGCCATCAAAGTGGACCAACTAGAAGAGCAAATTTTATGTCGTCTCTTCTCCTTCCACTTCCCTAAATCACCGGCTGCGGCGGTATAATAAGCACCCGACATTACTGGGCAAAAAATGCGCGCTCCCGAAAGTGCCGTCTGAGGCCTGGGACCAAATAATGGAGACGGGTCTCTTCCTCAAAACGACCCATCAGATGGAGGACGGAAGTGAAATCATCGTCCCAAAGTTCTGGGTACCCCTCCCGGAATGGTTAAGGGACGAGTCCTTCTTGTCCCTTTGCAATCTAAGTTCAATGTTTAAAAAGAGTAGGTTCATTAACCCATCCGGTATTCTGACACCTGATTATGCGTACACGCTCTAACTCGAATTTCCCTTTTTTGCAGGTAAAGCTAAAAGAATGGTGCCTCCTGAAAAGACACCTGCCTTCTCAGCTATTGAGCTGAGAAAGAAGCAAATCGAAGAGAAGAAGGCGGCACTGGCCGCCAAGAATGGAGTAAAACCTCTTCCATTTCTTACCGGATGACATATGATCTGCCTTTGTTTCTAACTGATTGCTTTGTTTTGACTATTTTCAGGGTGGAACCCAAGGCATGCCAAAATCACTAGCAAGCATGCACAAAAGACCGGCTGGTGTGATACCCCAGCCGGCTTCAAAAGCTCCAAGGCTGCCGGGTCCACCTTTGGCAGCTAGTCCTGCAAAGAGGACGTCTGACCCTGCCAGGCCAACCACTGCAGGGAAGAGCCTGCAGCTAACGCCGAGTGCTTCGGCGGGCCAGACCCGGATGGGATCTGGCTCAGATGCGGCTGGGGGGGATGGCACCCCACAGCCTGTACAAGGTAAAACCTCTGCCTTTGACCCCCCCTGGCCGCTTGGGCATATGAGAGTAAAAACTCAAGCAAGCCAGTCTGGGGGCTCCTCTGGCAGCCGCATGAATATAGGCGGCGCCTATGCCCAGTATCTGACAGATAACCCTTCCTTTGCAGATGACTCTACCAGCCGGCCCGACTACAACCAATACGCCAAGAGAATGGTCAAGACTCTGACCCGTTCTGAAAAGGAGGCGGTGCCGGCTGTACACCAGGTTAACCTGGATCGCATCAACTCTCTTCTTGCTGAGGTAAATAACCCGAATGCCCTATGCTTGTCTCAAGCTCTGCTTCTGCCGGATGAGTAGTAATTATCATCATTAGTTCTAACTCCTTTTCCGGTTGGTACCATAGGTGATGCTGAGAGTGGACGGGCTCCGAGTCCCCTTGCGTAAAAAGCAAGAGGAGGTAAGAGACGCTCAGAAGCGTGCCCTTGACCTAATTGACGTTAGTCAATTTCACAGTATTAAATATGATTTGGCAACTAAAGAGAGAGAGTTGCAACAGGAGGAATTACTGAAAGAGGCTGTGCTGGCTGGGGATGAGGCCAAGAAGAAAGTTGATGAACTTGAGCTCAAGGTCAAGGCCCTCCAGGCTGATCTCAGAGCTCTGGAAGGGGCTGACAAGGAAAATGCCAACCTCCGCCAGAAGAACAGCGAGCTGACTGTCCAACTCTCTAATATTCAGGCGGCCCACAAAAAGGAGCTGAACGAGGAACTCAGCCGCCTGATTACAGAGAATGAAGCCGACTGCGAGGAGCGCATGAAGCTGGCTTGGGACCTCATCCATCCGGACTCTGACTTTGACTATTTCCACCTCCGTTACTTGTATGCTTCTGAAGTTTATGAAGCTCGAGTACTCGGCACTCCTGCCCCTCCTCCTTTCGACGAGTGGGCTGAGAAGGGGTTAGGGTCAGAGCCGGATGGGGTGCCAATGGGAAACCAGCCGGAGCAGCTGCAGGAGCAGACGGCTGAGACTCAAGTTGGGCAAGCTCAAGGGTTGGAGCAGCCTCAGCAACAAGAGCAACAGCAAGATTGATATTTTCTTTCTTTTTTTACCGGCCTGCGTGCCGTGTATTTTCGATGTATCTTTCCCGGACAGGGGTCCGGCTAACATTTCAATTAACCTATTAACCGACACAGTCGGGTTTTCTATCTATTATTTGCAATTTTTTTATATGCATTTTTTTTTATATGCATTTTTACAAGTATTTCAGCCGTTCTGTATATGCCGGATGAAGAAGAGATACCACAATATGCCCCTGAAATGGCTACCTGTTTACCCCAACAGTAGACAGGCAGTCGTTTCATGGAAGCCGGATGGGGGGTCAGTGACTGACCTAACCTTGCCCCGTCTGGTACAATTATATATAGGATGGGATGTAAAACCGTTTAGGTGGTTACGGTGGCCCATTAGGAATTTCATTTTTCCGGATGGACCTCTTTTGGGTCCTTGCCGGATGAATGCTAGATGCAAAGGATCATCTCTAACGGCTGCAAAATTGTTTGACAAATGCCGTTGAGTTATTGGATCGCTAGAACAATGTTCCACCCAGAAGGGAGCTGTTCTTTCAAGTGATTCACCCGGATGGACCTCTTTTGGGTCCTTGCCGGATGAATCCCAGATGCAAAGGATCATTTCTAACGGCTGCAAATCGTTTTAGACAAACGCCGTTTGAGTTATGGGATCGCTAGAACAATGTTCCACCCAGAAGGGAGCTGTTCTCTTCAGTGATTCACCCGGATGGGTGTCACCGGATGACTGCTCTTTTTGGAGCAGTGGTTTTAACAAGTGTTCTTCCGTCTGTGTTCTTGCACTAGACAGGTGCAAATACAATTGTATGAATGGAAATTATATGCTTTCACATTTCAATCCTTAGAAGTAGTACTTTTTCAAGTTATCTACATTCCAGGTACGAGGCAGCCGCATTCCGTCTGGGGTTTCCAGACGGTATGTGCCGTTTCTAACTTCTTCAAAAATCCGGTAGGGTCCCTCCCAGTTTGGGGTCAGTTTCCCTTGTTCGTATGCCCTACCAGTTGCTTCAAGCTTTCGTAATACAAAATCTCCAACTTTGAGGGGGCGTTTAAGCACCTTTTTGTTGTAGGCCCTCGTCATTCGAAGGCGGTAGATTTCATGACGCAAGGCGGCGTTGCCCCTTCTTTCTGGAAGAGTATCCAGAGACAGGCGCATGGCTTCCCAATTTGCCTCTTCATCATACAACATGATTCGAAGTGTTGGCTCATATAATTCAATGGGAAGCACCGCCTCTGTGCCATATGCCATAAGGAATGGAGTTTCACCGGTTGACCCCTTCTCAGTAGTTCTGATGGACCAAAGAACGTGAGTTAACTCTTCTGCCCAAAGCCCGCCTGCCTTCTCGATCTTTTTCTTTATGCCGCCTGAGATGAGCTTGTTGAAAGCTTCAACTTGACCGTTTGCTTGCGGACGGCCAACGGATGCAAAGTAGTGGGAAATCCCTTGATCTTGCAACCAAGTCTTCAGGACAGGCGTTTCGAACTGGGGGCCATTGTCAAAGACCATTGACATTGGTACACCGAACCGGGTGATGACATTTCTCCAAATGAAGGAGATGACATCCTTAGTTTTGATGCCCTTTACCGTCTCGGCCTCAACCCACTTGGTGAAGTAATCAACAGCCACCAAAATGTACCTTCTGCCGCCTGGGGCAGGAGTGTATGGCCCCAAAACATCCATGCCCCATTTTGCAAAGGGAATTGGGCTGTGAATAGCTGTCATATCAGTTGCCGGCTGCCTTATCAGCCGGCCGAACCTCTGGCACTTGTCGCATCTTTTCACCAGATCTAATGCATCCGCCTCTAGTGTAGGCCAAAAGTATCCTTGCCGCCGGGTTCTTTTGGCGAGGGTCCTCCCGCCAATGTGAGATCCACAGAAGCCGGCGTGGAGATCTTCCAGTATTTCCTTGCCCCGTTCTGGGGTAACACACTTGAATAGCGGCTGCAAGTAACCCTTCCGGAACAGTTCACCGTTGTGCATTGCGAAGCTTAATGCTCGTCTTTTAAGAGCAGCTGCTTCGGATGATGTTTCCGGTAGAGTGCCGTCTTCCAAGTAATTCCGGATGGGGTCCATCCATGTGGAGCTTCGATCTAGAAATCCAATGGGGTCATGTTCAATGCTTTTCTTTTCCATGACTTCCCAGAAGACTGATCTAGGCGTATCACATGTGGCGGAGGATGCAAGTTTGGATAGTGCATCCGCCTGATTATTCTCGGATCTGGGTACTTGACTTAGGTTGAATTCATCAAATGCCCCAGCTTCCTCTTTGACCGCCTGCAGATACATAATCATCACCGGATGGGTGGCCTCGTAGTCACCGTTGTACTGGCTAACGATGAGTTGGGAATCTGAGCAGGCATCAACTTTCCTTGCCCCGACCGCCTTACACATGCGGATACCGGCTAGCAGGGCCTCGTATTCAGCTTCATTATTCGAAGCTTGAAACTTGAATCGTAAAGCGTACTCGTATTTGTCCCCCTCCGGAGAGTGAATAATTACACCCGCTCCGCAACCATTCAGCGTAGAGCTCCCGTCTACATAAACCCTCCAAACTTCATCAGTTTTATCCGGCTGTATTGGCCTTGTCATTTCAACAATGAAGTCGGCAAACGCCTGACCCTTCACTGCTCGCCTGGGTTCGAAAGTGATTTCTAAGCTTTGGATTTCCACAGCCCATTTAATCATTCTTCCGGATGACTCTAAAGTGGTCATAGGCCTTTTGAGCGGCTGATCAGTGTAGACGGTCACCGGATGTGCTAAAAAATACGGTTTCAACCGCTTGACTGCTTTGAACAAAGCCAGACCGAATTTTTTGATCATGGGATAACGAAGCTCAGCATTTCGGAGGACATGGCTTATAAAGTATACCGGGAGCTGATTACCGTCTCTCTCAACAAGGAGGACGGCGCTCAAGGAGTGATCCGAGACGGCCAAGTACATGTAGAGAGCCTCCTGGGGTAGGGGACTCGCCAATCTTGGCAAAGAATGCAGGTGTTGCTTCAGCCGTTGAAATGCCGCCTCAGCCTCTTCACCCCATTCAAACCTTGACCTCTTTTTGATTGCTTGAATGAAATACAGGCACTTGTCACCTGACCGGCTGAGGAATCTCCCCAGTGCCGCCAGGCAACCGGTAAGCTTTTGAGCCTCCCTGACGGTACGTGGCGACTGCATGTCAATCATCGCCTGTACTTTGTCCGGATTGGATTCTATGCCCCTCTAATTAATCAAAAATCCAAGAAACTTCCCGGACTCAACTCCAAAGACGCATTTTTTAGGATTTAACATGACTTTATGCCGTCTAAGGGTGGTGAGAGTTTCTCGGAGGTCGGCTAGATGATTCGCCTGCAGCTTTGATTTGACAATCATGTCATCAATGTACACCTCCACGTTCCTTCCAATCTGATCATAAAAGACCGAGTTCATCATTCGCTGGAAAGTAGCAGGTGCATTCTTCAACCCAAACGGCATCACCTTGTAGCAATATAGCCCTTGATCTGTGACGAAAGCCGTCTTCTCTTGGTCTTTCTTCCACAAGGGTATCTGATGGAAGCCGGAATAGGCGTCCATGAAACTTATCAGGGCATGGCCGGCTGTAGAGTCTACCAAATGATCTATCTTTGGAAGCGGGTAGCTATCCTTTGGACAAGCCCTGTTGAGGTCCGTGTAATCTACACACATCCGCCAGGTTCCATTCGGCTTTTTCACAAGGACGACATTGGCTACCCAATCCGGGTAGTAACATTGCCGGATGAATCCAGCATCCAAGAGTTTCTTGACCTCGGTTGCTGCCGCCTGGGACCTTTCCTCGCCATGGTTCCGTTTCTTTTGCCTGACCGGCTTCTTCTTAGGATCCACAGCGAGTCTATGTACAGCAAGATCCGGACTTACACCCGGCATCTCTTCTACTTCAAAGGCAAACACATCTTTGAACTCCTTCAGCAAAAGGAGCAAACCTGATCCCAAACTTTCAAACGCAGCCGTTCCAACCTTGACGGTTCTGTCTGGCCGACTGTCTTCAAGGACAACATCAATTATTTCTCCTGCCGGCTGAGGGCGAAGGACGTTTGTCCTCTCCCCGGACAGTGATTGCTATTGTTTCTCCTTCACAGGCGCCAGTTGGTCCGCCTTCCTCTTTTTACCGGCTGGCTTTGTAGCCGGTAAGCTTTGATCACAGTCGTCAAGTTCAACAATTTCTTTCTCTTGACCGCCTGTGTCAAGCGTTGGTTTGATGTCCGAGAGGTAACACTCTCTCGCCATCTTTTGGTCCCCACTCAAGGAACCGACTGTGCCATCATCCCTTTCAAACTTTATCAACATTAGAGATGGGATGATGACTGCCTTTGAGAGGTTAAGGGTTGGACGGCCAATAATCAGATTGTAGGCAGTCAGCTCTTCTACAACAAGAAACTTGACAACCATATGCCGGCCCTTACCCTTCTCTCCGAACCGGATGGGTAGATCAATCATGCCCACCGGATGTACTACTCCTCCCCCAAAACCTACAAGAGGGTATGAGGCCGGAAGCATGCTACTGGGCTTATACTTGAGTTTCCCCAAGCACCGGTAGCTGATGAGGTCGGATGAGCTCCCGGTATCAATCAAGATCCGGCCAACTCTTTGATTGGCGATTTTGCACTCGATGACTATGGGGTCATCATGAGGCCGCCTGACCTCACCCCTATCTCTCTCGGAGATGTTAACTTTCGGAAATGAATATTCAGACGACTGGCCCTCATCCACTGAGTTGACCAGTTTCCGAATGTTGTCTTTTGTGCCCCGAATGGTAGGCCCACCTCCCGCAAATCCGCCGGCTATGGTCAGGATGGTTTCCTCATCCGTATCCGATTGAGTAGTCGTCTTCTTTGGGGGTGGTCCTCTTGCTTGTTTAGGTGTACCCCTTGACTTGGAAAGATAAGATTTGAGAGCCCCCTCATCAGCGAGCCGGTCGAAGAGCCGCCTGAGGCTAAAGCAACCCTCAGTGTCGTGGCCAATTTCCTCGTGAAAAAGACAATATTTGCTCTTATCCCGGGCGCTTAGAGGACTCTTCATAGGAGACGGCTTTTCAAGATTCAACCGGTCCTTTACTTCGTTGAGAATGGAGGTACAGTCCTTGTTGAACTCGTACTTTGGCACATACGGATCCGACCTCTTCCTTTTCTGGAAAGGTTGTCCGGATGAGTCTGCCGCCCATACCCCCTTTCTCTTGTCTTCCTTTTTGGCCGACTGGGTAGGCCGATTCTCTTTTTTATCGGATCTTTTGTAATCCGTTGGAAGTTTAACAACACACAATTCCACTGCCTGAATGTAGGCCTCCGCCTTCATGAGTGCCTCGTGAAGAGTGGAGACCCTCTTCCTAACCAAGTCAAACTTAAAAGTTGATCCATCTTTTAAGCCTTTGAAGAAATCAGTATAGGCAACGTCATCAGACAATCCATGGATTTGGATCCTCATCAGGTTAAACCGCCTGACATATGACCGGAGCCCCTCTTTGTCTCCCTGTTGTATTGCCCCTAGATCAAGGCTTGTTTTCTTGGCAGGGATGTTCATAGAAAAGTTGGACGTAAACCAGTAGGCCAAGGTCCTGAAATTATTGATGCATCCGGATGGGAGATTACCAAACCACGTTGAGCAATCCCTTTCAACGTAGCCGGGAAGCACCGGCACCATGCGGCATCATCCAAACCCTGCAAATACATCAGGTTGGTGTATGCCATAAGGTGATCTTCCGGGTTGGTGGTACCGTCGTAGGCGCCTACCAACACGTTTTTGATTTTAGACGGCTGGGTCATCTCGGTGATTTCTCTGGAGAACGCCGTTGGTTGTTCCCCAAGGTTGAGCAGCCGGAGCTGCCAGTCCATAGGCTGGACGGGCGACTGATGCTGCCCCCCGAAAATACCTTCCTGTGCATAGGGGGATCCAAAGGGCGTATACGGTGTTCTATGCACTTCCGGTTGGATCATATGGGGGCCGGATCGAGCGGAAACCTCGCTCGTCCGGCTGTCATTGTTTGTTCTCGAGTGCCTTCCTGAGGTAGCATTGAAGCTGTCTCGAAAGGTCGATGTCAATGCCGACTCGGATCGCTGAGTCTTTTTATCTTGGATGAGCGTCCGGGCATCAGAATAGATTTTCTTGGTTCCATCTGGCTGAATGTGCTGGACGGGCTTTCTGACTCCATCTATAGGAGTGTGCATCTTTGATAAATCAAAGAGCCTAGCTGGCATGTCTGACTTCGGATGTGGGGTAGATGCTCTACCCTTGACTGTTTTGGCCGTCTTTTTACCGTGACGCCTTTCTTCCGCCTGACCCTTACGGGGGCCGGCTGTGGAGTCCAGAAGGCCTTTGATCTCTCCTTTGAAGCTCATCATCATATTCATGAGCTCATCTCTGGAGACTGGGGAGTCTCCAGCGGTAGAGGTTAACCCAAGCGGCCCCCTAGTTGGCTTGCTAGGAGCCGCCTGGTTCCCTTCCCGTTCTCTCTTATCTTTGGAACGGGTGTTCTTGGTCCTCAAAGAGCCATCCGCAGCAGTGTAGGCTTCCAAGTCATAGTTATCGGCTGTATCTTGGTCCGAATGGACCTCAACCTCCCCAGTAGGCAGATTGCCTTTACCAGGTAGTATAGGCTCAGATGTCATCTAGAAAGTACTCTCCCCACAGACGGCGCCAGATGTTTGGGGGTTTTCTATGTGTCCTTCGGGAGAGTTACAATTTCCTAGCAGACTTCCTTCTTACGCCTGTACCTGCACCTAGCAGACTTCCTTCTTGCGCCTGTACCTGCACAAGTAACGGAGACTCCGGATGGGGGGTGGGAGTTCCGCCTCCGAAGATTAAGTTAGTATCTTTTCGAAGTGGAATAAGAACAGTAAAAGCTTCTCGGTTCGAGAGCGTTTCAGTAGGTTTGGGCTTTGTTTGGTTTTTTTGTGGTTGCAATTAATGTATATGTGTCATAAATGAGGTCTACCCTTACTATTTATAGTAAGGGAGAACTGTACCTCAATTAGGGTATAAGGGACACGTGTCTGCAAAGGAATTGGGCCTTTGCAGACCGCTGAAAGATTGACACGTGTCAAGCCTTTATTGGGCCACGTGTCTTAGGGTATTTTCACCCTAAACAGGTAGTGTCTTTTGAAGGCAAATCATCATTAGTAAAAATGATTGATTTGTCAGATTTCTCGCTAGTACGCAAGCTAACAAGATCTTGAGGGGTTGTGTCTGTGCTTACAGACAAAGCCGTTAGAGCATTCATAAGAGAATTCCTATGTTCTTTAGAAGTACTTAGGATTTCCCAAATGCTAACATTCGCCTTAGATTGGCGAAGTTGTTTGACCAATGGATCTTCCACCTCAAGTGGACGTGGTATTTCATTTTGCATTTGACCTTGAGTTTGATTTTGTGTGGTCGAAGATCCATTTGGTGGTGGTGCTTGGTAAACTCGCCCAGAACGATTTAGATGATCTATCTTGCTTGGATTATTTGTATTACTCTTAAACCAAATTTCTTCTAGAGGCTTTGAGTGTGCCTTCATTTCAAGATGTTCCATGAGTTGAGCTTGATGCCATTGTTCATCCAAGGAGAGATTTGATAAGTCTTGTGACTTTCCCAAGAAATGATCCCAATCAAGCGCTCCATTTGTTTCATTTTGTAAACAAGATGGAGGTGGGACGGCGGCATACTTAGAGACATATAAGTCTTGAAATTCGTCATCCCATAGTACACATACTTCATTAGTTGCCCCTATGAGTATTGTGGATAGAGGTTCTCCTATAGGTGTGATATAGTTCAAAGGATTGAACATATCACTTCCCATATGGTCCTCATTGATGTGAAACACCCCTAAGGGGATGCATTATTATTAGGTTTAGGCGTGGGAATTCTCCCATCTTCTACCAAATCTTGTATTTTATGCTTTAAGACAAAAAAACGTTCAGTATGTATCGTGTCAATTGCCTCTATGATAAGCGCAATAAGCATTACCATCCCAATTAGCAAAACTTCTTTCTGGTTGAGTGGGTTGTGTTGGTCCTGTTGGTGCAAGTAAACCTTTTTCATTTAATTTCTCTAGCAATTCTTTATAGCTCACAGGAAATGGAGTAAATTTTCTTTTTCTTGTCCATCTTTTCCTAGGATCATTATATTGATTCGTGTTATTGTATTGCGTGGTGGTCACAAATACATCAATAAAGGATAATGTGCTATCATTCCCCTTCTTGTAGTTATTTTTATGTTGATGATGATGATGGGGTTTATTTGATTTTTCTTTAGCAAGATCATCTTCAATCCTAGTAGCCACGGAATAGACCTTTTGAAAAGTGACTAAACCAAGGTAACATAGATGTTTGTTGTACTTTTCATGATAGTTGTCAATGAATTTTTGTACTAATTCGAGTTCGGGTGGCCTTTGGGCTAGGTGGGCCGCCTTTTCTCGCCATCTACCATATAAAGCAAGGAAACCTTCATCGTCGCCTTGCTTAAGCATTTCGAGTTCACGTAGAGTGGATTTGAACTCTACGTTACTCTCATATTGGGTAATGAAAGCCGAAACTACATCTTCCCATGTTGCCTTGAATTTTGGATCTAGCCCATGGTACCACTCTTTTGCGGTTGGGTCTAGAGATAAAGGGAAAGTCAAAGTATAAAGCTTAGGATCAACTCCCTTTAATGCCATGGTGCCAGTAAAACACATTAAATGATTTTGTGGATTATTGGTCACCTTAAATATTGGCAAGTTCGTAGCTACGAACTTTTCTGGTAAAGCAAGTCTTGCGGGAGGAGCAAACTTTTCTGCGTCGAAGTACTGGTTCCCCATTGTAGAACGAAGAACTAGTTTCTCCAACGACTTTTCTTTGATGGATAATTATTCCATCTTTTCTTGCAAGGCTAAGGATTCAACATTTTTCTTATTAGCCTTTTCAATTTTCTTAATTCTTTTCTCCTCAGCTTCTTAAGCCTTTTCCTCTCTTAAACGAAGAATCTCCTCTTGAAGTTCTTCAATGGTTGACATTGTTGTTGGACTAGGACTAGTTGTCGAAAAATGGTTTGAAAGGGATTGATCTTTGGGTGGTAAACGTAGAAGGCGAGTTGTAATACCCCGTATTTTTATACGTATTTTATTTAATATATAAACATTTTATACGTATTTTATTTAATATAAATATATTTTATAAGGGTATTTAAATAACTCTAGCATTTTATTTATGATGTTTTAATTATTTATCCCATGTAAATTGGGAATATTTTACAAAAGGAAAGGTCGTTTAATTAATTAATTAATAGAAGTTGGGGTTTTATTTTAAGAAATTATGATTTTTTTAACAAGTTTTAGTAGGGAAGGGATTAGGAAAAACTAAAGTAGGAAAGTTTAGGGTAAAAGGGGAGATAGAGAAGGGGTATAAATATCCCACTTATGAGGCAATTCAACTTTGCCTAGAGTGGAGAAAACTCAAGGTAAACTTCTCTCCTTTTTCTCTTTATTTTTCTCTTTCATTTTTTTCTTTCTCTCTCCTTCCCTTCCCCTCTTGCCGTGCACACCACCACCGGTAGCCACCAACACCACCAGTGGGCCGCCGGCCACCAGCACCAGTCGGCAGCCGGCAGCAGCGGCGACCACCGGTAGTGGCGCCGGCCCCCTGCTGTCGGCAGCCCGGTTTTTCGAAAAAAAAAGGTTTTCTTTTTTAAAAATCAAATCTTTATTACCCAAAACTAATCTATGCTATAGTCTAATTATAAATTATGAGTTTGGAGGTTTAATTTTGATGTTTGGTTATTGTAATTGTGTTAATTAATTTTCAGATTTGGTTTTTATTTAAAAAGCCCCAATTTTTGAAACCCTAGGTTCTTGATTCATGATTTATTGAAAGATTATGATGTATAATAGGGTAGGCCTTTGTTTTAAGTATTTTAAAACCTAATTACAGCAAGTTTTAATTATAATAAAGTGTTGGAATTTTATGTAGAGCACTTGATATTAGGTTTCTTGAAGAAATTTTAATTGCCCATTAATTGGGACTTAATTTATGGTGTTTTAAATATAATTTCAGCTTATTCTAATTAAATTATGAAGGGTTTTAAAATAGTATATATTGCTGGAAATTTGTTTAGAGTGGATATTAATACTCTATTATGGATTTAATGTGTAGGAGACTTTGAAGAAAGCGATTTCTACTAGTCGTGGCAGTTTTAATAACGTACTCAAGGTACGTTCGCGTACTTATCATATTTTGATGATGTAGAATCATGTTAGGCTTGATTTCAATCAATTACAAGTAGTATCATGCTAAGGTTTATGTATGGAATCGTGAATTTATGGTGTTGGTGATTGAATTGTGAATTTATGGTGTTGGTGATTGAATTGTGAAGCATGAATTATTTGTGATGGTTTATGGTTGAAAAATTATATTTTGGGCATGTTGTGTTTGAACCACACTTTTATTTATGGCATGTTAGAATGAATGATTAATTAAACTACATGTTTAATTATGTTTGGAATATTGAAAAGGAATTTTATTATGGTTCAAATAATTTTTATTGATGCTTTAAGCATGAGGAAGGAGCTATATAAGTGTCTATGTACACAAGGAATAAATAGTATGTTGGTGCCTTTGTGCACTTAAGGTGTTTTTAACACCGAGGGATAGGATTTTTGGCGTATTATGCGTTTAAGGTGTCTTTGACACTGAGGTAGAATTAAAAACGGTTCAACAATGAATAATATGTGGTCACTAATTATTCTAGAATTAAATTGGTATGTTTGTTTGATTGTATAATTATGGTTGATTGACTTATTATGCTTTGAGAGTCATCACCAAGTCTAAAAATATGTAAATAACGTAAAATGAAAGAGATTACGCACCAAAACTATTGGAACGTGTATACCTTGAGTATGAACAATGGGGGGAGTTATGGGGTTTTATATTTAACCATAACTTCTAATGGGGTTTTATATTCCTTTTTTATTATTTATTATTATGCGCAGGAATTCCGCCACCTTTGTGTGGTTTTGTCGCTGGCACGGTTAGCTCCCGTGCCAATTAACCTCAAATTTATTTGGGGGAGGTTAGGAGGAGGAAACCCGTTCGATGCGTAATCAATGAAAAATGAATTAATTAGTGTCTAGTCATTGTGTTATGTTGATTGGTGTGTTTGTAAACAGGTGCAATGAGGTAAGTCTGTGTTGATAGGTGAAAGCATGTTAGTGTGGCTAATTTACGCTTATGTACTCAGCTTTGCTGATTGTGTGTGTTTGTGTTTTTGGCCATGTCTTTATCTTGGCCCTATGATGACCCATTTTTAATGGAGAGTAGTGGAAACAAGTAGAGATAAACTTTTCAGGTATTGAAGCATGATCATGATGGGGCATGATTGAAGAGTGAATCCTACTAGTTTTCATTAGATTACAATGTGTTTTATGCTTTATTTATTTATGATATTCTATGTGTGGACTAACATAATGGTTTGATATTTTATTTATGATATGATATTTATGAATAAGGGCCTTTAATGGTTCCAAGTTGTAGTTTGATTTTATTTGACTTGTTCATTTGGTTTTAAACTTTATTTTTGTTTTGTTTTAAACTTTATTTTCGTTTGGTTGACTTTGGGTTGACTTGTTTAATCGGTTTTTAATTTTGAGTCTTCCGCTGTGTATCTTTGATAATTGCCTTAGCCGTTTTCACGGTGGCGGTAATGTCTTAGTTATTCTTAAGTCGTATTTTTAAAAGAGTAGAATGGGTATTTAAAGGAAAAGAATTTCTAGGGTGTTACAAAGTGGTATCTAGGAGCTTAGGTTGAGATTTTAAATTACCACTAACCTGAAAACATTTTTCTTACTTGATTTAAACTTGGCCAAATTTTTTTTTTAATTATTTATTTATTTATGGTCCGAAATTTTTTTTTTAGAACACTCGAAATTTTTTTTTTCTGTATCGGAAATTATTTTATTTAATTTTTTTTTTTATTAGGGCCGAAAATTATGACTCTTTTTTTAGGGGGTAAATATGTATCCTTTATTTTTATGTATTGCAGGAAGCAAGGATTGAGGTAAGTATTATGTGTTAAAAGCTTTTACTAACATGTTGGTGAGCTTGGGTAGGAGAAAGAAAGGGCATATAGGCTAAGATTTAAATTATTCCCTATGTGCATAACTTTATTTTGAGTGATCAAGCATGTGATTTGACTAGCTGTTTGTTGATAAAAGCATGAAAAATGTGTATTATTCTATGTGAACCCTAAAGATTGTATGATTGGACACCGAACTTAATATCCTACAAGACTGTATTATTTATTTTATTTTATTTCTTTAGGGAAGGGAAATCTTTTCTAAGCCTTTCTCTCTACAGGATGCCAATCTTTCCTAGCAAGTTTGCACAAATGGGATCTCTTGTAAAGAAAAATAATGAACACCCCTATGACTTTGTAGAAAAGATCAGATACTTTTGTTCCTACCTGAGCAATGTCTTACGAGAGAAAGTTTATGACACCCCTGATCGTATTTCGGCAATGATTGTTCATTGTCTTCCAGAGGAGCCCCCTTACACCGCTGTCAAACAGAGATTTTCTGATTTTTACCTTCCAGGAGACGTCCCAAATTACCATAAATACAGAGACTATTATGGCCAGTGGTATCCAGATTATATTTTCTTATCTAAATATCTCGTAAGGGTGGAGAAAGCTTATTGTCAACACTTACACCTTCCCTACCCTGACTACTACTATGATAACCCAGTAGGGAACAATCCTCCTCCTAATCAACAACCAGGAAATTCTGCTTCTTCTTCTTCTTCTTCTTTTTCTTCGTCAGGGGGTGATCAAGCAGAGAATGGGGAACAACAAGAGGGTAATAGTTCACTTATGGACATTTCTGATCCAAATCCAAATCAACCTCCAACTCCAATAATTATAGATATTTTATCGAATGAGGAGGAAGAAGGGGAGTTTGTACAAGTACAACCTGAACCTGAGTCACCTGAACCAATGGAAGAGTCAAATGATTCTAATTTTGATCCTTCAAGCTACAAGCAATCCACCGACAAAAGGGACAACGTTCGAAAGGATTAGATCTTATGACTTTCCTCGACACGAATTCATAGTCTTTATTTTAAAATTATTTGTTATTTCAGTTTTAACTAATAAGTGGCATGACCACATAAGTTCCTGGAACACAATTTTTATTTTAGTATCTTCAGTCTATTTTAATTAATAAGACCTTATTTATTTCTTTGATAATTTTTTTTTTTTTAATAAATTCTTTTGTTTTACAAATCTCCCATTTCACACTATTATTCCAACAATCACCATTCCAAGCAACTTATCTCCAACAAACATTTATAAGCTGTGAACGTCTATGTGAATTATTTTTTTATATATGTGATGCTTTATTAAATGCATGGTTGGTTAGCAATCAATAATTAATTGATAAAGCTAAATTAGGGAATTCTTAGCAATCGCTATCCCAAATTGTTAGCTTCAAATTTTCCTGTAATTGTTTAAGGGTCATTAGGTAATAGACGAGTGTGCGTCTTGAGAGCTAAACCTAACCATTCTAATAGTTATCCTTGTCCTATATTCAGGAGAAATAAAATGACAGGGGGAAGAAGTTCAGGTAGTGGTGGAAACGATTTGAATGAAGTAGTGAGGCAATTGGCAGCAGTTGCCCAACAGTTGGCAAGAAACTCAACTGGTAATGGGGATGCTCAAGGGGAGCTCTTTAAAAAGGTGGCACAAAGCAAGCCACCAACCTATCAGGGCGAGCCTGACCCTATTATATTGGAAAACTGGTTAAGGGAATATGAGAAACTGTTTGGAACTGTGGGATGCCCTGAAAACTCAAAAGTGAGTTGTGCTACTTACTACCTGAGGGGTGAAGCTGACCTTTGGTGGCAACAAAACGAGGCTACCATTAGAGCATTACCTGGGTTTAACTGGACCAAATTCCAAGAAAAAGTGAGAGATAAGTTTTATCCTAACTTTTTGCAGAAGCAGAAGGCTGAGGAATTTTCAAACCTTAGGATGGACAAGATGACAGTTACGGAATACTAAACTAAGTTTATTGAACTATCCCGTTTTGCTGAAGGGCCTGTCTCTACGGAGAAAGAAAGAGCTAGGAAGTTTAAGAGTGGGTTAACTACTGATTTGCAGTTAAAAAAGCTGTGCGGGCAGGTATTTGAGACCCTGGATGAAGTATATGGAAGGGCCGCACACCTTTATGCTCTGGAAGAAAAGAAGAAGAAGGAGTTAGCTGAAATAAAAGGAAGAGAGAAGAGGAAGGAAGTGGGGCAAGTTTCTGGAAACCAACAGGGAAACCAGAATGGTTTTAAGAAGCAAAAGTACCACCATAACAATAACTTCCACAACAATAACAACTTCCATGGTAATAACCATCAAGGGAACCGTAACAACAATGGGGGAGCTAGAAACAATAATCAGGGAAATAATAGGAATGGGAGAGTTTATTTTTGGAAGAGGTGCAAGAGTAACCACCCTGGAAAGGATTGCGAGGGTAATATGGTGACTTGTCGTTTTTGTAATAAGCTCGGGCATAGAGAATATGAGTGTTTCTCCAAGAATATAAATGGGAAAAGGCAAAACAATAATAATTCAGGGGGAAACCAGAGGAATTTCCAACAGGACAACAACAACTTTGCTGGGAGCAAGGGAGTGCAACAAAATGGGGCAAGAAACAGTAACACCACCAGTGGGAATAACCAGCAGAAGAGTGGAATTGCAGGGAAACTAAATGTTCTGAGTAAGCATGAGGTGGATGCCACGAAAGATGTTATCACTGGTACTTTTTCTATTAACTCTATTCCTGTTAAAGTATTGTTTGATTCTAGTGCAACTTTTTCTTTTATTTCTAAGGCTGTTGTTGCAAAACTTAAAGATTGTTTAAAGACAGTAGAGGTAGAAGATTAACCCATAACCATTCCGACAGGTGGGGTAGTTATTTGTACCAAAACTTTTAGAAATGTTCCTTTAGAATTAGAAGGAAAGATATTTCCATCAAAACTCATTGAAATTGGGCTGAGCGACTTTGACCTTATTTTGGGGATGGACTGGTTGAGTAAGTATAATGCTGAGATTAGTTGTAGATCACTGAAAGTGAAGATGGTCACAAGTGGAAATGAATCAGTGACTTACTGGATGAATGGTAAGACCAAGTGCCCAAGGGTAATATCGGTGCTAAAATTAGCAAAGTACATGAAGAAGGGACATCCAGTATATTTCTGTAGTGTTAGAAATATGAACCATGAACAAGTGACAAATCCAAAAAATATAGAAGTGGTCAACGAATTCCTGGATGTATTTCCGGAGGAGATTCCTAGGATGCAACCTAAGAGGGCAATCGACTTTACCATAGATTTAGTTCCTAGAACAACCCCAATATCAAAGGCACCATATCGAATGGCACCTGCAGAAATGAGTGAATTAAAAGAGCAGTTACAAGATCTATTAGACAAAGGGTACATTAGACCAAGTGCTTCTCCTTGGGGAGCACCAGTTCTGTTTGTGAAAAAGAAAGATGGAAGTATGAGGTTGTGCATTGACTATAGGGAACTAAACCAAAAATCGATGATCTGTTTGACCAGCTAAAGGTGCCACAGTGTTTTCAAAGATCGACTTGAGATCTGGATATCACCAATTGAGGATTGCCGATGAAGACATTCCAAAAACCGCATTTAGGACAGGATATGGACACTACGAATTTACAATCATGCCTTTTGGATTGACCAATGCCCCAGCAATCTTTATGGATTTGATGAATACAGTATTTCATCAATTTATGGATAAGTTTGTAGTTGTGTTCATAGATGATATACTGGTGTACTCGAAGAGTAAGGAAGAGCACGCAGAACACCTAAGGGCAATTCTGCAAACACTAAGAGTAAACCACCTCTACCCAAAATTCTCTAAGTGTGAGTTTTGGTTGGAAAAGGTAGCCTTCTTGGGACATTACGTGTCCAAAGACGGAGTAGAGGTAGATCCAACCAAAATAGAAGCAGTTAAGGGTTGTCCTACACCCAAGACAGTATCTGACGTGAGAAGTTTCTTAGGTTTAGCGAGGTATAATAGGCATTTTGTTAAGGATTTTTCCAAACTTGCTAAACCCATGACCACCTTGATGAAGAAAGATAATAAGTTTGAGTGGGACGATAAATGTGAAGAAGCGTTCCAACTCTTGAAACAAAAACTAATCACAGCACCAGTACTTACTCTCCTGGATGATAGTGGACTATATGATGTGTACAGCGACGCATCGAAGAATGGCTTAGGGTGCGTGCTTATGCAAAATGTGAAGGTGATTGCATATGCATCAAGACAGTTGAAGAAGCATGAAGTAAACTATCCCACCCATGATTTGGAATTAGCTGCAATCATTTTTGCGCTAAAAATTTGGCGCCATTATTTGTATTAGGTGAAATGTAGAATTTACATGGATCACAAAAGCTTAAAATACATTTTCACCCAAAAGGACTTAAACTCCCGTCAGCGAAGATGGTTAGAGTATACGACAGATTATGATTTAGACATACAATACCACGAAGGGAAAGCGAATGTGGTTGCGGACGCTCTAAGTCGTAAGACTAGTCATGGAATCAACTCGTTGGTAGTGGCTAATGAACTATGTAGAGAAATGATGAAATTGAATCTAGAGGTCGTAGAATGGGGATTACTAGCGGGTATTCTTGAAAATCTAAGCATCCAACCAACTATATTTGACGAGATTCGAGTCAACCAAGAGGGGGATGTAAAGTTGGATAGGATTCGCGAGAAAATTAAGTAGGGAAAGACTACAAATTTCAAGGTCCACGAAGATGGGAGTTTGACGTACAAAAATAGATGGTGCGTACCACCGAAATGTGAGGAGATGAAGAGAAAGTTGATGGAGGAAGGGCACAATACACCTTACTCTGTACACCTGGGAGGGGACAAACTATATAAGGATTTGAAGAAGATGTTTTGGTGGCCAAGAATTAAAAATGAGGTTGCTGAGTTTGTGGCAAAGTGTTTAACATGTTTAAAGGTGAAGATTGAGCACAGAAGGCCTCAAGGAACGTTGCAGTCACTAGAAGTTCCAGGATGGAAGTGGGATTGCATTTCAATGGATTTCGTGACTTTCTTACCTAAGTCAAGGAGTGGAAATGATACCATTTGGGTAGTGGTAGACAGACTTACGAAATCAGCGGTGTTTATACCAATGAAAGAAACTTGGAAGATGGAGCAACTTGCGAAAGCTTACATCAAACATGTGGTGAGGTTACATGGGGTTCCAAAAGATATTATATCCGACAGAGATTCCAGGTTTCTCTCAAAATTCTAGAAAAGTGTACAAGAAAATTTTGGTACAATACTTAAGATGAGTACGACGTTTTACCCTGCCACAGATGGACAAACTGAAAGAACCATTCAAACCTTGGAGGACATGTTGAGAGCATGTGTAATAGACTTCCAGGGAGGTTGGGAAGATAGTTTGAATTTAATTGAATTTTCCTACAATAATAGTTACCACACAAGCATAGGAATGGCACCATTTGAGGCTTTGTATGGGAGAAAATGTAGGAGTCCAATTTGTTGGAATGACATTAGTGAAACTACGATCCTAGGGCCTCAAATGATTGAAGACACAGTTAAACAAGTAAGGGAAATTCAAGCTAAAATACAAGCAGCTCAAGATCGCCAAAAGAGCTATGCAGACTCGAAGCGAAGGGAAGAAGAGTTCGAAATTGGTGATAAAGTGTTTTTAAAGGTGTCACCAATGAAGGGGGTGATGAGATTTGGAAAGAAAGGAAAGCTCAGTCCAAAATACATTGGTCCATATGAAATACTGCAAAGAATAGGCAAGGTAGCTTATAGGTTAGCATTACCTATGGAAATTAGTAAAGTACATGATGTATTTCATGTGTCCCAACTGAGAAGGTACATCCCTGATAAATCCCATGTGGTACAACCCGAAACCATTGAGTTAGATCAAAGCTTAACTTATGAAGAGAAACCTGTCAAGATTCTTGACTGTAAAGTGCGTAGTACACGCAATAAGAACGTTAACATTGTGAAGGTAGTTTGGTCTAACCAAGAATATGAGGAAGCCACTTGGGAGGCAGAAGATGAAATGAAAAATTAATACCCAGAACTGTTTCAGGTATGTTGAGTTACGAGGGCGTAACTCGTTTTCTTTAAGGGGGGTGGAATGCGATAGAATTTCGCGCTTTTTCCTTATGTTTTACATATTTCTGGTGCTTTTTGCAAAAATTCTATCAAGTGTTTTAGGTATTAGTGCTCTCAAAGAGACACAAAGGAGTGATAAATGACAAAAAGTACAGCAATACTATACACAAAAAGGAAAAGTTTTGAGATTCGTTTCCCAAGTTTCGGGACGAAACTTGTTTTAAGGGGGGTAGATTGTAATACCCCGTATATTTATACGTATTTTATTTAATATATAAACATTTTATACGAATTTTATTTAATATATATATTTTATAAGGGTATTTAAATAACTCTAGAATTTTAATTATGATGTTTTAATTATTTATCCTATGTAAATTGGGAATATTTTACAAAAGGAAAGTTCATTTAATTAATTAATTAATTAATAGAAGTTGGGGTTTTATTTTAAGAAATTATGATTTTTTTTTAACAAGTTTTAGTAGGGAAGGGATTAGGAAAAACTAAAGGAGGAAAGTTTAGGGTAAAAGGGGAGATAGAGAAGGGGTATAAATATCCCTCTTATGAGGCAATTCAACGTTGCCCAGAGTGGAGAAAACCCAAGGTAAACTTCTCTCCCTTTCTCTTTATTTTTCTCTTTCTTTTTTTTCTTTCTCTCTCCTTCCCTTCCCCTCTTGCCGCGCACACCACCACCGGCAGCCACCACCACCACCGGTGGGCCGCCGGCCACCAGCACCAGTCGGCAGCCGGCAGCAGCGGCGACCACCGACAGTGGCGCCGGCCCCCTGCTGTCGGTAGCCCGGTTTTTCGAAAAAAAAAGGTTTTCTTTTTAAAAATCAAATCTTTATTACCCTAAACTAATCTATGCTATAGTCTAATTATAAATTATGAGTTTGGAGGTTTAATTTTGATGTTTGGTTATTGTAATTGTGTAAATTAATTTTCAGATTTGGTTTTTAATTAAAAAGCCCCAATTTTTGAAACCCTAGGTTCTTGATTCATGATTAATTGAAAGATTATGATGTATAATAGGGTAGGCTTTTGTTTTAAGTGTTTTAAAACCTAATTACTGCAAGTTTTAATTATAATAAAGTGCTGGAATTTTATGTAGAACACTTCATATTAGGTTTCTTGAAGAAATTTTAATTACACATTAATTGGGACTTAATTTATGGTGTTTTAAATATAATTTCAGCTTATTCTAATTAAATTATGAAGGGTTTTAAAATAGTATATATTGCTAGAAATTTGTTTAGAGTGGATATTAATACTCTATTATGGATTTAATGTGTAGGAGACTTTGAAGTAAGCGATTTCTACTAGTCGTGGCAGTTTTAATAACGTACTCAAGGTACGTTCGCGTACTTAGTATATTTTGATGATGTAGAATCATGCTAGGCTTGATTTCAATCAATTACAAGTAGTATCATGCCAATGTTTACGTATGGAATTGTGAATTTATGGTGTTGGTGATTGAATTGTGAAGCATGAATTATTTGTGATGGTTTATGGTTGGAAAATTATATTTTGGGCATGTTGTGTTTGAACCACACTTTTATTTATGGCATGTTAGAATGAATGATTAATTAAACTACATCTTTAATTATGTTTGGAATATTGAAAAGGAATTCTATTATGGTTCAAATAATTTTTATTGATGCTTTAAGCATGAGGAAGGAGCTATATAAGTGTCTATGTACACAAGCAATAAATAGTATGTTGGTGCCTTTGTTCACTTAAGGTGTTTTTAACACCGAGGGATAGGATTTTTGGCGCATTATATGTTTAAGGTGTCTTTGACACTGAGGTAGAATTAAAAAGGGTTCAACAATAAATAATATGTGGTCACTAATTATTCAAGAATTAAATTGGTATGTTTTTTTGATTGTATAATTATTGTTGATTGACTTATTATGCTTTGAGAGTCATCACCAAGTCTAATAATATGTAAATAACGTAAAGTGAAAGAGATTATGCACCAAAACTCTTGGAACGTGTATACCTTGAGTATGAATAATGGGGGGAGTTATGGGGTTTTATATTTAACCATAACTTCTAATGGAGTACAGGACGCTGTATATTCCTTTTTTATTATTTATTATTATGCGCAGGAATTCCGCCACCTTTGTGTGGTTTTGTCGCTGGCACGGTTAGCTCCCGTGCCAATTAACCTCAAATTTATTTGGGGGAGGTTAGGAGGAGGAAACCCGTTCGATGCGTAATCAATGCAAAATGAATTAATTAGTGTCTAGTCATTGTGTTATGTTGATTGGTGTGTTTGTAAACAGGTGCAATGAGGTAAGTCTGTGTTGATAGGTGAAAGCATGTTAGTGTGGATAATTTACGCTTATGTACTCAGCTTTGCTGATTGTGTGTGTTTGTGTTTTTGGCCATGTCTTTATCTTGGCCCTATGATGACCCATTTTTAATGGAGAGTAGTGGAAACAAGTAGAGATAAACTTTTCAGGTATTGAAGCATGATCATGATGGGGCATGATTGAAGAGTGAATCCTACTAGTTTTCATTAGATTACAATGTGTTTTATGCTTTATTTATTTATGATATTCTATGTGTGGACTAACATAAAGGTTTGATATTTTATTTATGATATGATATTTATGAATAAGGGCCTTTAATGGTTCCAAGTTGTAGTTTGATTTTATTTGACTTGTTCATTTGGTTTTAAACTTTATTTTTGTTTTGTTTTAAACTTTATTTTCGTTTGGTTGACTTTGGGTTGACTTGTTTAATCGATTTTTAATTTTGAGTCTTCCGCTGTGTATCTTTGATAAATGCCTTAGCCGTTTTCACGGTGGCGGTAATGTCTTAGTTTTTCCTAAGTTGTATTTTTAAAAGAGTAGAATGGGTATTTAAAGGAAAGGAATTTCTAGGGTGTTACACGAGTGCTCGGGAGTCTTCTTTCCCAAGATTGGAACCCGGCCCTAAAAGAAGTACAAAATAATAAGTAAACCAGTATGCTTGCTTAGAAGGGGAAGAAAGAAAAAGAAAATGACGTAAGATATATTTGAACGGATAACATCTCCCTTAACAATTCTTGAATAAAGATATCGTTTTGACGAGTCAAATTGTTTTTTGAAAAATCAAAATTGATTCGTACAGTGGGCGCGCGCAAGTGATTCAGTTGCGCGCGGATGTCGCGCGCAAGGAAATTACTTGCGTTGGGAGGGGTTGCGCAACTCAGTGAGTTGCGCGCGCCACCTGCTCATATGATTTTTTTAATTCGAGCGCTTTTTTTTCCCCTTTTTTTTTGCATCGTTCTTTTTTTTATGTTACCTTTCGAATATGACTTTAAATCACGAAGAGACGACTTCGTAGTTGGTAACCCAGACTGAACTTAAAAAAAGAAAGAAGACTTGGGTGTCTAAGGTACCATATCATCCTCAATCAATCAACGAGTTGACCTATGACATCATCCTCCTAACATTTTGTTGGGGATATGGGTTGGATGATTGTTATTGATTTCGGGATAGAAGCCTAGTGTTAGCAACCCCTAGTCAATGAGCCAATCCCCAATGTTTAAGTGTGCTATACTTATGCATGATGCAATGTTGCTTGTTTGGTTTTTACTTTTGTGCAAAAGGAAGATATTATGCGTTGAAGTCTCGCTCTCTAACTAGAGATTATCCAAGTTAGTTCTCGTTACAACCCATAGGCAACCTGGTGTTAGAAACCTTGGACCATAACCACGAACTAATCATGTAACCTGTAAGTCCCCAGTGGAGTCGCCACAATAAGGAGGGTGATCCCATCGTAAAGGGTACTCTCCTTAAATGCCCATAGCCCTTTAAAATCCTAGGACTCTACACTTGTTAGGGTGTATTAGGATTTGAATTCCTGACTGTTTGGGGGACCTTGAATTAGAAATGATTCTATCATACACGCTTTTTTGTAAGGAACAAGTAGGAGTAGCCAATGAGTTTTAGGAAAACCCATAAACCTCGTTCATGTCTTTCTCCCAAGTAGAGTTCAAGGGATATTTAGCATGAATCATAAGTTTACCCATGCCCAAATTGGTCTACATATACCAGAAATGAGTTTGGGAGCGTGGGTACCAAGATAACGTTCCCTTTAGAGAGGAATCGCGATCCTAGCCCTAGTGCGGCCTCTACTAGCTCTTCCTTTGCACAATTTCATCACCAAACAATATATGAAACGTGATACCTAAAACTATGTTAACTGATTTTATTTACACACATCAATTCACGTAGGAATTACATCGTAAGGTCGTTATTCTTGTTTAATTAAATTCGTGAAAAGAACAAGAAAATAAACAATATTTGTAGACACCCATTTGTGTCTCCCAAAAACCAAACCCAGTGATGAGTACCTTTCACGTCGAATCATAATCGAATGAAGTGAAAGTGTGGAAAGTCTAGTGTTGCGGAAAATTTTATTTTCTTTTCTCTTCTCTCTGTTTTTGAAAACTTATTTTAATAAAATAGCCAATCCAGTTTTGTTGGTCCATGATATGGGTCCAATAGTAGTGTAGTTGGATGGGGCTTGCAAAGGCCTTTCCAACGATATATTATAAGCCCAATTCCGATGAATATTGAGGAAGTTATGGCCAATTTACTAAACTATGCCCGGTTTGAGCATTATATACGGCCCAATGATCTTGGGGAGGGCCTAATATGATTTATCATTCCTAATGCAATTAGGAATGGTTTTAGTCTTCTAAAATTTTCTAGAAAGTTCTTTTCATTCCTAATTCAATTAGCATTGATAAATTGACTTTTGTTAACTTTTCAGAGTTTTAATCAAAATCAAATAGCCCGAAATTATACGATTTTATCCTCCAGTACGACAAACTTATCTGATTTTCGATAACGCGTTGGAAATAAGCTTGGCGCCTAACCCCAGGCCTTGGCGCCTAGAACCAGGCCTAGCGCCTTGCGCTAGTGTTGGTGCCTAGCGCCAGCTAGCCAAGGGTGGGGCCAGCTCTGTTTTCTGTGCGTTAGACTCTGTTTTGTTTAATTTATCTTTTTGGCTGATTTCTTTATAAATATCGTATTAAAAAATCCTTTTTCATTCATCATCTAGAACCAATTCTCACCAATTATCATCTACAATCATTAATTCTCTTTCAATTCTTTTCTAAACTTTGTTTTTACATACAAAATTCCGCATTCATTAGATCTAGAAATACCTAGCCATATTCGAAGTTGCCTTCGCCCTAGACGTGAAAGGTTTAATTTCTAAGGGTTTGGTCCCAAATCTCTCTTTCAATTATTTAATTTAATTGTTTGATTATTATTTTCCTTGAAGTTACTAACGTGTGTATTTTGTTATTAGAAAGAGGTACGAGGCATCAAAATAAGTACTTTAATGGTTTTAATTGATATTATGATGTAGAAATCATGTTTATATTGTTATTATGATATTCCTAGTATCATGTCTAGGGTAATTTTAATATTAAATATGATTGTTATGATGCTTCCTATGTTCTTCCTAATATTTATGATTGTTAGTATCATGTTAGGGCTAAAGATTTGATTTTTATTGCTTAGTGACATGCTAGGGTTTGTTATTAATCTTGTTAGTATCATGCCTAGGATCTTGCTATTATTATTATGCTTTAATATTAACATGAACATGATTATGATCATAATTGTTATAAATTATGATGATTATGATTATTATTATTATTATTATTATTTTGATGATGATTATTTTATTATAATTATTATTTTTGATGATTATTTATTATTGTTGCTCGATACATTATTTATTTATTGCTTGATCACACCTTTTATTGCATGTTTAAAGGGAATTTGTACTTGTAATCACGCTTCTATAAGATAATTAATAATCTTGTTTAGGGTTAATTGTGATTATAAATTCAAGTGATCGCCAATAATAGTTTGTTTGTGCATTAAATTCAACCAACATAGATTAAACAGGTTTAGGGTTAATCCTATTGATTGCATGTTAATTAAAAAGCGCACATGAATACGATGAGAATAAAGTAGAGGCCTATTATTAGGGCAGGTTCAATCTCTTTTAGGTTGGATTTGTACCTTCATCCATGAACCCTTATTTGGTTCTAGACCTTATGGAGTTGACGATCTCTTGGATCGTTAAGGGGTGTAAACTTCACCTCGTGAACGGTTTACAAGTTCCTAAAAAACTTGTTGGCGACTCTTTTGCTCTATCTTCTTCCCTTTTGGACGCCACCATACTTTAGTGTATGATCACAGTGGGGTTCAAGCTAGTGGAATTAAAGCTTGAAATTATTCCCCACAGTTTTTGGCGACTCCACTGGGGAGGATTTCTATTTTAATTCCTGAATTTGTTTCGACAATGATTTAGAATGAGTGGATGAGACTCAAAAAGTTCTAAGTATTTCATGTGCGTAATTTTGATTAACATTATTGTCATATGCGTAAAAAAATATCCCATTGGAAATACAATCCGTAATGAGTTAAAAACATAGGATTTTACACGTAGGAAATTTGAGAAAGATCTTTCACAACTAGGACTGAAATAACACCGCGCGAAACTGGAAAATTTTATCGAGCACAGAAAGCTGCTTAGGCATGTGGGAAGTAGCGTCAGGGGCCAGAGCTTGGCGCCAACATTTTAGTTGTAGCGCCAGACGCCAGTATTGGCGCTAGGCGCTACAGTTAAAAGCTGGCGCCAGTCTTTGTTTGCTGGCGCCAATTTCCCCCAATACCGAGCCAGAATTATGCGTTCTAATTTCGACTGATTTTTCGTATTGTTTGCTCGATCCTACTTCCTGATTGAATTTTTTATCTCACTTTTCTGAAACCCATATGTGTTCTACATATGGACATAACCCTCTCGGAATTCATGCTCCATCTACCCGATTGAACGCTCCGTGCAACAAAGGGTACATTCGAGATGTTGAATTCACCAAACTATGGAAGCGAGTTTTTTCTAAAACTCGTGGTCTCCCATCCACTCGCGCCAACCCTTCACGGTTAGGCTTCCGCGTGATGCATCCGGAAAATTAACCATGGACCCTCTTTGACTAAACCATATCCCGAACTTTAGAGAACTAGAGCCATGGTTAGGTTGCAAACTCATTGCATCATATTGTGCCTACTTGACTAAGTGTGCATTATTGGTTGTGCATATATATCCTATATTTCTCTTAACCGTTTGTTGACTTGTGTTGAGACTAAATAAATTAATGACTTAAAGAACTTTGCCTAATTAATTAATTAATTAATTAATTAATTTGAGTCAATAAAGTCTAATATTTTAATCGGAATTAACCTAGTACGACTTTAGGCATACCCTAGTTGATTAATAACACCGAAAACAGTCCCAGACCGAAGCTCCAATATTAGCGCCAAGGTCTGAGCTGTAGCGCCACATTATGGAGTGTAGCGCCTGACGACAGTTCTGTCGCCTGGCGCCAAGCTCCACAGTGCGACGCCAGTTCTGTTGCTCGGCTGACAGTTCGGATTATTGGTCGAGTCATCACCTAGGGTCTAATTAATCAGTCTTCTGTTTAATTCGGTTAATTTTGCCGTCAGTAGTTTTTTTTTTTTATTTGAGTCAATGATCGGGTTTAGGCACTAAGTCCCATGGTCTTACACAAGAGTCCAAGCATGTCACTTACACTCAACACACATACCAATACACATACTTTGACCATGATTAAGAGAGTCTTGTGTGCGCATTTTTTCCGTCAATTTTTTAGGGGGGTAAGTCGGATATTAATCCTCCAATAATAATACTTAGTTCCCTAAAAATGTGTACATTATTTTTGCCAAAAATATGCACCCTTTTATTTTTTCTTTAAAATAAACCGTAAAGTCAAGATGATTCAAGTCGAGTAATTAAAACGCAAAATGGTTTATCTACAGCGCGTGGTCAAGAAAGGAAGGACGGTTAATCAAAGATAACCTCTTCGTACAAGTCGAACTTTTCGACAAACCCATAGCTCGCAAGAGAAAAGATAAGACTATAATGGAAACACAAGAAGAAGTCAATGATCTTAAGAACCAACTGGCTACTGTGGCTGAGACACTGAAGCTTCTCGCACTTAGGATAGATGATCCCGTGAAGCGACAAAATATGGACCTCATGCAAGAGAGTTTAAGCAAGTTGTCTAGCGACTACAAGTTTCAAGAGCTTACATCACAAGGGGTCTTGGTGGACAAAGATCTTCTTCCGCAGAAGTTCAACGCCAACGACATCCCAAAATTCAGAGCAATTGACAACCCTTACTTTTATTTAAGAGCATTCGAAACCATAATGAGTATCAAGGGTATCGATAAGAAGGTTTGCCCTTCTCTGTTCTCACTATCTCTCGAGACCGTTTGCCAACAATCGTTCTTTTCTCTCGAGAAAGAAAAGACCTCTACCTGGGAGTCTATAGCAAACGCTTTCGTAGATAGGTACAAGTGCAACATTCAAGTCGAGACTAACCATAGAGATCTTGAAATCCTCAAGCAGAAAGAGAATGAAGGCCTCACTCTTTCTTTAACAAGTGGAGAGAAACATCGGCTAAAATGATTGAGGTGCCAAGTGAAAAAGAGTCTGTGAGACTGTTCATCAAAAATCTTCAAGAAAAATATTCCAAGCATCTCAAGTATCAAATTAATCTCCATACCTTCAAGGCCGTTTATGACATTGGGATCAATATTGAAGATGACTTGGCTAAGTCAAAATCTGCCAACAATAACTCCAACAGTGGCTGGAAAGGAAAGAAGAACGACAATACTTCTTCTTCCAAGACCGCCCACTCAAATAATGTTAGCACCTTTAATTTAGGAGAAGTTCTTGCCATGAACAACCAAGGACAGAAGAACCATTTAGGAGGAACTTCACTCCTATTGGCATGAGTTATGACACCGCATTTGATCGATTAAATGCAAAAGGTCTTATAACTCCTATTGGACCATTTGGGGACCCACTAGTTGAGAAGAGGTCGGTTAACTGGAACCCCAATGCACAATGCAAGTATTACCAAGGTAGGGGCCATCTCACTGAAAGCTGTTGGAAGCTTAAGGAAGCTATCCAAGACCTAATCAACAATAACAAACTGCCGTTGCCCCCTGCCAATAAGAAGTCAAGCATTAACAATGCACCTCTAACTCATACCCTGGCTATCTCCGATGAGGAAAAAGAGATTAATCCCTCCTTTCTCATTAAACCTGTCAAAGAAATCAGTGCCATAGAAAAAGAAGGGGAGATCTTTTTCGATGTCAAGGATAGCCTTCCAGAACTGGCAAATAAGGAAGATATACAATTGGTCACACTGTCTATGAAGGAGGTATCACAACTACTACGCGAAGCTCTCAAAGTTATGAACGAACTCCATAAGAAATATGATGAGCTTCCACTTACGAAAGATGAGCCTAAAAGAGAATCCACACCAGCGAGAACGACTTATGAGGCAAAATATTTTCCTTTACAAGTCATTGAGAAACCCAAGAAGAGAAATAGAATCTACACTCCAATCGGGATCCCATATGCACAAATGTTCGAAATGCTCTCCGAGAGTGGCGAGATCAAACCTCTCGAACCGTACTGTTAGTATCATCAATCAGGGGGTCACACTATAGAAAACTGTTTCAAGTTCAAGGATTTGGAGAAAATGATTGATGAAAAGAAGCTAGTCCAAGTCCAACAAGAAGAAGATGCAACCATTAATGGAGTTTGGGACAGTGATGAAGAAGATGTCTATCTAAAGGACATAATATGACCTTCACCTTCTGTGTCATACACCACAGATGACATTTGGGCTGAAGAAGATTCATCGATAGATGTCCTCACAAGATTTGAGAGAATGCAACCTCCCGTTTCAACACAACCTATGCCAACCATACACCAAGTTCCCATACCTATCATCGAAGACAATGACATTGTTAAACAGTTTAAGAAAACAAAAGTTGAGATGAATGTGTGGAAACTTCTAGCAACATCTCGAGAGCACAGGTTGGCTGTAATGAATGCCTTGGATAAAATTGGGATAGATTCCGACACTACTCCTGAGGGACTAGCCAACTTCCTCACAAGTGACCTTCCCAGTCCGATTAATTTGATCACCTTTTCTGACAAAGGTTTACCCTTAGAAGGTGACAAACATTACAAGGTATTAAACCTCACGGTAGTTTGCAAAAGGATGAATGTTCCTATGACTCTTGTAGACAATGGATCGGCTATCAATGTCTGTCCACTTAGAACTGCGAGGATGCTCGACATAAGGGATAAAGACTTAACTCCGTCCACACAAGGAATAAGAGCCTATGATAATACTCGTCATCAAGCTCTTGGCAAGATTACCCTAAATGTAACGGCACGAGTGATAGAACATGCTACTACTTTCCAAGTAGTAGACATCAAAGCTTCATTCAACTTATTGTTGGGACGCCCTTGGCTTCATGATCTAAAGGCCGTCCTTTCATCTCTCCACCAACAAGTAAAAGCTATAGTTGGGGGAATTCCAATCACTATAGATGCTTCGCCAATGAGAATCAAATCTATAGAAAATCCAATTATTAATGTGGAACACGACGAGGATGATGAAGACCTATGGGGCTTTAACGAAGAAGTCTCCTTAATCCAGGAGGATGAAATGACCCCTCTTTGCCATGACCCCCATTCAAACATGATCGTCAATGCCATGCTGAAGAAACAAGGACACTTTCCTGGGATGACTTTAGGAAAGAAGAAAGGAATGGCAAAACCGCTGGAGTCACCTGACCTCCCTAAGTTAGATACTTTCGGACTTGGTTTCGAACCGAATCGGAAAGATTTCAAGCGAGCCCAGGAAAAGTCGAAAGCACGTAGGGACGCTCGCATTCAAAAGAAATCAATTACAATGGATCAGTACCCTCTTACGCTTAATGGTCAGTTCATAAAAGAAGGAGAGGACTATCCATGCCATGAATTTCCCGATCCATTTGTTGTAAACGGCATAAGACAACCGGGATTCGAGGTTTTCTTGGATTGCTACTTCACTGATGAAATCCCAACTCCCGTCCATAAGGAGAAAGCACCCCCATTCTTTGACTTTAAC
This sequence comes from Chenopodium quinoa, assembly GCF_001683475.1. Taxonomy (NCBI): domain Eukaryota; kingdom Viridiplantae; phylum Streptophyta; class Magnoliopsida; order Caryophyllales; family Amaranthaceae; genus Chenopodium; species Chenopodium quinoa. The sequence continues at coordinate 3,869 of NW_018743516.1, read as the reverse complement.
GTCATGGGATTACTGTTTGGGCGAGAAAAGAATGAGCCAACTTATGAAGAGGATAACTCCTCGCTCATTCAAACAATCCTACAAAGTGAAACCATCGATCTCTCGAAGATAATTACTCCAGCTGAAGGATCACTGCAAGGGTGGCGCAAGACTATCAAAGTGACTACTCCAAGGGGAAGAAAGATATCAATCACGACAGGACAGGGACCGATGTTTGAGGATTCGTCTAAGTCAGAGTCTGAGTCGGAGTCTTTCCCTTTAGAGTTTTCTAAGTCTTTAGTAGTAACACCTCCCCCTCTTATTTCTTCTCCTAGGATAGTTAGTGATCCAGTCCCTGAGGACATATCACTCTTTGATGTAATGATCTCAAAGTATAATAATATTTCTCATTCTCCTTACTTCTCGTGTTCCTCCCTAACCCAAGATGACGAGCATTGCTTAGCTAACGATGAAAAAGACAAAGAAATTATTAAAGCAATGGAAACACTCGAAAAGAAAACACCGATAATTGAAGAAACTGAAACAGTTGACATCTCGAATGATTCAGCTGATATAAGAGAAGTTAAAATCGGATTAAAATTGAATAAACAAGAAATAATCGATTTAATTAACTTACTTAAAGAATTTATCGATGTATTTGCTTGGTCATATGAAGACTTGCCAGGCATTAATAGAGAAATAGCTCAACACACTATACCACTAATTCCAGGAATGAAACCTGTAAAACAAAAGTTACGTTGAATGAAACCCGACGTAGCACTTAAAATAAAAGAAGAAGTTCAAAAACAAATAACTGCAGGTTTCATCAAGGTACCAAATACCTCGAATGGGTCGCCAATGTCGTCCCAGTTCCGAAGAAAGACGGAAGGGTAAGGATGTGTGTCGACTATTGAGATCTAAATAAGGCAAGTCCAAAGGACGATTTCCCTTTGCAACACATCGATATTCTGGTAGATAACACGGCAAATCACGCGCTTCTCTCGTTCATCGATGGGTACGCAGGTTACAACCAGATTCTCATGGCAGAAGAAGACATGGAGAAAACAACCTTTATAACACCATGGGGCACTTACTGCTACACAGTAATGCCATTCGGGTTAAAAAACGCGGGTGCTACTTACCAACGTGCAGCAACTGCCTTACTCCATGATATGATGCATAAAGAGGTCGAAGTATATGTCAACGACATGATTGTAAAATGAAAAGACCGTCCAGGACATCAACTAGCCTTATGGAAGTTTTTCGAAAGGCTAAGATAATATAATATGAGGTTGAATCCATCTAAGTGTGCTTTTGGAGTCACCTCAGGCAAGCTCTTGGGTTACATCATAAGCTCTACAGGAATAGAGGTAGACCTAACCAAGATCAAAGCAATCATGTCCATGCCACCGCCCAAGACTGAGAAACAGATTCGAGGATTTATTGGTCGGTTGTAATACATAAGTAGGTTAATATCAAAACTGATGACAATATGTGAACCAATCTTCAAGAAGCTCAAGAAGAATGTACCTGTAATATGGGATGACGAGTGTCAAAAAGCATTTGAAAAGATCAAAGCCTATCTCGCAAATCCTCCCGTATTAGCACCAGCACTCCCCGGAATACCTCTTAGGTTATATTTGACGGTTACCAAAGAGACAATGGGAGCCATGCAAGCACAAGAAGTAGAAGGCAAAGAGAACGCAATTTACTACTTAAGCAAAAAGATGCTCGAATACGAGGCACACTATACACCGCTCGAGAAATTGTGCCTCGCCTTGGTATGGGCCACAACTAAGATAAGACATTGCATGTTGGTGCATACTGTTTTCGTAGTCTCCCGATTAGATCCACTCAAGTATCTGTTCAAGAAATCTACACTCAATGGAAGCATATAAAGATGGATAGTCAATCTAGCCCAGTTCGACGTAAGGTTTATGCCATAAAAAGCTATTAAAGGATCCGTGGTGTCAGACTTTCTAGCAGATTTTCCAATAGAAGACTCGACGCTAATACAAGACAATGAATTTCCAGATGAAGACCTAATGGTTACCGAAGATGATACTTGGACCTTGTATTTTGACGGAGCCTCAAACTAAAAGGGGTGTAGCGTTGGAGTACTACTATTATCACCTAAAGAGGAGCATGTTCCAATCTCCATAAAGTTTGATTTCGACGTTACCAACAATGTTGCTGAATATGAAGCATGCGTGGTAGGCCTTGAAACAGCTTTGGCATTGGGAGTAAAGAAGCTAAGGATATTTGGAGACTCTTCTTTGATCATCAATCAGATATCTAAGAGGTGGAAAGTAAGGAGCGAAAGCCTAGCCCCTTACCAAACCTATCTGGAAACTCTTACCGATCAGTTAGAGAAGGTAGAATACACATATCTACCTAGAAAAGAAAACCAATTTGCTGATCCCTTGGCAAGATTAGCCTCATTGGTTAGGATTCCCACGGAAATCGAGCAAATGCCTCTAACTATTGAAAAAAGGCACAAACCAGCATAAATCCAGGCATTGCGCTAGAGAGTAAACTCGATGAAGTCGAATGGACTAGGGCAAGATATGAAGAATTGATTATACTCGATGAGAAACGACTAAAGGCACTACATCACACTCAGTGTTACCAGACTCGTATGGCTAGGCACTTTAATAAGAAGGTCAAGATAAGAAATATCAAAATAGGAGATTTGGTATTAAAAGCACTAAGAAAAAAAAAATTAGATCCAAGGGGTAAATTTAGACCTAATTGGTCTGAACCCTACATTGTCAAAACAATCCTGACAGGAGGTGCAGCAAAACTAACAGATATGGATAGCAATGAATTCTCAAACATGACAAATCTTGACTAACTTAAGAAATACTACCCATAAGTACTTGAGTAGGATACTCAAGAGAGCTACGTTCGGCCTGATTCCTTAGGAAATGATACGTAGGCAACCCTTTACGGGTGCGGCCACTTTATTTTTCGACATCTTCGCATTCCAGAATTAATTAAAAATTCAACAGAAAATCGGCGAATTATTGGCGTCGCAGAAAAGAACCTGGCGCCAACCAGAAATCATTAGCGCCAGCCGATGAAATTGGCGCCTGGCGCTAGACTTCAATGGCAGGCGCCAAATGCCAATAACTGGCGCCAATCTGGAAATAAACTCTGGGCGAATTTCGGTGTCTTTCGGAAAATTTTCGACTACTGTACTCAAAGAATTTCTGGAAAATTAATTTTTTTTTCGGTTTTCATTGCTTTAATAAAATAAATTTAAAGTAAAAAATTTAATTGAAAGCTCAAATTTCATTAATAAAATAAAATTACATTATTGACGGAATTTAAATAAAGCTGAAATAAGTTATCTTTAAATAAAAATAATAATCTAAGTCTAATAAATTTAAAGCTAAGCAATGCTCTTAATCTTTCTTTTCCTTTCTAGCTCTTTTCCAATTTTTGTCTGTTTCCTCCTCCTCATCCATAACTCTAGCTAGTAGGCATCCTTTAGAGGACCTACATTCAATTTTAGAGTAGATGGTATCCCCTTTATCTAACACTGCATGCTTCTTTTCTACCCAAGCCTTTTTATCTGTGGTGTTACTTTCCTTTTCCCTTTATCTTTGGTAGCACCTTTCTTCCTAGGCATTGCAAGTGTTTTGAATTCAATTCTTGCACCTAAGCGTTCCTTGGCGGGAATCACCCTGTCACCTAGATAATTCTTCACATCGGTTCTACCCTGATCCTTCGAAGATTTTCAGCAGCCACTTATTTACATCATTGGGCAAAGAAGGAGGAACCTTTTGGGTAATCAATTCCCATAAAGGTCTAGCGCTCCAGTAAGCATCAAATCTATCTAATTCTTGAGATACAGGGTACTCATAGGGAGGACAAAGATCCCCGGA